>NC_083326.1:58953672-59262465 GCF_963455315.2 Globicephala melas
CTCAGCCATAAAAAGAAACGGAACTGAGTTATTTGTAGTGAGGTGGATGCACCTAGAGACTGTCATAGAGAGTAAAGTAAGTCAGAAAGAGAAAAACAAATACCGTATGCTAACACATATATATGGAATCTAAAAATAAAAACCAAAAAAAGCAATGGTTCTGAAGAACCTAGGGGCAGGACAGGTATAAAGATGCAGACATAGAGAATGGACTTGAGGGTACAGGGAGCGGGAAGGGTAAGCTGGGACAAAGTGAGAGAGTGGCATGGACATATATACACTACCAAATGTAAAACAGATAGATAGTGGGAAGCAGCTGCATAGCACAGGGAGATCAGCTTGGTGCTTTGTCACCACCTAGAGGGGTGGGATAGGGAGGGTGGGAGGGAGACACAAGAGGGAGGAGATATGGGGATATATATATACGTATAGCTGATTCACTCTGTGATACAGCAAAACCTAGCACACCATTATAAAGCAATTATACTCCAATTAAAATGTTAAAAAAAAAAGAAAAAGAAGTTTAGAGAAGAAGGTGTAGGCAAGTCTTAAGCAGGGAACTCAGAAGTTTGAACTTTGTCCCGTACGCATTTGTATTCCATTAAAGTTTTTCATAAGGCCAGTCCTTATGCTAATTATACTGCATCCTCACTGCTGGGTTGGGTCTCCCCTTACCACCAGACTGCTACCTTCCCCCCGCCAGGTACTGTGTTTGAATCACCACATGAGACCCCGGCTAGCCTGGAGTACAGTGCTTGGCACACAAGAGACGTGCAGTGAAGTTGCTGTGAATGAGGGAATTAATAAATTTGGAGGAGCAGTTATGTAGTCACAGCTTAGATCTGCCTTCTCTACCTCTTCTCTGGAGCTCTCAGGATGGAGTTCAAAGTGCGCAGCTAAGCACAAAGCAGTGACATTGAATTCCCCCGACAGCAGCTGCTGGTGTACGTGGTCTTGTCTCTTGACTCAGAGGAACCTCATGAGGGAAGCCCATGAGAGGGTTAACAGCAGATCTTCTGCCTGACTCTGATGATGTCATGCACAGCGATGATTAATATATACAGCAAACATTTTCTTGCCAAAGCATAGTTGACTCAATCTAAATATTCTTTCAGAGAGGTCTCCTTAATTATAATGACATGCTATAAATATAAGAAGAAAGAATGTCAATTATCAGTTGGTATAATAACAGTGTCAGTGTTCATGCACATAAATTATCAGTAACTTTAACCTATCTAAAAGCAAGAAAAGTGCTCAGTTTTGCAATTTAAAACTTTTGAATATGCCACATTTAAAAATTATGCCTTTACAAGGAGGAGAAATTAGTAATCACCCCTAAAATGCATGTTCTTGAAGAGTTGATGAGCTACTAAGAGTGACTTTTTTTTTTTTTTTTTTTGTGGTACGTGGGCCTCTCACTGTTGTGGCCTCTCCCATTGCAGAGCACAGGCTCCGACACACAGGCTCAGCAGCCATGGCTCATGGGCCCAGCCGCTCCGCGGAATGTGGGATCTTCCCGGACCGGGGCACGAACCCGTGTCCCCTGCATCGGCAGGCGGACTCTCAACCACTGCGCCACCAGGGAAGCCCTAGAGTGAAATTTTTTAAAACATCATTTGAAAGGGCAAAATTTAAAGACACCTATGTTATATTTATTTTCACACAATCCAGACTCATCCAGGGTGATTTGAACACCTGTCACGTGGCAAACATAAAGCTTCCAGAATTGCACTGTGTCCAAAATGGAAACTCCTAGTCATTCAGAGCAATTTAAATTTAAATTTTAGTTAATTAAAATAAAATGATTCACAGACATAGAAGAGATACTTATGGTTACCGAAGGGGGAAGGGAGGAAGGGATAAATCAGGAGTTTAGGATGAACATATACACACTACTATATATAAAATAGATAACCCACGAGGACCTACTGTATAGCACAGGGAAGTATTCTCAGTATCTTGTAATAACCTATAATGGAAAAGAATCTGGAAAACAATATGTATATATGTATGTATAATTATACAATCACTTTGCTGTATACCTGAAACTAACACAACATTGTAAATCAAGTAACTTCAATTTTTTTTAATGATTTTAAAAAATAATAATAAAATGAAGTAAATTTTTCAGTTCTGCCGTCTCACCGGCCATGTTTCTAGTGCTCTGTGGCCACTTGTGGTTAGGGGCCACCACACTGAATACTGCAGAATAGAGCATTCCCATCCTGACAGTCCTATTGGACAGCATTGCTCTAAAGAAAAAAGTAAATAGGACATATTGCAAACACCACAGTCACAGCATTAAGGGCTACTGACACGCATCTAGGAGCAGATATCTTTGCCCACATTAAGGAAAACGCTTAAAAGTGCCCTTTTTACCAGCATACGGTAATCCTATTCAGGGCAAAATCAGACTCTGACCCCTGGATGAGAGATGAGGCCTTCCCCTTGTCAGGTCCTTATCTGTTTGAGCTGGTTGTCTATTTTGTTATTTTGTTTTAAGCCAGCTGTAATGTAGTTTTCCAACAAGACACTTTGAAAACAAACAACTTCAAGGTATTAGCTTAAACCTGAACTCATTCTTTATGTTCTAATCTACTGGCTTGCAGTTCCTCTGTCTATAAAAGTAATAACTCATCACAGTTTTGGCTGAGTTCCTGTGCCCGTTCACTGGATCCAGGATTTGAAGAGTCTAGGGGAGCAGGACAGCTTATCATAAAGCGTCTGACAGTGCATACATCAGGAGGGCTTATTGGATAAAGATGCAGTCTCGGTCGATCTGCCTCAGGTATTTCATCACATCCGTCTTCTCTTACAGATCACCTACAAGGCAGTCAGTTCCTTTGACCCAGAAATAGATCTATCCAATCAAAGTGGAAGAGTTTCAAAACTGGGAAATGAAACCCACTTTCTGTTTTTCGGACTGTATCCAGGAACCACATACTCCTTCACCATCCGAGCTAGCACGGCTAAGGGTTTTGGACCCCCGGCAACAAATCAGTTCACCACCAAAATATCAGGTATCGTACATTCATGAGCTGTGTCTTATATCAGAAGTAGCATTTGGGTACTTTCTCATTCCCATTGTCAAGTCTGCAGAGCTCACCCAAACGTACACGTAAATTCATGTTTTTGTAAGTATGAAAATCGGACTTATGGAATTCAATGAAACGCTGCAAATGTTTATCATTTGGGAGCTTCGGATCGTCGTCCTGCGTCAGGAGGTAGGCACTGTTTTAAGAGTGTGTGTCGGAGAACTCAGACATGAGCGGGAGATGCTGTTCCCAGCACTCTCAGCCCTTCGCAGTCCCAAGTTCCCAGAGCAGCAGTGTCGGGAAAGTCTCCATAGCGAGGTCTCTCACAAGGGAGTGCTCAGCAGAAAGGCAGCGTTATGTGGAGTCCCTTCCAGAAGGCTCAGCCTTCCGTGGGACCTTCACTGTTAGCAGTTTCACGTCCTCAAGAGAGAGGCTACTACAGAGGGGGGGCACCAAGCACTTACATCCGCCAGCTTGTTTCTTGTAGAGACTCAATTACACCATCCAACAAAGGACATAATTTGGGAAATATTTCTGGGCATGTGCACCTGTGCAGAAAATGTCTTTGTGCTTCAGACTAGAGGAAATGGAGTTGCCATCTGGTGTGGGATATGCAGCAGCAATAAACACAGTTCCAGGGGACGTCTTTCCTTTTCTACGTTTTCCCCTTTGGATCCGAGTAGGGCAGTATTTGGGTTTGGGCTGTGACTGTTTTGGTTGGGGGTAGAAGAGCAGGAGGCAGGTGATGGAGTAACTTCTCATCAGTCAGGGTCAGCTAGGTAATACTTAGCCTGATTTTTATATCTGTTGTCCCTCATCCCTAATTCTATGAGAGATTTTCTTTAGGACTGAAGGAAGGGAAGGAAATACAGCACAAGTACTCTAAGCCTTCTACTAGGTTTTGAGGGAGGAGTGAGGTTTGGAATTTTGTTTTTAAGCAATTATAACTTAAGGGATAACTTTGCATTGTGTAAGAGTTAATTTATGAGCACAAACTTAACTTGAAATTTAATAGACACTTGATGTTTGATATAAGACATTAGCTTGTAAAAACAACATGGAGAGTTGGAAAAGAGGAAGGATACTTCAGAGGTTAGGAAAATGACATAAGTTGTACAGATGCCTGAGTAGAAAGACCACTGGGCCTGGAATCAGAAAATACGAGTTCTAGTTATAATTTTTCCCAGTGCTTTTTCTCTGATCTTGATCAAGTGAATTTACCCCTGGATGTAAATTAAGATGGTATTATCTGTTTAAAGAGGTAATGTGTGCCAGTGTACATATCTCCAAGCCCCTTTTTTGGTAATTTCTCCCTATGGAAGCCATATTTCAACGATTATTATCTTAAAGAGGCTATTCTTTTAGAAAAAATAATTCACTTTTACCATTTGTATTAGGTAAAAATTCTGGTTGGTGTGAGTCTGGCCGCTCCTAGCCCGCCAAGTTCAACAGTTCTATCCCGAAGCAAAGCCAGCTGACATTTTAGTTAGCCTGCAAAGGCTCATCAAGAATAACTATTTGATTTTTATGGTTCAAAGAAATTACGGATTCTGGGCCCCTATTTTCTACTTCCATGGACCTCAGAGAACTACTCTCTATCCAAAATGTAGCTCTGTGTTATGAACTGGAGTTAATTTTTAACAGAATTAGGGCTAATTTTAATGCTGAGAAGATCCATTGAATGGACCTGAGCTATAACCCATGTCTTTTACATAAAAGCTTCTTGTATGTAAGAGATTTAAAAAACGATACTCGCCAAACTGGCCTCTACTGTCCTCATCAGGGACCCGACCTGAGGGCCTTACAAAGGCCGGTGCCTCTGCGGCCGGCGTCACAGCCTTCGTGCAGCGATGTCTCTTGTGCACCGTGAAGACAGAATTACCGAAGAGCTGTTATCTTCTAGTAACGAGCTGAACAATCTAGAAAGCAAAGACTGCCAGGAAATGGCCTTGGAAATGGGATCCACCCTGGGAAGAGGGCTGACATTTGTAGAACTAGATTTGCCCATCTCTATCTATTATCTCTTTGAATTCCCGTAATAACCCTGGAGGATAATTTCTCCTATTTTGATAGATGAGTTAACTGAAGCTTCAGAGAGAATTACTGTGCCTAAGCTCTCATGCTGGTCGAAACAAAAGGCAACAGAAAGTCAAACCCAAGCCTTTCTCACTTCAACTCAGTATCTTTTCCTCGGTTGTGCTTTCCCAGAGAGCCCACCGGTGCCTCACTAGGTCCAGCCAGGCCCTCTGACTCCTGAGGACCTCTTCAGATCTCCGGATGGATATTTGGTACACAAGAAACCTTGACTTAGATGGGAGAACTGAAATGATCAGTTTTATGTTCCTAGTAATTATTTCTTAAATTTGCATTTAATATTTTAAGAAGAGCATATGTACAGAAAAGTACAGAAATTAAATTTATTTTACAATTTACAATTTAATTACAGTGATGTACATGTATGGATGGATGTAATGGCTACACCCATTTAGCGAGAATCCGAATCGAGAAACAGTATTACTAACACCTCCTAAGCCCCCCCTCGTGCCCCCTCCCAGGTTAAACTCAAGACCAAAGTCAACACATGATGGTTTTAACAGCTGTCCCTGATGTTCAGGGTTGGGTAGATACGTAAAGGCTGTTTGTGGTTGGTTCACAGAGGCAATTTAAACTAAGTGTGCTGTGTTTTTAATGCTCATTGTAAATGAAAGTAGAAAGGAAATGGAAAAGACAAACCAGAAATCATGAGTCTCCTATCTCATGCATCTTCCCCAGCACCCTCCATGCCGGCTTATGAACTTGAGACGCCCTTGAATCAAACCGACAACACGGTGACGGTCCTGCTGAAGCCTGCACACAGCCGAGGCGCACCTGTCAGGTACCAAGCAGAGAAGGGGTGGTTTTAGGTGAAAACTTAAGTCATCTCACATGTGTTTTCTGGGGATTTGCTCCACGCCTCAGTCAACATGTAAACCCATATCCTTATGAACTCTAAGTAAAAGAAAGGACTGAGGGGAAGGATAGGGTTTTGATGTGGGGTGATCAAGTACTGTGTAAAGAGTTTGAGTCTGATGCAAGTGGGTTGTTCTTTGAAGACAAGGAACAAAAACCCCAGTCCTTATACAATTACTCAGCCATAAAAAGAAACGAAATTTGAGCTATTTGTAATGAGGTGGATAGACCTAGAGTCTGTCATACAGAGTGAAGTAAGTCAGAAAGAGAAAGACAAATACCATATGCTAACACATATATATGGAATTTAAGAAAAAAAAATGTCATGAAGAACCTAGGGGTAAGACAGGAATAAAGACACAGACCTACTGGAGAAGGACTTGAGGATATGGAGAGGGGGAAGGGTAAGCTGGGACAAAGTGAGAGAGTGGCATGGACATATAAACACTACCAAATGTAAAATAGATAGCTAGTGGGAAGCAGCCGCATAGCACAGGGATATCAGCTGGGTGCTTTGTGACCTCCTGGAGGGGTGGGATAGGGAGGGTGGGAGGGAGGGAGACGCAAGAGGGAAGAGATATGGGAACATATGTATATGTATAACTGATTCACTTTGTTATAAAGCAGAAACTAACACACCATTGTAAAGCAATTATACTCCAATAAAGATGTTAAAAAAAAAAAAAAAAACCCCAGTCCTTTCGGAGGTGGCTTTCCTCCGAAAAGGTAATTGCTCCCTGTAATTTAGTTACCCAAGGTCAGGTGAGCCCTATTCCTTAAATGGATTTGTTTGTTTTGTTTACAGGGAGTTTTAAGTCCTTAACCTTCAGTAAATTGGCTAATCTCTCAATTGAATATGTGGTGTATAACTGTTTTTTTTAAAGAAACAGGTGATTGGAAAGATGATTGTGAAGTCTTTATTTGAACAGATTTAAGTTTATTACCATGATGTAGGCCTCATTTCTCATCGTGTGATGATTTATATAGCTAAGAAATTACAAAGTATAACTTTTACCGTGAATGAATAAAATAAATTTATTCTTCGTAGGAAGGAGCAAAGGAATGCCTGAATAACTCTTGAGTATGAACTTGTCATAAGCTCATTAATCTATATAAATGAAATTTCTACTTGTTTCAGAGGGATTCAGATATTTTGTACTAACAGAGTAGATTCCCTTAAAAATAACCTATTCCTTTGAATAGCGTTCTCCAAGGAAACATTTACATTCACAATTAAGGCTACAGGGCCGGGGGTGGGGTTCCTTTCCCTGTGCCTTTTGTAGAATTTTAGTTCATTAACCTTTTGAAACCTGGCCTCTCTTTGATCACGTTTTCACTACAGTATCCAAGGCGGATCCATTGGACTTCTTTCTGCCTGATAAGATATGTAAGTTTCAGTTCACAGACTCAAGATGAAAAACAGACAAGTGTAGTTGATAGAGAATTCACATTAGGGTCGAATCACAGAAACTTTTATTTGAAAACCCTGCAAGATGATATGAAACAAGTTTTAGTTTGCTGACTTACTCAAAGTAGTAGCCCATGTAAGGGATTTCAGATCGCCACTCATAGGTGCAGTAAGTGAGAACACTCTGAAATATGTAGAAGCTCTGTTCCAGATGTAAGGTATTATTTCTGCAAGAAAAGCGATGCCACTGACACTGCCCAGGCTTTTGGGTTGATTTGTTTGGCACTGAGGGGTTGCACGAACTGAATGACCCCAGGCTCACCCTCATTGGATGGCTTTCCAAGACCCAAGCAGACCTATGGCCGCGGGTCAGACTTTTTCACTCCAGAAAGCTGAATTATTATTAAATGAAAATTGACGCTCTGACCGTGGCCTTGAGAACATCATTTGTTTCTGACCAGTTTGAGTTGCCCAAACTCAGCAAAACAGGCCGTTAGGACAGGAGTCCAGGTTCTACCACAGAGGCATCTCGATGAAATGAGAGGGTAGAGGTCATTTCACTTTCAGAGCCTCCAAACTGAAGGAAGCTGAAACCCTAACCATCTCTCCAACACTCTACTTTATTCTCATAAAAATTCCTTTCACACATTTTCTATTCTTGTTGCTTCTTTCCTTCTAACCCTTTCAGTTGGATTGCCATCCTCATCTTTGTATAGATCTTTCCAAGTCTAAGTTTTCAAATGACACTTCTTTGGGCAATCCATGTTAGTCCTGTCCCCAGAAACCCTCTTCTTATCTTTTTAAAGTGTCAGTTGTGTCCCAAACGACTACCCATGTTTTCCATCATCTGCCTTGCTAAGGCACGGTTTTGTTCTTTTCCTTTACACCTTTCTAGTTGTTTTTGGAGACTTTGAAGCCTTACTACTTAGTTAGTTGTAGACATCCTCAGGCTTTGTATTCTTATGTCTATAAAAATAGAAATTCAGGGCTTCCCTGGTGGCGCAGTGGTTGAGAGTCCGCCTGCCGATGCAGGGGACACGGGTTCGTGCCCCGGTCCGGGAAGATCCCACATGCCGCGGAGCGGCTGGGCCCGTGAGCCATGGCCGCTGAGCCTGTGCGTCCGGAGCCTGTGCACCGCAACGGGAGAGGCCACAACAGTGAGAGGCCCGCATACAGCAAAAAAAAAAAAAAAAAAAATAGAAATTCAGATGCTGGTCAGGATGTCTGAGACGCAGGTCTCACATCATTTCAGCAGGCCCAGCTCTAACTCTGTGAAGATTTCAGTTTATCATGTCACGTGCTCTTTCACACCTGTCATACTGCCTGATTTTACAAGTTCAGCACTGCTTTGCTTTTATGAAACATCATCTTGTTACTGGCTAAGCATTCCTGGAATTGACTGGGGTCATTGTGCATTCTGCCTCTATGATGCCCTCTTCTACAGTGTTAGCAGCTTGAAATGAACAAATTTACTATCTATATCCATCGTGGAAATCTACAATGCTAGAATCAAGATCAATTCTTGTGGCAAACAGTTCAATAAGCATTACAGGGAAATCCACTACAGATGCTACCTTTACTGGAAGGATGCTTGTCTTAAAATGGGTAAATTTTATTGGCACAAATTTGAGAGAGGAAATTATCTCAAACTCACCTGTCAAAAATATTTTTTTTTGAGAAAAGTGAATATTCTCTTCAAAGGATTCATTATTATAGTACAGCATAATGCGACTGATTATCTATTGAGTAGATGGAAGACCAATATATCTAGAAAGACTAGTTTGGGAAAAAAATGTCCATAATACTCTCAGTCTAAATGGGGTATATGAAAATTTTCAATTTCATTTAATGTTTAGAGAAATAAGAACTCTGATTAGGGACTCATAGGGACCTAAAATATAAAGCCATAATGTAGATTGAAACATTTGAACACATCTGGAAATTTGCAAAATGCACATGTAATCAACTGCAATACAAGAAAGCTTTTCCCAAATGGTAAGATAAATACTAGAAGAAGAAATGGAAGTGAACATCTGTTGGCTTTCCTGGATTTTGCACAGAATTATGTGTTCAAAAATACTGTCATTGTGTGATTGCAAAAAAACCCATTCTTTTGATTGATTTGATTTTTCTTTAATCCATATTCATTGGTGTTGAAAATTCAGTCATACTTCACTGAGGCACTTTACTAAGTGAGGTGCTTGTGTACTGATTCCACTACAAACACTCAGCGTGGTTAATGCGGATTCTTGAAATTGCACTAAACTCTCAGTGTAAATGATTGTTGTCTTTTTATCGATCAGCGCATCAGCTCTGTCACATAAAATTATTTAAATCCTGAGATGGCCAGGAAGAACACAAATTCCATCATTCCAGCCAGTAAACTAGCACCTAGGACAGAATTTTAATGTCTGTTCATGGATTCGATTTTTTTTCTTTAATAAGACAGGGAAAAGCTTAATTTTCTTTCGCTCATTTAGAATCACCTCATTTCTCTCTCTTCTTCTCCCCACTGTTTATTACATGCAGACAGAGTCCAACAGAGAAAACCCTAATAATTTGGCAGTAAAAGAGCAACTCTAAATAAAGAATGAGTTTTACACTAACTGTGGTGCTTTTCTTGCACTAACAGAAGTTCTGTCTGTGATTTTACTCTTGTGATGTATGTCTTTATATATAATCTGCTGTGTGCAGTAACCCTCATTAATGATGTTTTATACCTTCTAATGGGCTGTGGCTTGAGACTCAATCACGTTTTTGTAATTCAAATGACTCTCATTTTTGTTCCTTAGGCATTGTTGCTTTAATTTGTTCATAAATGTTTTGCAGCTCGGTGTCTTCTTAATTAAAACTCAGTGCTTGAATATGTTAACTAATTAAATATTTTGATATTCATTTCAGTGGAATGTTCAAAGATTACCAAATCATTCTTTGATTCATTCATTCAGGAGAAACTGTTGAGTGGGGAAAACATCTATTACAGTTGTGTGCCTACAGGGAGGGATGGAAGGAGGGCAGTAATCACAGCAACAACCAAAACATTAACACCGAGGCTGAACCATGTGAATGTAATTTTAATTCATGGCAGCCACTTTGTTCTTCTAATAGTAAAGTAGTCCAGATTATTTCTTTTTAATTTTATTGAAATATGGTTGATTTCCAATATTGTGTTTAATTTCTGCTGTACAGCAAAGTGACTCAGTTATACATGTATATAATTTTTCATATTCTTTTCCATTATGGTTTATCTCAGTATTGAGATATAGTTATAGTATAGTTCCCTGTGCTATACAGTAGGACCTTATTTATTTATCCTGTATATAAGAGTTCGCATCTGCTAATCCCAACCTCCCAGTCCTTCCCTCCCCCTTGGCAACCACAAGTCTGTTCTCTATGTCTGTGAGTCTGTTTCTGTTTCATAGATATGTTCATTTGTGTCATATTTTAGATTCCACATATAAGTGATATCATATGGTATTTGTCTTTCTCATTCTGATTTACTTCGCGTAGTATGATAATCTCTAGGACTGTCCATATTGCTGCAAATGGCATTATTTCATTCTTTTTTATGGCTGAGTAATATTCATATATATTATATATATACACACACACACCACATCCTCTTTATCCATTCATCTGTCGATGGACATTTAGGTTGTTTCCATGTCTTTAGCCCCAATTATTTTGATGCTGTGCATTGGCAGTCATTGGTGACTTATACTGTGGCTATCCTCTAAGTTGAATGCTTCCTCAACAGTTATGTTTAAAAAGCAATTTGTGAATAGTTTCTGTTGCTGAGAATCGGGGCCAAAATCTTAAAGTAAATAGGAACTTCACTACCTTATGAATGGGGAAGAGAGGAGGCATAAGGAATGGAAGACATATTTTGCCTAACTTTTTTCAACAATGTGTCCTAGGTAAGTAAGGTTTCAAATGAGATAGGAAATATTTCTTGTTAGTAAAAAGCAATCATAAATGCTTTATTCATCCAAAACACCTCTGATTTAAAAACAAAAAGACTTGTATCATGTAACACCTGCAGTTTCATATATAAGTCAAGAATTTATTTTTATGTGCTATGTCCAGATTTTTATTAAACTGATTTTGCCTTGAATTTTTTCTCATGGTAGACTGCAAATGTGTGCTATTCTCATTTACTCCTAACACTTTTTTCCTTATGCTGCTTTGTTTTACGTGGTAAAGTAGGAAACGTTCTGATATTAAAGTGTCATTGTTAACTTCAGTATTTCTTGAGTTATTCAAATTACTCATCAAATATTCTTTTGTAACAAATTAGACAGAAAATGAAAAAGGCATTAAAGGATGCTATTTTTCTCATTATACAGCTCTCTGTCTTTTGAAAAATCCACTCTTAGTCTTCGAAGAAGGTGAAGGACAAGTTTTCATTCCATTGAGAATAAACAGGCAGTAAAGCAATTGTATTTATTTTAAGAAAATGTGTTATATTTCTCACACACGTTCCATTTGATCCTGGAGCTGTATGGGAAACGAGCTTTATTCTCTTTGTGGGCCTGCACTCATGGCCCCAAGCTGGGTATCACACAGCAGTTTTTGTTAAAGGGACTCAGCGTGAGAGTGCCAGGGAGTCTGTGACACTTGCCACCTCGGATGGGACAGTGAAACTAACTTTTGTCAGTAAAAGAAAGGAAAGAGATCATTATTACTAATGAAAGGTAGGAGATAATCATGCACTTTGTTCTAAGAAGTTTCCTATTTTAGGAATTACAATTGTTGGCATATGATTGACTACGGTTTAGAAGTTTGATGTTAGGAAGTATGGACCAGATCCTTTTTACATTTTTTTTAAAGCAGCAGCAATCTATATGATTGTCTCCCCTTTCTAAGTCCCAGGAAAGACATTATCACTGCGTTGTCACCACCTTCTTGGACACCCCTTTCTCTTCTGCTTCATGCAAGGAGCCTTTGAGCATTTCAGCATTATAGGGTTCTTGTGAGGATTAACTGAGGTACTGTATTTCAAATAGTACTTCAAACCGTACTTCACACACACTAAATGCTACGTAAGTGTTTCTTCTTGCTCTGGCACCCTTCAGGCTGTAGCAGTAGGTGGTTCTCATTGTTTGTTTTCACACGGCCAGCCCTGGGCCTCTACCTTTTCCTTTGTTTGTCTCATTCTCTTCAAATCTGCTATCACGAAAAATCTAATTTGACATGAAAAATAAATTAAGAATTTAATAAGTGTGTCTATCAATAAAATCCTAAATAGAATTCCTATAAATTCTAATGTCTCTCCTGCATTTTAAATTCTGATTGCCTCTGGTTACCTGTTTATTTATGCATTTGCAAGTTTTGAGGAACTGATACTATAACTAGGTAATGAACTCTCCCCCGACCCCAGTTCTGTACAACAGCTCTTTAAAAAGGTTAGGTGTTTCCATGTTGACCCCTGAGTCGTTAGCTAATTATGGTCTTTATCAGCTCTAAACTTAAGTTTATGAATAAACTTAAGCATAAAACAAAAGGAAACAAATCTTCTGTTTAGAACCACTCTGAAAGTAAAGTTTGCAACGTGCCATACCAACGAAGAGTCCATGAGACAAGTAACTTGCTTGGCTCAATGGGGTCTGTTGTTGTCTCCACTCTCGAAGAGTGCTCCTCCTTTCACTTTCTTAAAAGAAAGGTATCTGTTATTCAAGTACCATTTTATGGTCATTCAATCATTACGATTATATTAGAATTTATTCTCCAGATTCTAAAAATTGTCCTTTTTTTGAATTTTATTTTATTTTATTTTTCTGTATAGTAGGTTCTTATTAATTACCTGTTTTATACATATTAGTGTATACATGTCAATCCCAGTCTCCCAGTTCATCCCACCACCACCCCACCCCACCCCCACTTTCCCCCCTTGGTGTCCATTGGTTTGTTCTCTACATCTGTGTCTCTATAAAAATTGCCCTTTAATCAGAATAGTTTTATCTATTAGTTTGATCTTGGCTCAGGAACCAGTTAAATAGCGATTTGCAAATATTTTGTTATTTATCCATAAAAAAATTTATCTCTTTATATTACTTTCTTGCTGGATGAAAGAAAAAACTATAGTGTAAAACCTTACAATACAAAGTTTACCTTAAGATCCAAAGATTCTGTAATTTAAAAGTAGCTTCAGGGACTTCCCTGGTGGCATGGTGGTTAAGAATCCACCTGCCAATGCAGGGGACACAAGTTTGAGCCCTGGCCCAGGAAGATACCACATGCCGTGGAGCAACTAAGCCCGTGCGCCACAACTACTGAGCCTGCACTCTAGTGCCAGCGAGCCACAACTACTGAGCCGGCGCTCCACAACTACTGAAGCCTGCGCGCCTAGAGCCCGTGTTCCACAACAGGAGAAGCCACCGCAATGAGAAGCACGTGCACCGCAACGAAGAATAGCCCCTGCCCACCGCAACTAGAGAAAGCCAGGAAGCCTGCGTGTAGCAACGAAGACCCAATGCAGCCAAAAAAAAAAAAAAAAAAAACTAGCTTCATTTTAAATTAACCTATTATAAATCAATGTATAATGTTCAGATCTACCCAGTACTTTGCTCTAAATTAATTGGAAACTACTGAATCTATCAGTAATGAATAAGCAATATCATTACGGCCTAAACAATAAGACAGTATCAGGTGTCATGCGTGGTCTTTTGGATGGGCAGAATCAGTCTTCCATCCTTTGACATAGGCAGGAAACTCTTCTGATCTTCAAATAATTACTCTGAATATGCATCACGTGAATAGCGGACCTAACTTTCTAAAATGACTCCCATGATACAGGGAAAGAACATACTCTTTGGAGTAAATAAACCCAGTTTCAAATCCCAGCTCTCTCAACGACTATCTATGTGATGGTTACAAATCTCGTAACATCTCTGAGCCTCAGGGTGACGCCACGTCAGCTCACGGAGCTGCTGTTGGGGTTACACTGACGCAGTAGACACTAGGTTCCGAGTGCTGTGTGACTCCCTGGGGATCCAGAGGGGCCTGTCGTGGGCTCTGTTCTCCAGGGGGTTGCAGTCTCGACACGTGAGCCCAGCATGTGCTCTGGTCCCCTGTCTCGGGTGCTGAGGAGCCGGAGGGCGGGGCTGTACCTGGGGTGGGGGGTGTTGGGTAAGATTCCAGAGAGGAGCTGAGTCTTGACAGATGGATGTTGCCCACGGGATGTATGTCACATGGAGACAGGAGGTTACGTGTGCGGCAGGGACTAAATACTGAGCAAGACAGATGCATCCCAGGAGGGTGGGGAGGACCAAGTTGGCCTGCTCTGGTGATGAGAAGTGTGATATAATTAGAGAGGGGTGGGATGGCGGGATGGGAGAAGCGGAAGGGAGATCAGGGGTAGATTGATTGATTGGGCGACCTTATGCTCCATACCAGGGGGTGGAGTTGTATCCAATGGGCAGTGAGCAGGGATTCCAGGGACTTAGGTGAGGAAAAAATGTAGGGAAGATTAGCTGCAGCCGTGGAGGGTGGGTTACTGGGTTGGGGCATAGGACAGGTGTACAGGTTCCTTTTCATCCGCCCAGTTAAGGTATCGCTAACACTTAGGAAAGCGATCTTGTACATGTCAAATGCTGATTTTCATTAGAAACGGGACTTAGGGGAACCAGAAACATTTAGTTCTTTTAGAAGAAAAAAAGAGAATGTATCGCCTAATCAAAGTGATTGGTGATGTTAACTGTTTAAAGTATTGTTAAAGTGCATACTAGGACACTCAAAATTGAAAAACTAGCTCAGCCATGACTCTCTGGTAATTTACTGGAAATTACTAATCATGTGAATATTTTTAATTAATTTATTTATTTTGGCTGTGTTGGGTCTTCGTTTCTGTGCGAGGGCTTTTTCTAGTTGTGGCAAGCGAGGGCCACTCTTCATCGCGGTGCGCGGGCCTCTCAGTGTCGCGGCCTCTCTTGTTGCGGAGTACAGGCTCCAGACGCGCAGGCTCCGTAGTTGTGGCTCACGGGCCCAGTTGCTCCGCGGCATGTGGGATCCTCCCAGACCTGGGCTCGAACCCTGTGTCCCCTGCATTAGCAGGCAGATTCTCAACCACTGCGCCACCAGGGAAGCCCCATATGAATATTTGTAAATCCCAGTTTTCATAAGCGGTGAAGAGGTGGCGTTGTTAGTGCTTCTGGACCTTTGTCTTTTTGCTTCTCTCTACCTTCCTTTTACTGGATCACCCTAACCCCTTTGCCCTGAGCCTGTGCTAGGCACTTTGGGGACCATTATGAAACACACTGGGGTGTGTTTGCAATGCCAGCGAATGGATGAGACGGTGTCTTACTGAAAGAGCGCCAAAGGAGTGAATGCTCCAGGACGCTTAGCGGATGAGTGTGGCTGACTCTTGGCTGAGGGACAGGGAAGACTCAAGGTTTTGATCACACCGTTTCTCGTTGTTCTCATTCCTGTACCCAAAGGAACCCATGGTTGTCTCTGCAAAGATCAATGTCTGAGGTTGGACTGCAGGCTACACAAAGGCCCTTGAGTGTCATTTATAGTGGAGGCCATACGTTATCATACGTGACCGCCTCCCTGGAGGTGAGGTCAGTAGTGCTGGGCACAGCCCCCCCACCAGCTGACCAGGAGCCCAGAAGCCACCTGTCAGGATGGGGAGGCAGACATGCAGGTTGAACTCACTGGCCACTGACAATAGAGAAAGTTACCCCCTGCTTCTTCCCCCCCACACCGTCTGTCTGGACCATCCATAAATGAAACAGTGGAATCACTTAAAAGCTGTCTCAGTTGTAAACCCAGAGCCCCAGAAGGTTGCCGATGCCTTGAATTGAACAACTTATCGCCTGAGTGACAAATCTCACTGCTGCTCTGCCATTTGCTCTCAGCAGCTGCTGGGTCTTCCTAATCACGATTATTGATTCCACGGAGTTTAAGGGATGAATTTCTAGAGGTGTTCCGAGCTGAGACTGTTAGGCTTTGGGAGACAGGATCTTGGACATTTTGACGAAGACTGACTGATCCGACTATAGGCGCTTCACTTTCATTTTTTTAAGTGTTACGATCACATAAGTACGTGAGAAAAGATGACAAGTTCAAAGAGGCTGATAGTTACGCTTGGGGCAGACAGTGAAAGCCCGTCCAGGGAGCTGCTGAGAGCTGTGGGCTTTGGGAGCCAAGGAGCCCCTCGGAGAGGACCTGACCACGCTCCTCAGGTGTCAGAACCTCGTGATCCTATGGAGGGGGGCGGACATGGCCGTATAATGAACACTGTTTTATGTCATTCTCTTCAGCAGAACATTTTCTCAACCAGCGCTTCTAAGTCTGGACAGTGTAATCGTTTATGATGAGAACAGCAAAGCACAGGAAAAAGCTGATGTGCCTTCTGTTTCATCAAAAATTAGTTTATTAAGTCTGTTATTACATTATGCTTGTGATGGTTACCTATATTTGGTTTTCAGCTCCTTAATTTAATTAACAGTCAGTTCTTCAATCTGTGAGATAGTAGAACGATTGGGTAGCAATGTTTGTTTTCTCCATATCGTCGTATCCATTTTGAGCTGTTCTCTGTGTCCTATTTTTTTCATTTCTCTATGTTTCCCTAATAGTGTTTGCCTGTCCAGTGTCAGTGTATTTCCTGCTCAGTGAGAATTGGTAAGAGCTCTCTGAAGTTATTAGTCTCTAGCTAAAATTGTTGCCCTTTACAATATTGCCAAGTGTTATAGGAAATTTGAGGGTTGACATTTGCCTATTATTCATTCATTTGTGCACCAAATATCTATTGAGCATCTTTATTTTCAAGTCACTGTGCTAGGATGGTGATCAAGCTGTGTAGAGAAGCCCAGAGTACACTGAGAGCATATGACAGAAGGATGAAATCCCAACAAGGAAATCGGGATGTGCTGTTTCAGCTGAAACTCAAAGGAAAAGTAGGAAGTGGCCAATCAGGGGCTGGAAGGCAGGTGTGGGTCCACCAAGGAGAGGAGCAGCCTTTAGAACAGCCTAGGATCAGAGGAAGTAGAGAGATGTAGACAGTGGTCATCCCAGCAAATACAATTAAAACCACATACATAGTAAATGAAGCTTGACCAGCACTCAGGAGTATTAACTGGATTTATGAATTTAATGTTGGAAGTGAGCCTTTTCCTAGGCTAATTATTATGTAAAATGTATGTAAATATAATAGGAAATGCAAAATGATCACAAAATGATTTTCATAATTTAGTTTCTGAATATCCTTCAGTACCTCAAACCTAATTAAGTGTGCAATAAGTGTTTATTGAATTGAACATCATCTTTTTCTTGTGAGAAGTAATTATCACTGAAACCTTTATAGATAAGAAGCCAAAGGTCTCAAACCTCCTTTTAACTCATTGGATGTATAAGGAAGAAGAAGCGTTTAAAATTTATATTCTCATCTCTAAATAAAAGTTAAATACCATGACCCTTCCATAGAGTGCAGAAGCATAAAAAAACACCCTACCCTTACCCTTGGATCAATCTTATTTTTTTTAATAAGAAGAGAAATTCAGAAGGACTACTGCAGATTTCATCAGGAACATCACTAGAATCTTGCACGCCTATACTGACCCCTTTGAAACTTCTGCTTCTCACCTCTCAGGGTCACTGACACCCTCCTTTCTCCTTTGCTTTCCACCCGCCCCCCATAGGTAGGAAAGGGGGTTGGGAGGTGGGAGAAATGGGTGAAGGGTCATGAACTGTGGGGTGATGGATGGTACCTGGACTTGTCATGGTGGCCCCTCTGTAGTGTATACAGATGTTGAATTATAATGCTACATACCTGAAAGGTATATCAGAATTATACTTTTTAAAAGAAACTGGGAACCATTTAGAATTATTACAAAGAATTCTCTGAAAACAACTATCATCAAAATCAAATTAAAATGTAATGAAAGCTTAAAATTAATTAGTAATCAATTAAAAGAAAAGAACAATTGCATGGACCAGGGTTTGCATCTGGGCTGAGTTGTTTACACTACTGTGTGACCTTGGGCATCCTGTGAACTCTGGGTCTTTCTTTAGTTCTGAAATTGGGTCTAACACAAGATATGTCCGTTTCACAGCATCATCATGAGGATTAATACAGGCGAAAGTTCTTTGTAAACTGAAGTGCTAAGAAAGGGTAAAACTATAATATCAGGATTTGCTTAACAAAACACACTGACTAGATTGATGTTCAGGTTTTTTTTCCCTTTATTCCTTGTTTTTGGTAAAATGCTTAAAATTTCTAATCACTACTGCCCTTTAACTTTTATGCCAATATACCGAGACGACTACTACTACTACTACTACTGAAGTAGACTACTACTTCAGTAGCATCTGTGGGGACTTCGCTGGTGGCACAGTGGTTAAGAATCCGCCTGCCAATGCAGGGGACACGGGTTTGAGCACTGGTCCGGGAAGATCCCACATGCCGTGGAGCAACGAAGCCCGTGCACCACAACTACTGAAGCCTGAGCGCTTAGAGCCCATGCTCCGCAGCAAGAGAAGCCACCACAGTGAGAAGCCCACACACTGTAACGAAGAGTAGCCCCTGCTCGCCACAACTAGAGAAGAGCCCGCGTGCAGCAACGAAGACCCAACGCAGCCATAAATAAATAAATAAAAACAAATAAATTTATATTAAAAAAAATAGTATCTGTATTCTAAAGGAAACCCATACTTTGACAACAAGTTTATGGTCGTTGTAAGAAATACGTGCAGTCATTCTGTAAAATCATCAGTTTTAGAAGGACCTGCTGTTCCAATCCAAACCCCACAGAGGTGAGAACGCACTGCTGGTTGGAGTAGTTACACACAAGGGCTCTTTCCTGGGGACGAAGGTGCAGAGGTGTTCAGAAGCATCAAATATGCAGCCAATCACAGCATGGAGTTTGGTGACCCTGGGTTTCAATCCTAGTGCTTGTTTGCCCTGTAATCTCGGGCAAGTGATACTTTTCTGTCTCATTTTCTTCCTCAATTAGTCGTGAGTGATAATATCTACCTCAAAGGGCAGCTAGGAGGTGAATGACAGTAAGCAAAGCAGTCAGGACAGCATCTACCACAGACGTTATCAGCTCAATATAGGAAAGCTTTTCTTATTTATTGTTGACTCTATTCTGGTCTGTAAAGACGGCAGTACCTTGTAGATAACTTGGTAGCCTCTTTTCTTATGCCTGTGTCATAGGAAAGTTTCTAAGTCCCAGTATAATACTTCTGAACCTCAGTTATGATCTGACAGGAATAATAATTAGGCTAATAAAAAAATGAAGAATTGTTGTTACTTGGATTGAGTCGCTATAATATGGCAGTCCCATGCTTGGTCCTGTATGGAGTGATTTCTAATCATCCAGAGCAGAGTTCCTGGTCAAATGCCAGCACTCTGTGTACAGATACAGGAACTGAGGTCTGGGGGGATTAACAGTCAGCCATGCTCTCCCTGTGAACAGTGCATGGCCTGCAAGGCCCCTCCCAGGAGCCATCCCTACCACAGACATCGTCCCTGCAGAATCTCTCTGGAACCAATGTGGTTACACCTTCCTTTGCAGACATGGGCTTTCCTGAAAATTAATATCCTTTCTTTATTGTCTCTTCCAGTGTTAAGAAAATATATAATGCCTTTGTTTTTAGATTATGATCCTTGTAATCTTTGGGGTTTATCTCTAATACTTCATTCTTAGAAGTTAGAAGCAGGGGTTTTTGGTTTTGGTTTTCTTCATTATTTCTTCATTTTTGTTTTTAAGCTAAGACTTCCTTTTTATTTTTTTGGTCAAGCCTAACTCCATCAAAATCTGCTCAGTGTTTACTAGCGAAATTTTGAGTACTTGAAGGACTTGGGTTAAACAGCTTTGTTTTAGTGTATTGGATTGTTTTAATCAAATTCACCAGTCTTTTTTTGTTGATATGTATGTTCTTTTTTCATATTACCGTGTTTAATAGTCTCCGGAGAATAAAGAAAGAAAATACCAATTCTTTTGAAATGCTTATTAATAGTTTTTTTTTTTTTAATTGTTCCCTCTTCTTTATTGAAGAATTGTAAACTGCAAGACCATCTTAAACCTTTGGGGCTAAAAGGTTCTTTTGTCACATTTCTGGAACCTTTTGAAAAGGTTCTATCCATTGCTAAAATTGTTTAAGGAAAGGAGCTCTAAATACCTGACTTCCAACCTAAAATTTTTCCTTTTTTCATTGGTACACATAGTCACAAAAACTAAAATGTCATTTAACAGTAAAACTTCAGTTTTGTATTACTATATTGGCTCGGTTTTTTTATGAGTTATTGTAGCTGAATTGCTACAGAGTGTGTTCACAAAAGGTACTAAATCCCTTATTACCACTGCCACCACCCTTCCCCCACCTGATTTTAGGTGACTTTTATTGTATTAAAAAATAATACTCTGCATTCCTTTACTGCCAGGAAACAAAGATCATTTTTATTAAAGTTGCTTTTAGGATGACAGTGTCAGTCATCTCTTTGAAAATTCATTTTGGAAACTAAGTTTGTTCTTCCAGAACCCTTGAAAAGAAGCCTGAAAAATTGCAGGGGAAGATAATAATAATAGAGGAGATGTATTTGAGCAGTTATACTGTGAAACTTAATTTAACTTTCCCTCAAACTCCATTTCAAACTTGCTTTTGTGCATGAAAATATACTGTCTCGCTTTCCTTCCCTCATGTCTCAGATTTTCTTTTTCTTCAACATAATCCCCTCCGAAGGATTCTGTGTAGGAGACCAGAGCTCCAGTCTGATGCTCCAGTCTGATGCTCCGGGGCCCGCAGCGCAGGTGCACAGGCCTTGCTCAGGGCCTTCTCTGCAGAAGGCCAGACCAGGGGCCACTGGCCTGGGAAGGGTGCAAGGGGCTCCCACTGCCAAATTCTGCCACCACTGCCCCCAAAACAACCAACACATCTGTAATATTTTGACTTCACCTTAATGATTAAAATGGAGAGCAAATGATTAAAATGGAGAGCATCTAAAATTGAGAGATGATGGCTCTTGTAACCTGCGGCGTGATTAGAGAAGGCAGGAAAAGGAGTTCCAAGTTTGCCTGGAAGGCACCTGTTGGGAGGTGGAGGGGAGCAGAGACCGAGGCTCTGCGTGTCTGCAGGCTGCTCTCCCTGCCCTCCCCAGAGAGCAATCTACCTGGTTCTCATTCCTCACGTTGGGCATCACAGCGGGATGGGAGTCAGCAACCAGCCCTGGTTGTCATGCCCTGCAGCGTCCTTCTGCCAGGAGCTGGGCAGTATGGAAACTGTGAGGAAAACCCTGCCACTCCTGGGATTCCTCCCCGGGAAACTCGGGCACTCTCGGGACAGGCCTGCTGGGACCCTGGCAGGCATCTGAGCCAGAGCCCGGCCATTACCCTCAGTGTTTGGTCCTATTGATGAAGAATCCTCGTGCCTCTCGGGAGTCTGATGGGAGACTTGTTGAGACTTGGGAGGGTCTTTGTTGGCACAGGTGGTCGTAGTGAATGGAGATTGCATTGGGAATCCAAAGACATGAGCTTTTTGTTTGTTGGCATTCCTTTATCTCTAATTTGGGGGGAAAGTTGATGGCTGTAGGCAGCACAGGACAGTCTTCAGGCGTCACCGGCAGTAGGAGCGTTTGGGCACTAGGTCCAGGCCAGATGTCCTCAGGGAAGCTGATGCCACAAGAGATTTTTTTTTTCAATAGATCTTTTTTGGAGTATAATTGCTTCACAATACCGTGTTGGTTTCTGTTGTACACCAAAGTGAATCAGCCATATGCATACACAGTCCCCATATCCCCTCCCTCTTCAACCTCCCTATCCACCCCTCTAGGTCATCGCAAAGCACCAAGGCGATCTCCCTGTGCTATGCTGCTGCTTCCCACTAGCTAGCTATTTTACATTCGGTAGTGTGTATATGTCGATGCTACTCTCACTTTGCCCCAGCTTCCCCCTCCACGCCCCTGTGTCCTCAAGTCCACTGTAGACACTGACACTCCCCCTCTGTACCCTCTTTCACTCTGTACAAACCTCTGTCAGCATCTTGTCCCAGTTCTTTGTTGGAGGGACCTGTTTCTAACACCCCGAGAACGGGGACAGTGTGGACTTCATTCCTCTCTTTCTTCTTCCCTTGTGCCTGGCACAGGGCTTGATATGTGATAAATATCGTAGAAAATAAGGAAATATGAATAAAATAGTTTTCTTTTCACTTGTTGACGTCACAACTTGCCTGATCTTGTACCAGGGAGTATAAAAAGATCAGAGCTGGAAAGGACCTTAGTGGTCAGGGGATGATTTGGTGGCAGTGCTGGACCCAGTCACCTGGGCATGGGATCCCAGTTCACTGTGCTCTCAGCGGCACGCCCTTCGGGACAGTGGCATTTGTATTCTGGCTCCCCTGGCCTGCACTACTGCTACCTTTAGGGACTGAAAGATCCTGACTTGAGTATAATAATGAACATATTTAGTATGGCTTCGATAGTATTGGATTTTTCTAGTTTTATTCAAATCCCTAGAGCTATTTAAGAAAAACAAGCTTTAAAAATAGTAGCAGACCTTGAGTTATAATTTTTAGAGTCATACATTTGTTATGAAATTGTGATGATTAAATTATGACAAACGTAACTGAAATGACATGTGCAAGGGAAAACGTCTTCACTTGTTAAAAGGAGGAGAAGTCACTCTTAAAGATGTTCCATCTTGGACTAATTTACTTGAAATTTGGTGCCTGTCATGAAGATTAATAACATGTGGCCTTTTACACAGCTTCTCGGCCCAAGTCTAATGTTCTAGTTGTCCTTTTATTATCCCAAACCTCCGTAACTAAAGGATTTTTCCTTCCTGACCTTTGTTCCCAATATGGAGCTGTAATTGAGTTCGTATTTCTCGCCCAGCCTTTCAGCTATAATTAATATTTTATTATATCAGATTTTGTCACTAACTAGCAGAGCAGCAGGGTGTGGGAGCACGTGCTCAGGCGTGCTTACACATATACACACACACGTGCACACACATGCAGAACAGAAGTAACTTAGGGATGCCAGGCGAGCTCCTGATGACGAATTATGGCCGAGAGAGCATCAGTTTTATTTGTAGTACCCTGAAAATATGCCACAGCAATAGATGGCCGATCCTATCTAGAAGAGAGCAGGACAAAGAGAAATTAAAGTGGGCAACATAGAATATTCGACCCCACGGATCAGTTTATGCTGTGCAGTGTGTTACCCAGGGTCCACTGTTTGTGGAAAACTAGTGATCAGACCTCATTTCTGAGTCAATGAGCAGGACAGGCTCTGGCAGCTGCTCTCAGCACCCGTGTTATGTGGATCCTAGTCATGATGACAAACACATTGAACTTATTGAACTGACCTTTCTTTTTCCTCATTTTAAACTGGTGACAATACTTTTAAAATGTAGTTCAGTTGTACCAGGTCATTGGGATCTTCAGGGTGTCATTTCAGTAAATGCTGACAGGTTTAGGGAAAGGCTATGACTGAAAAAGAACAGGAAGAAAATACATTCTGTGTTATTGCATAAATAAACCTGAATTACACACTTATTTTACCTGCCTTGAATATAATTTATACTTTCGTTTTCCCTCACCCCCCCCCCCGCAAAGAGTTAATCTTCAAGAAGATATTAATACTAGACTCTATTCTTTTTTTCTAGAGAGAGAATAGGTGGCTTTTACCAAAAATTGCAGATCAAGCTGAAAGTCCCTAATAGTGCCATGAAATGAAAAATATTCTAAGTCCTTGAAATGATGAGAAATGACAACTTTAAAGGACTGGCAAAAGCAACAATGAAACGGATCAGTACTTTTCTCCTCCTCACCCCCCACCATCCTGCTATCTGGTTGGATAATCCTTCAATATTTTATGCTGATAAGAAACAGAATAAGTGGGTAGGAAAATGGACTTATGACTAAGGGCTTAATCCGGAAATGAATTAGGACACACATCTTGAAGTCAGTTTCAAATCTGCAGCAGGCTTCCCCTCACATCTTCAAAGTTAGAAAAGACCTAAACCATTTTGTCACATTTGAACTTTCGAGTTTAACAAACTACATGAAAGATGTTCAGATGTTCTTTTCTAGGTTATACTTCATGGGCTAGTCTATATAAATGCAGATTTCTTATTCTCCTAATAAAAGCCTCAGAGTTTTGTTGTAGAAAAGCCTAGCATCAATTAAGCTTTAAATTAAATTTCATTCTGTAGGAAAGTTCGGATACAGTGATGTCACATCTTTGGCAGATTCATCTTCACGATGGATTGTGCCCTCACGCTGCAAATGCCTTAGGAAAGTTTTATGTGATTTGAAATTCCAGAACAGTGGTGGAGGAAGGCTAGGAATGGTGAGACTTTGATAAATAAAGAGGCCGTGAGTAACACATTAAAAGGATAAAAGGATAAAAGGATTTTAATTCAGCTCACTAGGCTAGAAACTTCTGTTTGGTTTTCCATCTGTGAGAATTTGCTTTTTTCAGTCAGCCTTTCAGGAAAAACATTCAAACAGTGAGATTTTCAAATGTACTTTTGAGATGACACTTGTGGTTGGAAAGATCTTGTGAAAATCATCAGTGGGATGATGTTATTTGTACAAATGAAAAACGCATCAGTCACCAAGTTCTGTCCAGGTACCGCTGATCTGGATGCCAGTAGTGTGTTTATTTCCATCCAGGAGGCAGCAGTGTGTGGCCACTGGGCAGCAGAACGGATTCAGCCATTTTTCATTAGCACTTGGACTTTGATAAAGGGGAATAGAAAAGAGCTGCTTGATCTTTCAGTGCTTAAATTATTAAAGAGCAAATAGATTTGAGGTCTGGATGCTTGCAAATCTAATTTGTCTTGTGGAGCAAGGATGAAAAGACATTTTGGGTTTGAAATTGCTCTAGTCAACTTAGTTCTTCCTTTAATATATCTGAAGATGAGTAGATGGTAGCTATTTAAAAAGTAATATGTCTGGAGTAGAGTGCATGGCATAACGTACCAACTGGCTGAAATGGAGGCCCACTAAATAATCATTTAATTCTTGAATTTTCATCTGATCCTCATCAACTTGCTACTTGGAAAAATTAATTTTTTTCAGCCGTATTCACTTAGATGGCATTAAAATTACAAAACAATTGTCTTTCTCTAGGGGGTGTCAAATATCATATTGTTCAAGTTAAATCAGGCCAGTGCCTGGCACATACTAGGGGCTCAGAAAGTATGCGTTGACTTAATAAATGAGGAAAGCTGGGGAAAGATGGATGGAAAGTGAGGATGGAGATGAGGGGAGAGAGGAAGCAGAGTTGCAGCTTCCGATTCTCTCCATTTCTCCTTATTTGCAGGTTGTACAGGATAAACTTGCAGTCTAACCTGCATTATCTTATCGCAAAACCTTTTTCTTGGTAATTCCCTTCTCTCTTACCTCTTGGGTATTCAGGAAATGAATACAAAAGAAACTTAGTATTAAGTTTTAGTAAAGCGAAGCATATTAGTGAATATCAGTATATTTCCTCCCTCCTACTACATATAAGGTATATAAAGTAAAAATTACTTCTGGATTACGTTACGCCTTCAAAAATATGTACTTCGTGGCCCACTTCATTCTGTCTCATGAGATACAGAAGTGACTAACTGTATCGTCAGATGGTCAGGAGACCACATCTACTATTTAATTAACTATGCCCCAGATAGAATGGGCACCTCACCTCTGAACCTCAGTTTTCTCACCAGTAAAACCAGAAAATAAAACCTACATGTGCAAGGCTCCTGGCCTAGCACTTCCTGTATGGAATAACTTATGCAAATTTTTTTCTTCGCATAAATCTTCATATTTCTACTTTGTCTAGTATACTAGGCTTTCTGGAAGTTGTTTTTAAAGTGGAATTTTGAAAATCATGTCCTATAGCAAGTAAATTGGAAAAGCTTGCTGATAGAAGAAAGCCAGTGTTAAAAATTACTTAATGGAGAATCTCTTTGCAAAGCAATTAATTATTCTTTGATTTATCGATCTTGTGAGAGTAGTTCTTGTATGCTGAATAAAAATTCTGAATAAAAAAATACATAAAATGTACCTTGGAGACCCATCTAATTCTCTCATTTCATAGGAAAAAAATAAGAACCAAAGATGTTCATTTAAAACCCCAGTTTTAGCAGAATTAGGAGTAGAGTCTAGGGGGATGCACACGCCAGTGTCTGCTACCCTGACAGAAGGCGTTGCAGGAAAACAGTCACACTTTCTTAATGATGTTTGCACTTCTCTAACCGAAGCCTTGAGTGTTACACATTGTCCCTCTGTTACATTCTGTTGGTTGCATGCAATCTTCAAGGTTAGCCAACGCCATACTTGGTGGGAGAAATGCCAAAGAACTTGCAGATATAGTGGAATTGCCACATCTGACTGTAGATGTAAGAGGTCAGGGAGCAGCGGGAGTGAAATCAAAGCCCCCTCTGTCTCTGCCTGTGTTCCTTGTTCCCCCCACCCCCAAAGGAAGGTCCTTCCTAAATTCTTCCTTCCATGTTGGATACACCCTGCAGTGAGAACTCGGCAAGATTTGGTGGAGCATCTTACAGGACCAAGAGAAAGTCTTGATGTTAGGAAGTAAGGGTCATATTTCTCTTCTTTTCTTTAAGTTTGCATCCCTGCTCAGAAGTCCCTTTATCATTATTTACACTGTAAGCCTGCTGGACTCCCTGCCTACTGAGCTGTCATTCTGATGTTGTACAACCGTCAGTTTTTCTTTGGACAGAATTACAAACTGAACGGCAGCTGCGTTGCATGACTGAAATAGAATGTGCTAAGTGGTTGTACTTCCAGAAACAGGAGATTCACTGGGTGCAGATTCAGAGTTCACACGGACAGGAGCACAGAGAGGGACCTCTCCGGGCCGACCCCAGCTCTTGGCCTTACTAGGCACCTCCCTTCTATTCTGTTTCCCCGGCTTTAATGAGTGGCTGTGCTGAGCAGCCCCAGGGTTACAGTGTTGCTCGGGGAGTCACGGTGCTTTTCTGACAAAGTAAGAAAAAGATATATCTCCTTGTCAGAAGGACTTGCAATCTAGTCTGGATTCAGTTTTTGAAAGCTGTTGTCGAGGTTTGTTTTTTCTCCGTATTAGAAACTTTTCTTTTCCCCAACCAAACTGCACAACAGTTCATCATTCTAGTAAATGTATGTAGCTCAATAAAGAAGTCCATCCCTTCAAAGTTTCTCCTCTTCTCCTAAGGTTAATTCGAAATTCACAGATATTGGAGGGGGGGTGGGGAGGGAAAGGTGAGTAGGGACCAGGAGATCCACTCCTTGGTGGGGACATCTGTCTCACAGGCATCTTCTGAGGATACTCATTCCCATCTTATCTTTAAATAGAATTCAAGTAGCCCTGTTCATGATTTACTCTTAGAAACCACTTATAACTCCAGGGTGTTGGCTTTTGAAATTCCAGTGCCTTTTCTCTGCTTTTCTGATGTCCTCACTTTCCACTGACCAAATATGGTGAAAGCAAAGGAATAGAAGAAAATATGGGAAGTTCCACCTTGGTTAACCCGAATCATCACACATTGTATCTTGTGACTTGATAAAACTTCACACACGATCATGCAGATGTCACCGAAGAAAATACTACGTTGCCTTTTTTAATAAACTTACGGTTAATATTGATTGGTTCATTGACTAGGTAAACTGAGTTCATTTTCTACAAATTCATCTTCAGTTACATGTAAGAAGAATGTTACCTTGGTGTCCTGCTCACATAAACAGCAGAGATTGTTCTATGAAAACGTTTTAACTATGGTAAATTTTCTTTCCCTCCAGAAGTTGTCTTATTTGGGGGTGAGAGAGTCCTGTGCAAAGGCATTAAGCACTTTCCCTCTCTGTCATGGGGCAAGTGTTGAATCCGTGTCCATTAGGCACTAAGCACTTATTGTTGGCTCTATCCAGTGTGTTCTTTATTTGGGGTCTCCTGTGGGTCTCCACAGTTGAAGACCATGGGAATCAACTCTGTTATCCGAAACTATCACTGATAATACTCTCTTTTTTCTAGTGTCTACCAAATAGTTGTCGAGGAAGAGCGTCCTCGAAGAGCTAAAAAGACAACAGAAATCTTAAAATGCTACCCGGTGCCCATCCACTTCCAGAATGCTTCTCTGCTGAACTCCCAGTACTACTTCGCTGCTGAATTCCCAGCCAACAGCCTCCAGTCGGCTCAGCCTTTTACTATTGGTGATAATAAGACATACAATGGATACTGGAACACCCCTCTCCTTCCCCATAAAAGCTACAGAATTTATTTCCAAGCTGCTAGCAGAGCCAACGGGGTAAGTTTTATAAATGGCTGTTTACTTAGGCCATTCAGTGTTATCAGTGCGAACACAGATCACATAAGGTAGCAGTAAGAAGGAAAGTCATGCTTTTGTGTGCTTTTACTTGGAATAAATGTGTTTTATTCTCTCTTTTTAAAATTATTTTCACCTGGAGAAATTCATGGGAAGAAATGCATATATTCATATTTGTTTGGGTAGGAAGAAGATATTGTCAACATGATGGTTTTTATTTTCAGTTTTTACTTGTTACCAAAAGTTGGCTAGTGATTCTGCTTAGCCTACTATTTCACAGGGAAATAGTACAGCTCTAACACGTACACTCAGCTCATTTACAATTTTGTGAGATTCACAACATCTGTCTCTTCAGCATATTCTGTCCCATTTCTTTGGTTCCACGAGAGTTTACGCTTCCTATAGCTGGGACTAAATTAGTTATCTTTCTTTTTTTTCTAAGAGAAAACAGCTTTGGAAAGATGAGATAGAAACAAAATAAAAACTATCAAGTTGTTTTTGAATTTTTTTCCCTTTCCTGTTCAGACCAACCCAGAGCTCTGATGAGATAGGAAAGTCTCCTTAGAAGGAAGGGCGAATTTTCCAGATATGACAGTGGTTTCCTCCTTCACAGCGTGGGTCTCGGTACCATCACTGCCTTTGGCCAGTGAGAAGCGGGGGAAATCAGGGGCACAGGTTTTGCCCACGAGTGTCTGCACAGGGAGCCAGTGAGGGTCCGGAGGAGGAAGCCAGGGGGGCCACCTAGCAGAGGCGTTCTGTGTGTAACTCCAGGCTCGCCATCTGCTCCCAGGGTGTCCACCGGCACCACCGCCAGCACTGGAGCCGGAAAATGTATCAGAGCGCAGTCCAAGTGCTAATCACTGTGTGGTTAATGCCACACTTGGAACAATGAGAACCTCCCTTATCCGTATTTAAAGAGAACTGCAGAGATTTTATTTGTTTCACATAAAACATGAATAGTGATTTTTTTCCCCCTCTTTATTTAACACAGGAAACCAAAATAGACTGTGTCCAAGTGGCCACAAAAGGTAGGTTGAAATTGTGCGAAGCTCTGCTGTCTTCTGTCCTTTACGAGTTTAGATGGCGTTTCAGAACTTCTTGAAATGTTCATGTCATTGAAATCAGTGTGTGCTCCTAGGTGTGTGCTAGGATTGTAGGCCAGTTAAATTTGACTGTGTTTCACACAGGTATTTCTTTTAAATGAGAAGTCACATTTCTGTGTTTCAAAGCAGTTTTCAATGGTTATCTTTTTAAAACTTCTATTAAAATAGAATTAATTTTTATACGATCTCGTTTATACTGTGGTATAAACCACAGTACCCTACATAGTAATACTGTGTCTAATGAATGTTCAGATGCATAATAGTAAAATACCTCCTGCTGTTTTAAAGCAATTATCTAGTTATAATAGATCTGTAGAGTCTGCGTGGGCTTTTTTCACTGGGGATGTGTGTCTCTTTGAACCCAGGAACCAGGTGATGTTATTGTGGACCTTGTGTTTCCCAGGCCTGGTTACAATCCTGAGACAACGGGATGGAGGTTGAAAGGTAGATTAGGATGAACCAGCATAAGCTCACCACACAGGGCCTCCTAAAGACGAGAGTGCAGCTGTGTGTGTGTGTGTGTGTGTGTGTGTGTGCGCGTGTGTGTGTGTGTGTGTGTGTGTGTGTGTGTACACACGTACTGTAACATCGTCTCGTCAACCTCGCAGTGTGCTCTTACCATCCCATGTGGAAGTATTTGAGAAGATGCCGCGAGAAACATCCGATGCTGCAGGAAAACGAGGCAGTGTACGTTAACACTTGTAGTTAAACGCACCCTTCCAGATCAGTGGAGGAAGCACGAGGACAGGGAGGAAGTGCTGGGAGATTGAATCTGGGAGGTCGGCAAGGAGGCAGAAAGCCGCAGATTTTGTCAGCTCATAGGGCGTCACTTGACAAGTTCTGTTGGATGAACGTATCTTGTTTTTGCTGTTTAACGTTCAGGCAGCTTAGTTTGAATATATCATGGGTGCCCATCAGCATTTTCAAAATTCTCATTGAATTCTTATTTCTTGAAGAAACATGACCTTTTTATTCCATTAACTTGACAAACATTTCTTGGTTTCATGTTACGTGCCAGGCCTTGTGGGAGGTACTCACCTTATTTGTATTTTGTTTGTCCTCATGGGCTCATAGCTCTATTTCCAAGAATCTCCTTATATTGATTTTAAAACACTCAATTCTTTATATCATATTGTACCTGATTAAGAGCCTTTATATGTAGGGATAAATTAATAAAAAAATGAGATTACAGATATTGATGTGTTTTCTAAACTGTAATTCGCTGTTGACTATTAATTATCACAGTATTATAAGGCCTTTGAATGAGGTATCGACGTTCTCAGGCCTCCGATCAAGGCCCATGCTCGGATTGCTTTATTGAATTCTGCTGACCCTTGAGGTCTCAACAGAAAACCCAGTTCCAGAGTGCCTGATTCATAATGCCTTGCGTTTCACATCACAGCTGAAAGTTAAAATTACTTTCATATGTATGTTCTCATTTATTTCTTCTAAGTTACTGTGAGAAAGGAGACATGTATTGCTATTTTTATTTTTGAGACAAAGAAAATGCATTATTTGGGGAGATGAATTGACTTGCCAAGGTCACTCAGCTAATAATCTGTGTGTCAAGGCTTGATCCCAAGCGTTTGGCCTCCTACACCAGTGTTTCCCTGTATCTCATGGCTTTTCACCCAGCAGAGCCTCTGGCCAATCGTAGTTCTGCAGCATATAAGTATCTGTCCTCCTTTTTATTAGAACCGAGTCACCACCCAGTTGACTCTGGAAACAACAGAATATCTGCCATCCTGTTCATGTGCAGAGTTAAATAATTATATAAACAACACTAGTAAATATGGAAATGTGATGTTTGCTGTTTTCACAATAGATTGAATTAGATGGTGATTTGGATCGTTTTCTTGTATCATCAGCTAGATTTAATCAATATTGTAATTTGTTTTTCAATTCGCCGAAGGATGATTAGGCAGTCAGATGACCTGATTGACTAAATATTTCTCTGCTCATATTTTCTGAGTCATTTGCAGACATTTACACAGCAACAAACTCTATCCAACCAAATAACCTTTTCGGGGGGAAGAGGGAACCAAATTTTAATTTTCATTGCCTCACTTTGTCATTCCTATTCATAAAATCACAGCACAGGAGGGAACCTCAGGAGATAGTCTCCTGCTGGGTGAAAACTACACTGTTTGGTACCATTTTATTTCATGAATTTCTATATGTACAGGTTCAGCAACCTTCCTTTACAGCACCGTATAATGTTTCATCACCTTTATAATCAGATAATTTTTTGCTTATTCATACTAAAATTGATTTTGCAATGAAGGAAGCCATTCCATCTTGATGACTTCATCAAAACAGAGAAATAGGCAGGTCTGACAGTGTTACTGGTACCATATCATAAAAATGTTTGAAATTGAAAAGAGTTCAAGCATCTTGACTGTTTTTGCCACTTAGCGCTGACAATATAGTGGCTTAATTGAATTTGCAGACACTAAACCACTTTCCTGAGCAGCATTTTGAATTTACAAAGATTTCAGTGTTCTCATGAAACAACTGTTGACAAGTATCTTTATAGAGAAAGTATGGAGGTGGATTTTTTTCCACAAGGAACTAATTTGTAATTTCAAACACGGATATGTCTCTTAAAGATATATTTCATGCTAGTTATAAATTTAATGTAGTGATTATTTTAATCATATTCCAAGGGTACATTTTGATTCTAATCATCTCAAATATAAAGCCTCATAAAAAATTGGACACCAGGAAATACCTAAGGTGGGTCATTACATATCTCCATATGTTGGGGGATTGCCTGTATTTTTATGTATCCTCCTTTAATTTATATACCTAGATTCATCATAAGTATATGTGGTTAGCTATAGGCAAACTCACCCCAGACTGTTCTATCTCTTGAGTTAAAAAGACACCATACAGGACTTCCCTGGTGGCGCGGTAGTTAAGAATCCGCCTGCCAATGCACGGGACACAGGTTCGAGCCCTGGTCTGGGAAGATCCCACATGCCACGGAGCAACTAAGCCCGTGTGCCACAGCTACTGAGCCTGCACTCTAGGGCCCGTGAGCCACAACTACTGAGCCTGCAAGCCACAACTACCAAAGCCCACGTGCCTAGAGCCCATGCTCTGCAACAAGAGAAGCCACTGCAATGAGAAGCCCACGCACTGCAACAAAGAGCAGCCCCCACTCGCCGCAACTAGAGAAAGCCCGCACGCAGCAATGAAGACCCGATGCAGCCAAAAATAAAATAAATAAATTCATAAAAATTAACTAACTAAATAAATTAAATTGTAAAAATAAAAAAAGAAAGACAACATATGATGACAATATACTTGATGTTTTGGGGTTACCCTCCCAACAGGATTCTTTTTAATCTTTATGGTGGAGTACATAGAATGGCTTTTAGCTATTTTTAGATTCTCCTAATTTTGATTTTGATTTTTAATCACATTCACATTTTTATAGTTGAATTCTGTTTAACACCACTTGATCCAGCTATGTCTTAGCAATGCTTGTATATGTTTTCCTTAACTTTCACATACCTTATGGCTGCCTACGGTAACTAGTAGGGTGGAAACTCTTTTCTGCTAGCTTTGGAAGAATTTGTTAGTGATCGATTCTAAAGAATTTGTTGATGATCAATTCTAAACTGACAGGAAACTTTTACTTTCACTTAAAAGTAAAAATCTGTCTTGTTAGCAAATTAGATTTCTTGTATTAAATGAGGTATAGTCATTCTAATTGATATAATAATTAGTTTAAACTGTATACTTTGCATTAATCTCCCATAAAATAACTTTTTCCATGACATGATGCCAGCTATGTTTCTCCTTGACAATATAGCCATTTGGGAGCTTTCTTGTTATACATTTATTTAAAAAAAATATTTGAGGACACACATAGATCAAAAGTGAGGGGATGGAAAAAGATATTTCATGCAAATGGAAATGACAGTAGACCAGGAGTCACAATACTCATATCAGACAAAACAGGCTCTAAAACAAAGGCCATAAAGAAAGATAAAGAAGGACACTACATAATGATAAAAGGATCAGTACAAGAAGAGGATATTACACTTGTCAACATACATGTACCCAGTATAGCAGCACCCAAATACATAAAACAAAGACTAACAGACATAAATGGAGAAATTGGTGGGAATACATAATAGTAGGAGACTTTAACACCCCACTCACATCAATGGACAGATCTTCAGGACAGAAAATCAGTAAGGCAACAGAGATCCTAAATGATACAATAGAACAGTTAGAGTTAATTGATATTTTCAGGACATTTCATCCAAAAAAACCCAGAATACACATTCTTTTCAAGTGCACATGGAACATTCTCTAGGATTGACCACATACAAGGGCACAAAACAAGCCTCAACAAATTTAAGAGGATAAAAAAAATTTAAGTGCCTATCACGTTAGGCATAGTGTAATCTTTAAAACTTCCAGACATAGATACATAAATATATCACTTTTTAAATTTTGAGGATTTTGAGTTCATAAAAGTTTTGAGGTTTTTGTTTGTTTCTTTGTTTTTAGTTTATGGGGGGGATGTCATATGTATTAACTTATTCCTCTCCTTGCTATGATTTGACTAACAGCAGTATAGCTAGAAATCAAGACAAAAACTGCATGAAAACCACATGCTAAATTATTTTCAAAAGTATTATAGTAGTCAGATATAAACCTTAAAGAAAAAGAAAACAAAACCATTATTCTAATGTCATATTTTAAGGTGAATTTTCTGTGCAAAAATGCTCCACTGTTTTTAAGTGTAGTCTTTTATTTAACTTACGTTTGTATGGCAATGTGCTTTGCTGGGAGACCTTCAGGAAACTTTGAAGGATTTCTATTGTGCTGATACAATTTCTAACTATATTCAGAAATGTGAATGTCTCTTTTTTTAATCACTAGGCTCTTTGAGAAGTTTCTCTACACTGTTTTTCTGTTCATTGTTTTGTTCAAAGAAACGCCATCCTTTCTAGGCCACAGTGGTACAAAATGAAAGTACACTGATAAAAAGAACTGAAAAGAATGTCGAGATGTAAAGCTAATTAAGATTCCTTTTAATTACTCATATTCAACACACAAGCAAACAAATTATATAGTAAGGCCACTCATATATGCTAATCTGCTATCATTTAGCTATGGGTTTAGAAATAGAAACGTAAATATGATACGCGTTTGTCGCTCTGCATTTTGTAGAGAAAATATTTCCTTTTCTCGACCTGAAAGTCTCCATAATGTATATCATGAGTGCATTAAGGCCCCCGAGAAGTTCCCAAGGAAAGGAAACCTGTTTAACTTTGTTCAGCCCTAGAGTTTCTAAATTTATTTGATCCAAACTCATTTTTCAAGGAGCCCTAGAGTCATATAAAACCCAGTTTGGTAAATACTGGGTCTTCAAATTCCAGAAGATACCACCACCTGTAACTGACACGGCAGGTTAGGAGCCAATACACCAGGTGTGATGTTTACTCTCCCGTGCGCACCTTTGTACCTGAAGGAGACCCTAAGCTTATCAGCACCAGACGCCATCTTTAAAGCCTAGGAATTCAGCGATATTCTCTTTCATAATGCATTCTTTTGATATTTTAAGACATAGTGCAGCAAGTTGTTCTGTAAAGGGCAGATGATAAATATCTTAGGCTTCCCGACCCACTCTGTCTCCATCAGAGCCCCTCAGCCCTGCCTTTGCTGTGGAAGGGCCACCGTCATCATGGGTGAACAATGAACATGACTCTGCCAATAAAACTTTATTTGCAAAAGCAGGCAGTGGGCCAGCTGACCCCTATTTTACAGTAATCTGTAACAAAATCAAGTTTTTTCCTTGTAACCGAGAATAATTGTCACAAAGGAACACTTTACAAGGCAGAACACAGAGATCAGATAGAAATCCTTCCTGATCCCTGTTGTGGACTTTTCCATTTGAGTTTTGAGCCTCAGTTTATAACTTGTCTTCTTTTTGAGTTGTGAATACAGGGCTGCCTGACATAGCTCTTTTCAAATATCTTTTTGTTCATATTGTTTACCAATTTCAGTATGGGATGTTCTATTTTTATAGAAACAATGTAACTTTTCTCAGATGTAGAGTAGGTCAAATTTTCCTGTAAGTAATGGAAAACTGCACAGGAATGTTGGTTGAACAAGAGTATCTATAACCAAGCAAGTGTTCTGTGCGTAAACTTGGAATTGGTACCAACTTTGTCACGAGTCTTAGAAATAACATTTTACTGTTTACAGTTTATTATGCAATTTTGCATACTGTGTCATACCAAGAAAATTATCTTTGTGATATCTTGGGAGTTCTCCATTCTCTGTCCAAACTGTTAGTTTATCCATCTCACTGAGCAAAACTAAAAAGTTTTCATTAGTAACACATGAAAGATGATGATACCACTTTTAAACCCAGTTGCCTCTGTTGTCTGGTTATAAGGAGCAACACTGTTTGAACAGTGCAAAGGGATATTTCAAACTATTATGTACCAGCAGTTTTGGGTTTATAATTGTCTGCAGATGGTAGATGATCTATTTTCCTTACTTGTTGCCACATTTCTGATAGCACCCAGGCTGTTCCATGTAAATTAGGCATCTTTCATGTAAGCCTGTCCTTAATTTTCCAATATTTTTTCTTTGCATCATTTTCCAGCTGTATCATGTTAGAACTGACATTTTAATTTTCTCTCTTTTTTTTTTTTTCAATATCTGTGTGTCATGAATGTTAACCATTTAAACTCAACTGCTGAGCTGTTCAGGCAAACCAAGAAGCCCGCCTGGTCTGCTTCAAGAATCTTAATCATTTCTCTGGTCACATGTTAACCATGACAACTATAGCAAAGGCAATGATTAGTCTTTTTTTTTTTAACTGATGTTTTGAGATGCATTTTTTTTTCATTCCCTGAATGTGACAAAATAAAATTCCTAAATGGAAATTCTCTACAGGAAATTTAGTTATCAGAGAAATTTCTCTACATAAAAATGTTTTTAGTGAAGGAAGATAATATTCTTCACAAAGGTGATTTTAGCAAGAAGAGAAAATATTGTGACTTAAGCAGAAGAATTTTAAATAACCTATTACATGTTGAAAGCTTCAAGTTTGGCTCATCAGAATTAGCAATGAATCTTTCTACCCCCTTCTCAGGAGCAGTTGAAAACACTGTTCCATCTAGATCCTTGTTTTTTGCTTTTTTTTCCCCCCTTTAGTCAATCTGTCCACAGTCTCAGCCTAAGCTTGCAACTGTGTCATGGTTAGAAATCCAACTGCCTGATGAAAGCCTGTTTAAGGGAAACAAACTCAGAAAATTCAACGGCTCGCTGTGGTTGTTTTCCTTTTTCCTTCTCTTTTTGTTGTTGCTGGAAGAAAGTTGAGATGATGTGATATGCGGATGGAGATTCTCCTTGCTAGCCTAGCTTCAGTCTGGCTTTTTCTTCCCTCATGCATGCTGACCTGGGAATCTTCCTTTGCCATAGCTGCGATAATCGTGACTCAGCTTACGACACCTCACATTCGCATCGCCCCTGCTGCAGGCGACGACCAGCTGACAGGTCAGACCTTCAAGTATAGATGAGTCATCTTGCCCATTTCCTGCTCATTTTTCTCGGCTTCGTTTCCCCTCTACATCTCCTCCTTCGCTTTAAGGCTTGTTGACGATGTCTCCGACTCTCGGTACAGACCTGTGCCCGCGTTAAATTAAGTGGTGTGCTCGGCCTCTTCTGTGTGCACATGTATACCCCTGCATTCAGCACAGCCCCGCTGCATGATCCCATTGTCTGTGTGTCTGTCGGTATGTTCCTTTCTAGCCTAATGTTATACAGAATGAAATTTGCTGGATTTGCAATGGCAGTGCCATCAAAGAGGATTTCAATCAAAACACGTAAAGATGTTTTCCCAGTTATCCAAATTAATCCAGAAAGGCGTCGAGATCTGAACGTGAGGGGTTTATTTTCACCTTGTAGGGTCTAGTTTGCACACCCATTTAACAATCCACAGGCTCGTCTGCCACTGTTGTTAAGTGAAGCCACCCAAAGATGTTTGGGGTGACGCTGTTCAGCTTTTCAAGTTCCTACAACTGGAGCAGAGCTGACTGCATTCCTTATAGATCCTTGTTTCAAAGCACAGTGTTTATAGCAAGCAGAGGCACATCTGCAAGTCAAATGCACTGAATAATTTAGGGAAGTTTTAAAAAAATTGAATGGCTTTGAGTTGTGGAATTGAACTGTGTGCCTCTTTATACCAAGAGAAGTTAGCTTGTCCATTTGAACTGCCTCTAAAGGTATATGGACAAACGTATAAACTTATATAGGAAAAGAATCCAGTACATTACTACATATCAAAGGTGAGTGGTTAGAGAATGCCAGAAGACCAGCTTTGGTCCTGCAAGAGAAGCAAGCCATTGTCAAGGTTTCTAACACAGTCACAGGAGCAGGACTCAAGTTCTGCTTTCAGAGGCATCCCCAGTATGGTAGTTTGTTGCATGAGTTATAGGCGTGAGGAAGCCAAGTAAGAAATATGCAACTGCATTCCATAGAATTTCCACTCCTGCAACTGTTTTGTGTGTATGAGATTAAGGCATATACCCTAACATTTAAGAAAAAAAAGTAAAGCTTAACTCATAGTAAGAATTCATGAATGTTTAAGTTGTTCCGTGAGCTTATTATTTTAGAATATAAAGCAACTGAGACTCAGGAAAATTATAGACTGCTTTTTCTAAGGTAAAGAACTGTAGGATAATTTTACTTCTTTCTCAGCTGGAATTCCATACATATTTTCAGCCCTCTGTTTCAGGGCCTAAAAGCTATAAACTTATTACTAACAGTTCTGCCTTTGCTTTCAAGTTTCTTTTAAGCATATTTCTTTTACTGGTTGAAGTTCAGTTGTTGCAGACACTCTCTTATCCTGAACTTCTGATGTGTTCCTCCCAACAGTTGAAGTACTTAAGGGATCGTGTCTTTCTTACATAAGTCCTCTCCTCTAAAACCTTTACGTCTCAGGCCTGGCCCATGCACTCTGCGTAGGCTTCTGTGTCCACCTTGAAGGTAATCTGGGATCTTCAGCAAGTCTGACCCCTGCCCCATTACGTCTGAGCTGGTACCAGTCTTGTCAGCAAACATTAAAAATAGGTTGGCCTCACTCTAGTAAAATGAGTACTTGTAGGGAATATAGTTAAATAGCCCCTTTTGAGACTTTCCCCATAACCCACTGCTTTCAAATTCAGCACGTGGTTTACTAGGAGTAAAGTAAGAGAAACTTCTGAATATAGTGTTCTCTCTAAAGCTCCCATGATTAAGAAGACACTTCATAAATCAGCCTCCTTCCCAAAGCTTTCCGATCTATCGTACCTTGTTATTTTGTCACTAGTCTGCGGAGGACGCATACGTAGCTGAAGTATGTGGCAGCTGTCTTTTAAGGGCTGCAGGTGATCACCACCATTTACTTTGGTTTATTAGGGATGAAAATGATGGAGTGTTAGAATAAGCCTGAAAAGCCAGTACAAAACTACTCTTGTCCTTTTTTTCAGTATTTCCTGCTGCTGTTAGTGATGGTTACTCTTACCCAGATAAATTCAAGCTCAAGTAATATTTCTTTTGTATTTTCTGTTTGCATCAGCCATCCACTTGGATAGCAGTAACACTGTCTTTTTTAAATAGATCTATTCCTGAGTTGTACTGCAAGCATGAGTCTTCATTCATTCGATCGCCGATTGACATGTAGCACCTTCTGATTGAGCACTGATTGAGCACCTTCTGTGTGCTGGGTCAAGGGCTACTAACTCTCATAAATATGTTTACTTTGTGTGGTTGCCCAGACTCTTGGCATCAGACATATTTGCATGAGTGACACCAAAACCTAAACGCACACATGCTCTTATGAATGAAAAATGACCATCATGCTTGTCATTTCGTAGTTGAGAAGAGACAACAGCTTTGTAACAATGGGAAAGGACGTGTATTTCAAAATCTTTCTCTTCGTGTCGAGTTGCTTAGAAAATGGTCAGTGGGACAGTTCTGAACATTTCACATCTGTGACCCATTGTTTATTAGATCAACACAGGCCCTTCTGGAAGCCAACAGGAAATCACGAGGGATGCATTCTGAATGCCTAGCAATTTTCTGGTCCGTTTTGTTTTAATTGAGCTGACATCTTGCCCCTACAAATGCTATTGGAAGCTGTACTTAGAGGAAACTTTGGTAAGACAGTGAGTTCTCTGCAGCCTAGATCCCGTTGTCCCAGAATGTAATCCATGCTGGTTCGGTTCACCTCGGTGTAGATGGGACCCTCCTCCCTTCTGTAACAGAGAACGCAAGCACCCGGTGACTGACTCCCAGCACCTGGAACGTGTCAGACACAGCAAAAGTGCCCATAAATGTTGGCTAATTTAATTCACTGAATGAATGAATCTCAGATGCAGGATGCTGGTATGTTTGATAAGCAGGCCTGTCATCACACTGGGGCTGTTTCTTAAACGTTTTTGTCCTCAGTCAACAGTAGGAATACATCACCACCCAACATACACACATACACATACACAGATGTTTAACTGAAGCAAAAGATTTAGAAACTGTCCTACCAATGCTGCTCTGTGTGAATAAGCTGCATTCTGAGCTGTTCTATTCTGCTGTATCTTATTCTATTTCATTTTTTTAAATTTAGTTGCTACCTACTAAATCAATTTCATTTCCCACTAATGGGTTGTAACGCACAGTTTTAAAAAACAATTTACTAAACCACCATAGTTAGGGGATTATGAAAGGGAACAGAATATATAATTGAATTACTGGTCCAGTCTTACCCCAAAACTCCTACTCTAAAGAGAGCACACAGAAAATTCTAGAAACTGGAAATGCTTCTTTCTACTTCGTTCCCTCAGTTTCGTTATTAATTGTCTATAATATAGAACTGCTTTGGGAGGAAAATTAAAAGCTGCACATGCTAGAAATTTCTCTTTAAGATTTTTTTACTTCACTTTATAAATACCTCTAGGCTGTTTATTTTATATTGATATTTCTATTTATGATTTAAAACCCCAGCCAGCTCTGAGATGCTGTGGAGAATGGTTTTCTTCCACAAGTACTTTTTATCATCTGTTTTGGTTAAGACGTACATCTAAAATGATAAGATCTGTATTGTAGAGTATTTATAAACAAGGTGACTTCTGGGATTCAGGTACAAATCAGATACATCAGAGCATGTAGAATTACTTGCTAGATATAATTCGTACTAAAAAAATAGAGAACTAGCCAACACTTATTCCCACATAAAGTTTGAAGTTTTGGAAAAGATACGTGTAGGAGATGTGTGTGTCGATAAAGATGAACACAGCCCGACATCAGCTAAAGTGGCGAAAACAGATTTTTTCAGTAACTGCTGACCTGTAAGGGTCGCGCTGCACCCCAGTATGATTTGCTGAGAGGTGACTGGGCCTTTACAGGAAGGATGAGGGGGTGGGAAAGGGGTGATGGGGGCTCAGTAGGGTCAGGGAAGTGAAACATTGGTCTATGTAACACCATCTGGTTTGCTGACTGGTGCTTATGGAATAAGTCAGGTCCTCCTGTCCACAGAGGCTGGGAGCCAGGGCCCTGTCCTCAGGTGTCGCTGGGACCAGCATCCGTTCTCTGGGCAGCCTTGAGTTTCTCAGGGGGTCTGGGGTCGCCTAGGGATGCAGCCTTGAGCTGTTAGAAACTATGTCCGTCTTTGTTCAGGTCTCTGTGGGCCCAGGTGGGGGCCTGGTGGAGAGGAGGACCCAGAGGAGCCTGACTGGGGTTTGGCCCCAGAGAGAATCCTGTCCCTTCTCCCTCCTTCCCGTGTGAGCAGCAGGGACTCGTTGGACTGGTGGCATCTGGAAAAGGAAGTGAGGACGTTTGACCAGCTTCTTCTGGGCATCGTCTTCAGGACACAAATGTTCTGTTGGGTCAAAGGGGCTCAGAAGAGCCCACCTAGAGTTTGGTCACAGCAAGAATCTTTGTCAGTATATTGGCAAAGCTCTCAGGAAATAAACCCCAAGGAATTTCTTTCGCCCCAACGTGGCTCTTAAAGCAAACAGACTTTTTTTTTTTTTTTTAATGTAACATATAACACACGGAAGTCAGTGAACTAGGTCTCCACTGAGGAAGGAAGCGGCTCCATTGTTTACGGACAACCTTCTGTTCGAGACACCCCACTGCATTCCTTCACTGACTCCTGAGGAAACCCCACAGCCTGCTTTCTCGGAGCCTGTTCCCGTCCTTCCGAGTGTCGCTGGAGAAACTGCAGAAACAGGCAGACATTCTCGAGGTCTGCACCTTGGCCACAGTGATGTCCCCTGCCTGAGCGGTGACAGAGGCTGCGTCCACCCAGCCGGCCACTGCAGGGCTTGTTCTGCCTGAGAAGGTCTCCTCATCCCTCAGATTATCCAGCCAGGACCCTGAATTTGGGGTGTTTTCTCTCTTTGACTCTTGAATCCATCTAGAAGTTACCACTGAGATGACGTGAAGTGTTTCCAGGGCAGAGGTCCAGTTTCTTCCCAGAGAAACAACCAGTTAGGCTGGTCTCATCGTTAAATAAGCAACTACTTTCCCACAGGAATGAAAGGCCATGATGTCATGTATTCAGATCTCACATGTAGATTGCGCGAAGGGCCTCTTTGTCTCTTCCTACAGTGTTATCATCACCTTTTGATGACACTGGCTTTTAAGACGTTTTCTGATGAAACTAGAATTCTCTCCTTTTCTGTGTCAGAAATCCCCCAGCCCTCATCCTTCTCCGTCTACTTACCAGCCCTCCCAGCAGCCCAGAAGCCCTGGAATGACCGGCTTCCCTCCCCTCCCTGACCCCCTCCTCCCTCTGCCTCCGTCCACACCAGTCCCCGCTGTTGTCCTTCAGACACACCAGCCAAGCTCCCACCTTCAGGCTCTTGCTCCAGCTTCCCCTGCTTGGGAACATTTCTCCCCAGATCCCCGCTTGCCTGACCCCCTCACCCCCTACAGCCTTTGCTCGAGCCCCACCTTCTCAGGGAGGTCTGCCTTGAGCACTTGGCCTTCCTAAGGGTGCAGCCCCCCGATGCCTCTCTCCCTGTGTCTCCCTGACACAGTCTGTCCCTTTCCACTACCACGTCCTTGTTCTTCACAGCACTTAGCACCTTTGTGCCTATTTGTTCTGTTTCTACCGTCTTTGTCCCCCTCCTGGAACAGAAGCTCCCTGAGGGCAGGAATCTGTCTGCTGAGCTCTGATAAATCCTAGACATCAAGAAGGTCCAGTGCCCACAAGGTAGCCAGGTCCCAAAAATGCCACCGAGATTCTCTTTGGAATCTTATTAAATTTATGCATCATCATCACTGTGGGAAATACGATAGATTCCTCCATTTATTCGGATCTTGTCGTACGACTTTTAATACAATTCTGGAGGGTTTTTTTTTTAATATATAAGTCATTTTTGTCTAGTCTCCCTGCAAAAGGTATTCCAAGTTCAGCTACATCTCACCTTCCCACGGTCACCACCCCCCAGGCATTTGACGGGTCCCCGACTCACTTCCACGACTCCCTACTCATTCATTGTCCACGTCGCAGATGACGTGGCGTGTGAAATCGAAGCCTGGCCCCGTCACTCCTCTTCAGAAGCTGTCGAAGAGCTTCCCATGGCACGCAGAATAAAATTCCGAGCTTGGCATCAACAGTGCAGGGGCTGCACCCTCCAGCCCGGCCTCACAGATCCTCATCTCACATCCCTCACTCTCAGCGCCCACCTTCCTTCTGCTTCTCCAGATCACCAAGCTGATCCTGCACCGGCTGTTTGCACTTGCTCTGTCCCCCGCCTTCCCATCACCAGCTGCTCCTCAGCACCAAGGCTCAGCACAAGTGTCACTTCCTCGGGAGACCTCCCTAGACCGTGGTCCCTGAAGTCCATGGCCCGGTGGCCCCCTGGTGGCCCCCGTCACTCTGCCTCTCTTTGAAGTTCCCTGATGACTCTGTATCTCCCTCCTAGGATATGATGGGAGCAGGGCTTTGTCTGTCTCTCCTGTTCTACTAGAGGGTGTTCAAAATTATTTACTGAGTGACTGCACAGTTGATGCTTTTCCTTGTTAAATTTATTCCTAGGTATTTTATAGCTTTCCTCACTATGATAGGTAGATTTTGAACAAATTTTGGATGAAGGTGAGAATCTTTTGACATTGGTTTATTTTGCCTACTTTTGACTGATTTTATGTTAATTGCCAAATATGTCTCTTCTTTATAGTATATATTTCTAATTCAGTCGACCTTTCCATTGCAAATAAAATAGACTCATGGTTTGGCAACCCATTTACAAAAGCACAGTTTTAATAAGCCGTTTCTTTTGGCCAGAGCCATAGAAAAGTTTCCTTTTCACTGAATTGTTTGGAGAGAGGCCCACCCACTCACAGCAACGTTATCTGTTTTACTCCCAGTCCCAGACTGCGTCTGTCCACTTCTCCACCTCCGCCTGTCAGACCCAGCCAGTGGGTCCTTGGTGCTGTTTGTAAGCAGTAATCTGGGGCAGGGTAAATGCAGAGAGGCAGAGTGTGTCCTTCTGTGGACCCAAGGTTCTCTGTAAGATGAAGACATAACTGAAAGCAGGTCTTAGCCACATTGTGTAGCTCCAAGGACTGGCTACAGCGTGAAGGTGGTAGGATTATTCACTGACCTGTAGCTCAGTCAGTGGCAGGAACAGCATGTGCAAAGGCTCCAGGCTGGGAAGTAGCTTGAGCAAGAATGAAGGATTGGAAAACGGCCACCGTGGCTGGAAGGATGCACGAGCACTCAGGTTGTACAGGGGAAAGGAGGTCGACCGTGACCCTGTAAATTACAGTATGGGGTTTGATCAAGAACAGTAGGAAGAACTGAGGTGTTTGCAAGAGGGGCAGACAGGTTCACGTCTGCACTAGACACCCCAGATGCACTGGAAACATTGGAGGAGAGGTGAAAAAGGCCAAGAGACTGAAATAAAACCCTAAGAAATGGAAGATCATCCACCAGCCTGGAGGAAAAGAACAGAGTGAGTAGATACAAATAGAAGAGCTAAATTCCAGGGAGTTGATACAGTCTGAGTCCCTGCCCTGGGTTATTGATCATCTACAATCAGCATGAAAGAACACATGATAGGAAACTAAAGGGACAGGTTCCAACACATCTTAGCAACACGTTGAGTACCTTGGAGGTGGGATGGTTTCTTTCAGCCTCTTGCCCGAGATCACCACTGCATTTATTTTGAGCGCTATTCACCGGGGTATGCGTATGAATCAAAACTGGCAAAGAACATAAAGGATAATGAAACTCAGCAATCCTGCTTGAATATATGCTCACTGAGATAAAGTCCCACCACCTTTAGCTGCAGACAGTTATATTTTGCCCTTTCAAGAATTCAGTCGTCCATCGACAGATGAATGGATAAAGAAGATGCAGCACATATATACAATGGAATATTACTCAGCCATAAAAAGAAAAGAAATTGAGTTATTTGTAGTGAGGCGGATGGACCTAGAGTCTGTCATCCAGAATGAAGTAAGTCGGAAAGAAAAACAAATACCATATGCTAACACATATATATGGAATCTAAAAAGAAAAAAAAATTGGTTTTGAAGAACCTAGGGGCAGGACAGGAATAAAGATGCAGACGTAGAGAATGGACTGGAGGACACAGGGAGGGGAAAGGGTAAGCTGGGACGAAGTGAGAGAGTGGCATGGACATATATACACTACCAAACATAAAATAGATAGCTAGTGGGAAGCAGCCACATAGCACAGGGAGATCAGCTGGGTGCTTTATGACCACCTAGAGGGGTGGGATAGGGAGGGTGGGAGGGAGACACAAGAGGGAGGAGATATGGGGATATACGCATATGTATAGGTGATTCACTTTGTTATACAGCAGAAACTAACACACCATTGTAAAGCAATTATACTCCAATACAGATGTTTAAAAAAAAAAGAATTCAGTCATTAGGCTCATAAAGTGTTGTACTGGAGATAGTTGCCTGTGTCTACTATGAAATATGTGTGGAAATAGGTGGGGTTTTTTTAAATTAATTAATTATATTTATTCTGGCTGCACTGGCTCTTAGTTGCAGCGTGCGGGATCTTTTAGTTGTAGCATTCAGACTCTTCGTTGCTGTGTGGAAATAGTTTTATCTACTACTCCAGGGGCCGTATTGTATGTCTCTTTATACTTTCCACAACCTGCCACTCAGAGCTGGGCACGTGAAAGGTACTCAGAGACCAGCTCTCATTTTCCAATGGAATGAATTCACTTCTAAAAGGTAAAATGGTCTTAAAGGTGTGAACTAATTTCCACACCACTTTTTTAAAATAACATCCCCCCGAGAGGGGCTCCTGACTGTCACGCCGTCAGGACTGGGTCTCCAGGTGGTACAGAGTGTCACGTGACCAAGTGTCCCATGGGCCTCCGATGGCTAGCCTCCTGTCCGGCACTTCCAGGAAGGGCGTACAGTTCAGTTCTGATTAAAATAAGTCGCAGCATTTCAGTCCCTGAAGCCCTTAGCTGTCGTGGCTGTGCTCTGCGCTGCTCCACGAGCATCCACTGTCCGTACTTTAGGAGGCAAGCTTCCCTCGTTCATCCTTCACATTGAAGACCCTCTCATCTCCTTGGAGAGTTTGATGGGTAATGAGCTCTGCGTTAAGAGATGAGGATTCAAGGAAGTGTAACTTCTGTCTACCATCTTTGTGAGGACCAACGTAAAACAGTTCGATAAATAACCCACTTCAACAAATTTACCAGTTTCTTGAACTCTTCGTAATACGATAAGTGCATAATGAAATAAGTTAACTTATAATCAGTTGGGCTCTAAACGTACTATCCTATTATTCCCCAGTCATGGAGTCATAGAGCTTCGATTGGACCTTTTGAGAGAATTTTGGGTGAAAATTAAGCAAAGAAAATGCCTCCTTTAGGCTTCCTTATCAATTAAAATGCCAAACTCTTTATTGAAGCTGATAATCAATATATTGGAAATAGTGGCTGAGTAAGACCTACCATTTTCCAACTAGTTAGGTGTCCTGGCTTTTTTCAAATGCAGTATCCTATCAGTACAGAGGATTAGCATTTCACATGCCCCGTGTTGGGCCTTTCTTAGTAAAGAGGGAACAGGGTATCAGTGCTATACATTTCAGAGGCCAACATGGGCAGTTAATGTGAGGAGAATTTGGTTGGAATTTCAGCATCTCTTATAAGGGTTGCTTGAGGATTCTAAAATTTCCTTTTCATCTAGAAGAATATAAAGTGAGGGGAAGTTTTTCTTCTTCCTGCAACAGCAGCTGAATGCATTTTAATGGGCTGTAGTGTCACTGGTAATTTATTGCCCTTTTTGTTCTTTTATGTGTTGTATTTGTCGTTTTGCTATGGCAGTTTCATCTATAAAATGGTACAGTTACAAGACAATGGTGAGAGGATACAGGACTGCCAGGGAAGATTCTGTTCCTTTTTCCTTGTCATTTTTGGAAGGAAACACTGAGTCAAATGTCAAGCATTTAGTTTCAGAAGTAATATATTTTAAAAGATATATATTACCCTGAAATAGTGTTGTTTTCCATTTTTACTACATAAACTTTAGAATTTCTACGTAAAAGATTTTCAGTGTAAGAGAGCAATTTAATTTTTCAGTATCCTTTTGTGTTTTCTCTTTCTATCAGCAGTGTGATAAAGGAAGATAAAACAATATGTTTAACTGTCTTTTATTTGCTTAAGGCATAGAGCTTCCTGGCTTGAAAAGCATAAATTGAGATTTTATATTTTAGGAAATCTACCTTATAATTTTGTTATTAATCTAGTGCATTGTGCATATCCAAAAGGAATGCTGAAGGTAAAGTTTTGAGCTTAAAATAAACTAAAATTTGGGTAAAAGGTGCAAAATACTGGGAAAAAGAATGGCTGCAGTTTTAAAAAATAGAGATTTTGCACAAAAGATTTTATGTCACTGACTTAAATTATTCTTGCCTTTTCTGTAAGGAATATATAGTATCAATTTTATAGTGAAATTACATTAATTCATACTTGATATCAGTTAACATGGAAAAGGCCTGGATATTTTTAAAAATATTTATTAAAGCTGAGTGACAATTCCTGTCTTACTGGGTGTTTCTTTTTACCTCAATGGCTAGCATGGAACTAGACAACATTGTAGCCATTCACTGACTATTGTTGATAGATACCAATTGTGATACTTTGGTTTTCAGCACTTTACTTGCTTTAGAAAAACGTGACTACCATTTAGAACATAAGGCATCAACATGAATTCCAACAGCTTAATGTCTAAGAAAGCAGTGAATTCCACTGAGAATTTGTAGGCAAAGGGCCATGTCTTACTGCTGTGCATTTTTGGTTGACTTTGAACTAGTTTCTCCTATAAATAAGTATTTTTAGAATACTGTAAAATGCTTAGTATTTGTGAGAGGTTGTTGTTTTGTTTTGTTTTATAAATTTATTAATTTATTTATTTTCAGCTGCGTTGGGTCTTCATTGCTGCGCGTGGGCTTTCTGTAGTTGTGGCGAGTGGGGGCTACTCTTTGTTGTGGTGCATGGGCTTCTCATTGCAGTGGCTTCTCTTGTTGCAGAGCACAGGCTCTAGGCACGCAGGCTTTGGTAGTTTTGGCTTTCAGGCTCAGTAGTTGTGGCTCATGGGCTCTAGAGTGCAGGCTCAGTAGCTGTGGCACACGGGCTTAGTTGCTCCGTGGCATGTGGGATCTTCCCGGACCAGGGCTTGAACCTGTGTCCCGTGCATTGGCAGGCGGATTCTTAACCACTGCGCCACCAGGGAAGTCCCTGTGAGAGGTTTTTAAAGTGTTTATGGGTGTGAGCCAGTGTACTGAGTCAGAATGGAAAAGAAGTCAGGACTTCCTCCAGCATCTTAACAGGGCAAGATGTTGAGGAAGCAAATCAAGAAAACTTCAAGGATAGATGTAGCATAGACAAAACTCTCTTCTGGAGAAAGAATTCTTATTTTAAATACTCTACTGACCTTATGTGAGAATCAAGGGAAAGGTCCAGGACCAAAACAGAAAGTTGAAAAAGCACAGTCCTTTCAACCCAGGTGCCTCATCTTATTTGCCCTTTTGACAATATCAGTGTCAAAACTTGTTCATCAGTGTCTCCAGAGGGCTGACGGGGAGGCCCAAAGTCTTTAAAAAGATTGACTTCTGAAGTTCTAGCATATTCAAATCCCCCCACACAGGCACACGCAGGCACATATGTACTGCTTGTAGAGTTGTCATTGTTTTCATGTGATAGAATCTTGGGTTTGGCTTTGAATGTCTGATTCGTTCTCAGGCCATGGTTTTTCTAGCTTAGGGACCATATATTCTTAATCAAATAACCTGTCTCTCTCTCTTTGGAAAGGTTGCCCCAAGGGGAAGGGGGAAAGAGGGGTCGCTCTCCTTTGTGGAACTGTAGCCCTTGTCTAGCTGCCTTCCCATCTCATATGCTTGTCAGACTGGAATCCAGGGCTTCCAGAAGGGAGTATCACTTTCCTTGGTGGTGAATCATTTAAAACATTATTTGCATTAAAAATCAGTATATCACAGAGCAAAAGGCAACATCTACATGCTCCATTCAAAAAAATAGAGCTACGGACTTCAAAGAAATTTGAAGGCAGTGGTGGGCCACTCAGGATAAAGCCCAGATTCAAGCTTCTGCCTGTCTTCTCCCGCCTGCCTTATAGGGACAAATAATGGGAAAGTGCTAAGAGTCGCAGCTACCCTTGATCAGCTCAGAGGGAACAGTGAAAGCCCTCAAGTTTAGACTCCGGATCATCTTCAAAGCCACACTTCCTAGGGCCATTTTCAAACATGTCAGACAGGAATCTGGGCCTGGATTTAACAGGGCAGTTCTCAGGGAACCTCTGGGTCCCAGCGTACAATTCAGAAAGTATTTGCTTTAGATAAAAGGTAGTGAGCTCAGGTCCAGACTTCTTGGGCAAATCTCTTAAACTCCAGAAGTCAGCTTCCATGTCTGTAAAACGTGAGAATCTATTTCTTAACCTCACAGGGGGCGGTGGGAGAATTAATACAGTAACACGTGTAAAGGACTCTCACAAAGCTGGCTGCGGGTCAAGGCAGAGGAGTTGGCAGTTGCTGGTAACTTCTTTTGTGGCTTTGTTGTTTGTTGTTGTCCTGATAGAGGATTGTTTATGGCTGTTAGGGCTTTCAAGCACGTAATCAATGCAGGCCACCGCCCCTCTCAAGCTTGAATGCTGACCCCGCCCTTCCTAGAGGTTCAAACGTGAACTTCCCAGAAAATGAAAGGATTTCTTGATGCTAAGTAGGGTGTTATCTACACGAACAGCTACTGGGGTCTCCAGGAGCACTGGAGCGTGAGAGCAATGTGATTATTTTATTATATGTCAGGACCTGTGATGAATCTCCCACAGATGGTATTTCCCACTTACCTGCGTTTGGGATATAAACAGCCTCAGCAGGACCCAGCCTGTTCTCTTGCCACTGGCAACAATGATGATGATGCTACTGATGGAAAAAAAAAAAAAAAAAACCACTGCATTTTCAAAGACAGCTGCTTTATTTGAAGCAGTAATAGCCCAAAGCAATGCCTAACCTAGTGTGCACTTCCCTGTAGCCCAGCGCACGGAATAAAACGCCAGGCTTTCTTTTGTGGTCCTGGCCATTTGGGGGTTCGTTTGTTCCTTCCTCACTGTCGTTGGTTTAGATGTGGACACCTCTCTTTGTGTTTGTCCCTCAATTACACTGGTTCTCAAGGGAGCACGAGACGATGTGCTTTAATAGAACTCTGTTGAGAGGGATGATAGATTATCTCATTGAGGACCTTTTTCAGACACTGGGTATGAAGTTGGAAAAATATAGAGTGGTTTGTAAGGGAAGGAGAAGCAACATAAGTTTTCTTCAACATGTTGTTTTCATTCAGAAGAGTGAATAACTATCTCTGAGAAACAGTCTTTGAAAATCAGCCTGGCACCTGCCCGGGAATTAATAAATGGCATGTGTTCGGCACATCTATGAGAATCTCTGATGAGTTTTCCCATCTCCTCCAGTAAATATCCAAGCAATACATCACTCTAGCCATGTAATTGATGTTCAGTTTAATCTGTATAATGTACTTATTGGTATTGCTAATGATGCAGTTATTAATTATGGTTTATTATTAATTACAACAGTTTACTCAAGTTAGAGTTCTTGGTCAAAACACATTATCAGCATACCAGTTTTTTTCTGGGATTTTTGCCTAGGTGCTGTCCTTGCAGTCGTTTAATTTTGTTCTTTTTTACTCAAGATTATATCTAACTTCACAGTAAACGTGACAAAAAAAAAAAAAAAACATTGTGGGGTATTACCAATTTGGTGGGTACTTCGTGTATGTCTTTGAATAATCTCTTTAGACATTGGCATATATTTATATATAAATATGCGTGTGCACACACACACACACCCCACACCAGAGTGATTTACATGTGTCTTTTAGCCAGTTTAAAGGCTTAATAAAGGGAATTTTCAGATTTCTACCTTATTTCTTCCCTGAGTAACAAGGAAGTTAGAAAATGCTTCTAAAGTAAGGTCATAGGAATGATATAACCATTTTATTAAATAAAATTACTCATAATAATTGTAATCATATTAGCATTATCTTACAAGTTTCTCCTCTTTTTTTTTTTTTTTTTGCTTTCTAAAAAGTCCCAGACCATTGTAATTATTCTCCAGCAGAAATTTTGACTCGTTTAAAGACTTCAAAAACAAATTCAACATATGATCATGAAGAATGGTCTACAGCTACCTAATCATTACAAGTATTGAGTTCATAACACTTTATTCTTGACAGATACTCATTTCCTGTCTGTCTGATACGTACCCAGTTAACTTTCTCATCATTGATGGACATATATCTGTTTCGGTGCTGGAAATATAATATTTTGCCACTAGTATTTATTTCCATGCTCTTTCTTCCTAGTAATCCCATTTTATCATTGATGAAAGTTTGGTCAGTAAATTTACTGGCAAAGACTTTTATCTGTCATCAACATACTGAGGAAAGCCTTCTGTGCCCTGGCTAATCTCCGGCATGGTCCCTGGAGCCAAGGCTCAGATGGTCCTTCTTTCTCAGCATGTTGTCTTGATGGCCATGGAAGGTCATCAGAAGGCAGCCGCAGACCCCACTTGTCTTAGTAACCCCCCGCTAAATGCCAGGGATCGGTGGAGGAAAGACCACAAAATTGGACTTGTCTTTACACTTCTACTTTTTCCTCTTTTTTCTTTCCTTTTATACCCATCACCCTATGTCTGAGAACTTTAACACAAATGGAAAAAGAATAGGTCGGCTGTGAAGAGAGTACAGATGAGAAAGACAGAAAAATTAAAGTGAGACTTATTGGGAGAGAGCTTTGATTCAGCGAGAACTGCGGGCACATAATAAGATGCTGGGCCGGATCATGTGAGGGCCGAAAAGTAAAACCACCTTTGTCCCAAGGAACGCATATTAGCATGTAATATAAAGGACTTACCAAAATAACTGAACTCAAGGCTGAAAATAGTCAAGAGGGGTGAAAAGAAGGTGCTATAGCAGTTCAGTAGGAGAGAGAATACTTCCTTCAAAGGCACAGGAACAGTGCTGGGCTAGGTGGCCTTTGAAGGACGGGTAGGATTGAACCTAGGAAATGTGAGTAGGGATGGGTCCATGGAGAAGGAGTGGCAGGACCAAAGGGGAGATGTTGCATGTGGGGGGCTGGGGGAGACTGAACATCTCCGTTTGGTTGGAACCCAGGTAGATGCAGGAAGGTAGAGAGAGAAGAGGCATGAAGTTAAGAAAGGGGCTGGGAGCCGGTTCATAGGAGGCCTGGCTGCCTTTTGTAATAAGCATTAGGAGGCTTTTGGGTTTTTTGTTTTGCTTTTTAAATGAAAGAATGGCATGATTAGGGCTCTTCTTTAGGAAGATCAGTATGGCTGGAGTGTCTAAGCGGCTGGCTGGGATGTCTCCTTAGGAGTCAAGAGCAAAATCCAGAAGAGAAATGAACCAGGTCCATGGCAGTGGGAAAGGAGATGAAGAAAGTATAGCGTTTTTTGAATTTTTAGACATTGGGCAGGGAGGTAAACTGACCTAATGTCAGGTGACTGTTCTTCAACCTGAGGGTAGAGTAAATAAATCTCCTTTGTAATATATTTCTTTTTTATGTGCTGAGGGTCAAAATTTCCTTTCTGGACAACCAAATTCATTTCCTTGCTCGGAATTTTATTAAGTACATGCTACGTTCTAGGCACCAAGGATACAGAGAGGAAAAAGGGGCAGCTTTTCTCTGCAGGAGCATGGACTCCTGCCTTTGTTTAAGCCTATACATTCAAAAACATTCTACTCACGTACACAGATGGCACATGGTCAACGTTCTCTTTTAAAACTCCCCCTCTGGGGCTTCCCTGGTGGCGCAGTGGTTAAAAGTCCACCTGCCAATGCAGGGGACACGGATTCAAGCCCTGGTCCGGGAGGATCCCATGTGCCACAGAGCAGCTAAGCCCGTGCATGTACCACAACTACTGAGCCCGCGAGCCATAACTACTGAAGCCCACGTGCCTAGAGCCCGTGCTCTGCAACAAGAGAAGCCACTGCAGTGAGAAGCCTGTGCACCGCAACAAAGAGTAGCCCCCGCTCGATGCAACCAGAGAAAAACCCGCGCGCAGCAACGAAGACCCGACGCAGCCAAAAATAAAAATAAATAAATTTACTTAAAAAAAGAAAAAAAAACTTCTGTGTTTTAAGACTTTCATTCAGGAAGGACTTATCAGGTGACCACTAGGTTACAGACATCAGGTTAACGCTTACAAGTCACAAGTGGGTGAGAAATAGTACTTCCTCTTGGGAAGCTCCAGACCAGCCGTAGCACCTGCTGGTCCGTCCTTGGTTAGATAAGTGCCCTTTGCCTTTTATCACAGTCCTTCTTTTCTACCCTGCCGATCATGTGTGTTTCTTTTCTTTGATTCCCTTTCAGCCTTGACCAGCACACTGTGCGCTGGAAGGATCGCATGCATGTCACTCCTCCGGTCCAGTTCAGAACCGCAGTGATCCGGCCTCTCTTGTCTGGACTTAGGCCTGGGGCGTCCTTTGCCCTCATCTATTTGTCTTATTTTTCTTGCAGGATTTTAACTTCCTTATGGCATTGTTCTGCACTTTGATTTATCTTCACCTTTTGTTAGGCTCTGCTCTTTACAACTGGTCATGATGTTTTAAACTGGAGTCTTGTCCTCCAGAACGTCACCCGTAACCACCCGAGTGATTACTGTGTTCCTGGCGGAAGTGGAGATTCAGTGAATCCCGTGGGCTTCAGGGTCACACCGGGATCCCAAGTGTAGCGCCCACCCCCCCCATCCCCACTCTCATGTCCCTTCTCACTGGCTTGAGACAAGCTCCTCTTCCTGACTGCTTCTGCTGCCTCAGTTTCCCCATTTGTAAAATGGCATTAATTATACCTCATGGTGTGATGTTAAATAAAGGTTACGTAAGATACCTGGCACACAAAGTAGGTCTTCACGAAGATCAGCCTTCTTCCTTTCCATCTAATTTAGTAGCACCTGGGCAGTTGATCAGCGTACTTTAAATTCCTTTACGATTAAGAACACTTTCCAATCCCTGCTAATTCTGGGTGATCGTATAACCAGAGTTTGATTCCACCAGGTTTGCCTTTTCATTGTGTCAAAGGATCTTTTAAAATAGTGCAATGAAGGACATTGGCTAAATGATAAAGTAAGATATCAATATATTAGGAGGTATTTTATAAACAACCACCCCATTAAGTATTTTTCCCATTTTGCCATAGTCTGTGGAAACCTTCCTCAAAGATATTTAGGACCAATGGTTCTCTGGTTAGATTTTTCCTCATGTCATGTAGAGCATTACCTAGGGCGGAACATACAGATTCCTGGGTCCAACCTCAGACCTTCCATCCGGAGTCCCTGGGGAACCCAGCCATCTGCATATTCAAAAGCTCTTGGAATGATTCTTGAAGTCTCTGTAATTAGTGAACTTCTGTTCTAAAATATATTGAACAGAATGATACAACTAATGTAAGCCTTATTTCTGTTTTTTGCGGTACACAGGCCTCTCACTATTGTGGCCTCTCCCGTTGCGGAGCACAGGCTCCGGACGCGCAGGCTCAGCGGCCATGGCTCACGGGCCCAGCCGCTCCGCGGCATGTGGGATCTTCCCGGACCGGGGCACGAACCCGCATCCCCTGCATCAGCAGGCGAACTCTCAACCACTGCGCCACCAGGGAAGCCCAAGCCTTATTTCTTAAATAACTTCATTGTTTGAGGAAAATTATATGCTTAGTAAATGAGAGTCAGGAGATGATGTGACCCCACTTTCTGCTGAGACCCCAGGAATCCTCAGTACGTCTCTGAGGGTCACTTTTTGTGTGTGTGGCTCATTGGCCTGTAAAAAGACATGTCACACCTCTGCAGGCAGTTTGCTATACCCTGTATACTTTTTGAACCTCAGAAGTACGGATTTTTCTAGCAAGCACATAGAATTTATTAGGTACACTTACTTTTTGATAAGAGAGTGAATGACCAATTTCAAGCAGCAGAAAAAGCTGCAAGGGTCTTTTGCAAACAGTTACTGCTTTGTGCAGGATGCCGTGTGATCCTTTCTCCCACATAAATGATTTCTGAGAGCTAAACATAAGCATGACCCAAGACACAAAGTATGGAAAAAATGTCAGGGACAGTTGATTTTTATTTTAACGCCTTCAAAGTTTAGTTTTAAAGAAACTGTTGGAAATGTCCACTCTTAACTGATAACATCCTCAAAATCACCCACTCACATTTCCTTTATTGATTATTCAGTTCATATGAAAGGTGAACACAGTTGATGGCTTCTTATTGACAAGCTGTTCACTCATTTTATTACTTGATGGTGATTTGAGAAATGCAGATGGAAAAAATAAAGCCATTTCATCAGACCAGTAACGGCACTAATAATTCTCTGGAAACTTCCAGAAAGTAAGTTATAAGGGTTTGATCATCTTACCCACAGGCTGTAGGCCCCATCAATAAATGAGAGCAGTAACTGTCATGAAATTAGAACAAAAATTAAAAAGTAGATTAATTTTTTAGAGATGGTATATATCAAACAATCTAGCATCTCAGTTTTATATGAAAAATTATGTTTCTGATTATTAGTTGTACGTCATACATGCCCTGCATGCCCTACGGTGGAAATGAGGTACAAAGGAAGAATGATAAATTCAAAAGCATAATCAGGTTACAAATAATACATAAAGTGTGAACGGAGATTATTCCAGGGGTACTGACTGACTTTGCATTCCCAGAGGGAGAAACAATGATGTACAATTTAAATGAAAAATCTTGGAGATGTTTCGTGATTATATGTAATGTTAAGGTACAGCTGGAAAAAGCAAACATAGATAGCAAGGAATTCTAATTTTTCTGAGCAGCAAGACATGAAAGAACTGACAATAATCTTTAAAACCAGGGTGTTGCTATTTTTAAGAAAAAGAAAAGACCTCTGCAAAAGGTGAAAAATAACTATGAAAATTATTTGAAATAGATTCTCTGTTCCATAAAGTCATAAAAATGCTAGTCCAGAGTGGCTGAGGCTTCCCCAATGGATACTTCAGAATATCTCTGGGGACCAGTGCTCTGAAACACACTCGGAGAAACAGTATTCTTACATGTTTCCACAGCTTCCATTTTGTTTTTTCTCATAAGGTTTCTCAACCTCCTGTTTCTCTTTTCAGCAACTTCCCACGGTTGCTGTCCCCCGACTCTTTTCTCTCTTTCCCCCCTCAAATACCAGAAGTGGAATTTTGGTATTTGATTTTGCATGTTGTGAGAATGAAGTATTTTGTTGTTTGAATTCAGTGCAAACGTTGAACCCAAACACCAGGTCCGCCATCAGGAAGCGGGTCAGGTATTTCCATGAGTGTCACCGACATCCGCCCAGTGCCTGGCGCTCTTAGACCAGAGGGCACTATGTGCGGCCAGTGGGGTGCCCTCCGTGAGCTCCTGCATCCTTGCGGTGCCCGTCACCCACTTGGACCAGACATTGGAGGCCCCTGGCCTGGGTGAGGCAGTAGCCTTCATTGCTCTCCAAAGGGAACGTCCTTCTTTCCTCCAGTTGGGTTTTGAAGCTCACCCGTGGCACCTCTCGTGGCCTCTTGCAGCGGGCACGGAAGGCTGAGGTGTCACTCGTCTTGCTCACTTCGAGTCCCCTGCAGAGCCTCTTTACAGGACCTGGAGCATAAAAGGAGCTGTTTATTTGAAGACTGTGAAAACCAAGATCGGCCGCATCACAGGGATGGACATAGGATGGCTCGGGCAAGGGGTCCATCCTGTGTCCATCCCAGGGATGTCACTATCGGTGTCCATCCCATCTGCTCACTGGGATGGAACTCGGAGAAGAGGCCCTCTCTGCCTTTTCTCCTCCTCCCCCACTTCCTCATCTAGTTGTGAGCAGGGAGGAGGGGCCCCAGCTCTGTGTGCCTGGATAAACCTGCAACCCCACCGAACCCGCACATGTCCGTCACCATCTGCCTTGAGATCATCCGGATTCATCTCATGAGGCCCTTTTTCTCAAGGAGCCTGGGTGTCCACCTCCCCCTTCTTCCCCTAGACCTTCGCCCCCTTACCTCTCTGTACGACCCTCTCCAGGTCCATCCCTTCCGGCCCCTTCAAGGTCACTGCTCCAGCAGCCATCTCCTTTCCCTCCTGCGTCATCAGCTTTTCCCTCTCTCGGGGACCGTGCGCATCACCATTCAGAATGCCCTAATTTCTTGCGTCTTAAGGAAGAGAGCTTCCCTGGATCCCCACACTCCTCCCTGGCTCCGTGGCGATTCTCCCTCTCTGCCTGTATCACACTGACTTCCTCCCTCTCCTCACCGATTTCCCTCCTCCCCCCTCCCTCAATCTGCCATTCCTTTTCGTCTCCATTACTGGTCCCTCCTCGTGACGCACCCTCTCTCTTCACCTCCCAGGTGCCCTCCTGAGTCTCATGGCTTTAAAGACCATCGTTTTGCTGGCAACGCCCCAAATGTTCACCCCAAGTCTAGACCTCTCCCCTTTATGCCCCACAGCCTACTTGAGATCCCTTTGGGTGTCTAGTATCTCAAAACTAACTTGTCCAAAACCAAATTCCTGATTTCCCCACCTACCCTTCCACACCTGCCCCTCCAAGTCCTCTGCATCCCAGGACATGGTAACCCCATCTTTCCAGTCACTCCTCCCAGAAACCTGGATGTTGTATCAACACACCCTCCATCCAGTTCATGGACAAATACTGATGGCTGGACCGTCAAAATAGATCTCAAGTGTGACCACGTCTCACAACCTCCACTGCCATCTTATTCCAGACCATCCTAATCTCTTGTGCGGACTATCGCGATAGCCTCGTAACTGACATACCTGTTTTCACTGTTGACCCCCGACGGTCTGTTCTAAACACTGCCACCAGTGACCCTGGTGATCCTCCGTGATCCTGTTGAAAGCTAAGCCAGATCACATCCCTCCTCCACTCCGAATACCCCCGTGGCTCCCGTCTCGTGCAGAGGAAAAGCAAAGTCCTTCCAGGATCTCTTGAGGTGCCCCCAAGTCTGTCCTTGTGCCCCCCACTTTCCCCGGCATATCCACTCCAGTCACACCTCAGTGTTTCACAGTCTCGTCTTGTAGCTTTAAACTTTTTCTTTCCACTGTCCTCCCTGGGTGTCAGCGTACCTCACACCCCTTCCTCTTTCTGGTCTCTGCTCACACGTTATTTCTCAGTAATTCTTCTCTGATAGCCCATCTTGGAGCTCAGCGGCAACCGCGCTGCCCTGCCATCCCCACCCAACACGGGTTTCTCTGTAGCACGAGCACCGATTAACAACCTGCACAGTATCGTTTACCTCTGGGTCTGCGTCCCACAGGAATCTAATTTCCACAAGGAGAGAGGCTTTTGTTTTACCCACGTGCTCACTGCTGTGTTTCTAGAACAGCACACGGCACATCGCTGGATGTGCAATAAACTCTTGAGGTATAAATGGAGAATATTACTGATTTTCCCCACGGTCAAGGGCAGCCAGCCCTAGTCACCATCGTGCAGAGGTTCTGGGTAGCCACGCCCCCCTCCCTTCCCTCTAGAAAGGCTTTCCGTTTGCTCAGGAGAGGAAGACCTTGCCCTGGGGGCTCAGCCACTCCAGGCAGCGGTGATGCCTCCGTGTCCTTCTGGGCTGGTGTCTGTGGGTCTTCGGGGGAAATTTATGCAGCCTGTTCAGTGGTCAGAACTGGGCCCAGACCCTCGAGCCAGTGGCTGAGTACATCCAGTTCTCAGCCTGAGAGCTGCTGTTACTGAATTTAACGTCCAACACTGGACCAGGATGGACTGTTTCCTGCCAGGTTGAAAACCAGCCAAACACTGCATTGGCTAATCGCTCCCTTTCTTTTGAGAGTTTTCACGTTATACATTATATCTGAAACCTTAAATAATGCAGGCTCACTGGAATACCATCCTTTTTTTAAAAAAACTTTTTTTGGTCATCGAAACAAAACAACACACCCGGAGCTGTCACTGGGAGTCAGCAGCGTGGGCATCTGCGGAGATGATGTTCATTCTCCTTCCCCCTGAACATTTAGCTTATTTATCATTTTAATGAATACGTCCAAGCCTAGATAATGCCCACTGTGAAATGCATACATTTGAATTTATTCTCTTTAAAAGGAGCTACATGTGCAGTAACCTCTAAGCAGGATGCACAGTAGAAGAGAATAAAAACACCTTTCCATGAAGAATTAGAATTTATACCAAGAAAAAAAGAATAAAAGTTTATACCGTTAGAAACCCGGCAAGAAAATAAAACGGAAGGGGAAATATTATAACAACTCTCTTGCCAAGCAGTTTGTAAATTACACTCTTACGGGCATAGATTTGGGTAAAGGGGGAAAAAAACCAAGCTATCAGTTGCAACCACATTCTGTCACAAATTATCCTCTGTCTGAGGCTGACTGACAGCTCACAAGCACGTGTTTCCAAAGCAAGAAACGGGGAGAGAAGAGCATCCTGTGGGGGAAGGACGGAAGGATGTCCATCTCAGGCCGGGATGGAGGGCAGAGCTCACGGAGAAGGCAGGGATGGTGTGTCCCTGAGGGAACCTGCAGTGAATGACACACCTTAGCGAGATTTTCCCGGGGTCGTGACTCATTTCAGCCCAACTTGTGTTTCCCCAGAGTAGTCTTAAAACCAGACACCTGAACGAGCCCCTTCACCCAGGCCCCACCACGGTGAGCTGGTGGCCGTACCTTTCAGGCAAAGGGAGGGTCGCGCACAGACCTGCAGGGCAGCCCTCCTCACGTTTTATCAGTTGCTCCCCCATTTTGCATGATTGCTGCCATGGTTACCTTGCACAGAGATTGAACATTTCATTTTCTTGACCTGCAACGTGAAATGAGTTAAAAGTAGGTGCTAAAGAATGATGATCCTGACCTTCGCTGGCTGCATAGCAATGTGCTTCCTGCAGGGAATGAGGGGCCGCAGGGCTGATCTCTTTCCCTGACCCAAGGATAGGTAGGGTCACTCCTCACTTCTCACAGAGCTTAGGAAAAAGGCTAAAGCACAACGTAACAGAAGCAAACACGTGACCATTAACAGGACTCTCTTCTCTTATGGAGTGTTTACAGTGTATGAGTTGAATCCTTGTAATTTTTTAAATTTAAATTTTTAAGCCGAATCCAGTTTTTCTAAATAATTTCTTCCCTGTGTGTTGTATTTACTGGAATAACTTAGTTACAAAAAACTTAGAGAATCATTTATTTAGAAAACATATCTGGAGAACTTGCATTCTATCCCTAGTGAGGTAAATGGAATGGTCCCCAATGTGCCAGCATTTGGAAGAATAAAAGCAATTAGATTTTATTTTTTTAAGTTAAGTTTTCAAACTGGATAAAAAAAAAATCAGAATTGAAAACCATTGGACTTTTTGTCAGTTTTGTGAATTTGAAATATGTTATTTTTACATGAATGGCTTTTTTCACCTTTTATTCATCTTTTAAAACATACACAATGAATCTTTAAATTTTTCTTAGCAGTTTATTCAAAGTAACAGTATCCTCCAAATCTCCCACTTGGCTGTATGTTCCAGTGGCCTGTTGTAGTGGTATACTTCAGATGTTATTATAATAAAAAACAGTAAATATTTTCAGGGTTCATTTGGACAACTGTTTGAGGGATATTCTTTCAAACAAAATAACAGGACATCCTCCTGAAGTGGTCAGAAATAAAAATGGCCTGTAAAGAGTCATTATATCTGGCAGGGTTTGTATTTAATAAGGTGTGATTTTTCACATCACCACTGCTCTCCTTGCAACCGTTGCTGTGATTGGAAAGTACACGTGGGGTGGAAACTCGGGTGATCGTGGCCCTCCGTCTCCTGCCTTGTGTTTCTCCCCGACCTTGAGCAGCTCTGTCTGTCTGATGGCCACGGCCATGTTCAGGGTGCAGAGTCTCATATAAAATCTTAATATGAATAACTTTTGAAAGAAACATTTATATGTTCCAGTGGAAACAGATGGAAAGTTACAGCTTGACACCCTGCTTCTCTGCGATGACTCATCTTAGACTAAGCCCGGCCTGGAGTGCACAGGAGACAGTGATGGTTAAGTTTTTCAAGAATCAGATGAAGCATGAATGCAAAACCCAGTGGAAGAGTAGAAACGGCTGGCACCATAGCCAGTGCTGATTTCATTTTTACCAACAAAAGCAAGAAGAAAATTCTAACATGAGAAATTTGGGCATAAAATTCCTACTTTCCCAATGACCTGTCTCCCTAGGGAGGGGACGTGATGGCTCAGATGCCAAGGACTGTCGTGCTCTGATTAAAAAGGGAGAAGCCTTTCAAAAGTGGATTCTGTTTAGTGAATTGAACATTTCAGTCCTAATATTTTTCATCCTGAACTCATTTAGCAGAGGAAATGGATATTTCATCAGACACAGACTTGACATTCCATCACATTATACTGTAAACAGGACAGATAGTGTTTTGAAACTGGGAAAGCAGGAGAGCTAAGACAGTGGCCACTGGAAGGCCCTGCTTATCTCATTTAAACAGATACGAAATGTGGGTGCCAGTAGTGTGATCATCGTCCGCTTCCCACTTTGTGAATAAATTGCTTAGAAGGAGTCTTTTGCCTACCAGATGTGACCTAGATTTAGATTTTCAAAGGCAAGGGGGAGAAAAATCTCTATTGTGTTAAAAAAACAATTGCTGGTAAAATGCACAGTAAGTGAGCTTATCTCTCTTCTCCAGGTGTTTGGGCTAATATTGTTATGGAATTACTGCTTCATTTATGAAAAATAATTGGGGGAAATGTTCCAGCAAATCAACTTTGGATAAAGGCTGAGGATGTCTATTGTGTTGGTAGCAAGTTTCTAAAAGGCAGAAAGATCAGGGAGCCCATAGAGATAATAAAAATATTTTAAAAACTGTGTTTGAGAAGAGTCTCTTATAAAAGGGTCAGTCGTGGGTGTGCTTTCCAACTTGTGTTGGGGTTTAGTGAAATAGGGAAGAACAATGCGAACAATTACATTCCTTTCAGCGCCTGTGAAAGCCGTTGAAAAAAAATCAAAGCTCGTCTGTCTGCTAACTCTGATAAGTCTTATGACTCTGTTAAATGCAGCAAAATTTTAAAAAGCTAACATTTTTATTCTCCCTTACCCACCGTGTCTTCTTTCTCGTTTCTTCTCCCCTTCAGGAGCTGCCACTCCAAAACCAGTCCCAGAACCCGAGAAACAAACAGACCACACAGTCAAGATCGCAGGAGTCATCGCTGGCATCTTGCTGTTCGTGATTATATTTCTTGGAGTCGTGTTGGTCATGAAGAAAAGGTGAGCTCCCGGCCGTTGCCACCCATATGCTTCTTGGCCCGCTGTTTGCCCAGAGGCTTCTTGTGTGTGAAAATACTCAGTTACTCATTTGGCTTTGATGACCAAGATACATCTGTGGCTCTGGTTGTTCCTATTTTGCATCATAAAGCATTCAAGGTTATGGAACAAAATTTAGGGTACGTGGTTGTGATTTTGTGTAAATATGCAGTTTCTCATGCTGGGTCAACATAAGGATCATGTGTCTTCCCACAAGTTGGTTGGTACATAAAACTTGGCAGAATGAGTAAAATCATTTATTCACCAGGAAATGTTTAGTATTTACTAGCAACAGACTAGGTCTTGAGGATATGAGAAAAAAGACTTTTCCTTCTCATTATATTGAAGATTATGGCGATGACAGAATTTACTGGGCCCATGTTATGTGCGGGCACCATGTTAATATCCCATGAGAAAGGGACTCTCAGAAAGCAGCTGGACAGCAACGCAGGGCATGGACACATAAGGACAAGAATGGTAGCATGTTGGATGTTATAAGGTTGCCCTGTTTGGCCAGGGGTGGTCAGAGGAGGAGAAAAACAGATATGGCTATAATAAGCAATCTTCACCTCTAATACGTGAAAAATAGGCAGTGTCTTTTGTCTTGTGGAAATGAGTGAAAACTTGCTTAATAATACAATGTTCAGTTTATATAGAAATGATCAACATAAAATATAGACAGCAAGAAGTGAAAAGACAGATTGTCCCTTTTTTATGTAGTTTAAGAACAATTATAAACAACAGGGTCCTATGTGTAGCACAGGGAACTGTATTCAATATCCTGTGATAAACCATAATGGAAAAGAATATGAGAAAGAATATGTATATACATGTATAATCGAATCACTGTGCTGTACACCTGAAACTAACACAGCATTGTACATCAACTAGACTTCAAGTTAAAGAAAAGATTTTTAAAAATGATGGAGTGTGAGTAAGGTTACGGAGGATAGGAGGTGAGGACAGAGGGGTCAGCAAAACCAGGTCTTGGAGGTCTTGTCTGGTCATCTAAGGCGCTGGACCTGGTCGTAAAATCCACTGGTGGCATTTAAGCAGGTAGTAATGTGACGTGCTTTTGCTCGCAGAAAGATCACTCTGATGTTAGGGTTGAGGCCAGCAAGGAGAGAAGAAGGCTGGAGTTAGGAAGACCAGCAACTTCAGAAACATAAGGAGCTACGTTGTAGTAGCCGTTTGCAGGCCGACCTGAGGGAGATGACGCAAAATAGAAAGAACCTCCTTGCTGCCGTGGCGGTTCGTGGGGGTATCGTCACTCCCCAGATGTGGAATGTGTAGGAGGTGGGGCATGTGGGGCGTGAAGACGGGGAGCTCAGCTCTGCACTTTTTTAAGTTCACTCTTCCTGTAACGTGGAGTAGACATGACCACTGAGCAGTCAGATATGCTGGTGTGGGCCAGGAAGAGTACTTTCCACAGTCAGAGTCATCCATCCACATATGTCCGGCTGAAGCTGGGGCTGGGACGAGGGCACTTAGAGCTACTGTCGAGTCAGAAGGAGGTCAGGGATGAAGGTCAACCCTTGGGTCACAGCAATATTTAAGGGGGGAGTTAATATCCAAATGTGTATACATACATATACATCTTTCCTTGCTTCTTCCTTCGTTTTCTGGTAACTGGTCTAGTCACGCCTTAGGACAACCAGCTGCTCTGTCCCAGCTCATATGTGACTAATGGGTCCCCATCATTTCAGCTACTCCTCCCCACTTGTCATCCATCCTCTCTTCCTTTCTCTTTGCTCACACATCGTTTAATTTCTCTCCATTTTTAAAATCTTTTTTCTTGTGTTGAGAACTTTCACGATCTACTCTCTTAGCAACTTTCAAATATACAGCGCTATAGTGTGGTGTATACATAGTGTTACTAGTATAGTGATATTAACTGTAGTCCCTGAGCTGTACATCCCATCCCCAGGACTTGTTTATCTTATAGCTGGGAGCTTCCTCCTCCTTTTTCATTTCTCATCTCTCTAGCTTTCTTTTCTTTACCCTTCTCTGCTTCTCTAGCTGTCAGTCTCTTTATTTCTTTCTCCCTTCACATCTCTGTCTTTTTTCTTCCTTCTTCTCCGTCATCTCTCATACACTTTTTCCTGGATGTGCTTTTTCTCTCCCCACCTCGTTGTTTATGTAGAAAGCTTAGCTGTAGTACCAGTGGTTGGTACTTTTTTTTTTTAATATGATCCAGTATAAATTGTAAGCAGCACTAGGCCCTTGTACGCCTGGATATTCAAACTAAACATTTTGGAGAGTTGATTTTTAGCTGTGGGAATGTGTTGGATTTTTGTGTCATCTGGCAAGTTCTCTGTGAGGAATAGCCTGAAACTACAAATCCAGTTGCCCTCGTGACCTTAACTAAATATTAATTCATCCTCCAAGGGTCTGTTTCTGCAGGATTAATTCATTATTCCACCTTGGACTCTCAGGCAGTCATGGAGGTTGTGTTATAAATTATGCATTTGAAGAAACTGCCCATGGTAACATGTGGCCTTGATACAACTTTAGACTAAATTCCAATAACTCATATCAAATTTACATGATTATTTACTAGATAGTAACCTTAAAAGGGTTATTTTCACAGCTTGTGCCACTTGTGTATTTGCTTTTTCTGAAATATAGAATATGCTCCCTTGTAAGGCAAATTTTCCAATATACTATGCCTCTTAGTACAAAACTTACAAGATTTTGACCTGAACAGTCATGTGGTCCAAACTGTCCTGTTTAATAGAAATTCCAAAAACTTCTAATTGTTCAGGGTTTTCTCCCAAAATTTGAGTCTAAATTTTAAAAGTTGTATTTTTAAACAGAACCATTAAAATATGATAGTAATCATGAATAAGTGGCTGGAGAGTTATTGATACATAACAAGCTACAGTGTTTGGTTAGCAACAGGGAGTTTAGATTTGGAATTCCTAGACCTGTGTTTTAACTAATTTTGTGATTCTGACTTTCTCTGAGCCTTAGTTCCTTCATCTTTAAGTTGAGCAAATTTCACTCCCCGATCTCTGAAGTCCCCCCAAAACTCTCCGGTTTTCTGTTACGCGGCAGCCAATGGTGACACGACTATGCAGTTGCTGTCCTGCAAGTGCAGTGGGGGCTCCTTACTCTATCTCACGCTGTAACCATACACAGTTGCTTCTCCAAAGCTTGCTTTGTGCAGCAGATTCAGGTCTCCGTGTGTTGGCCGGTGAGGGGTTCATCTTTTAGCCACGCGTTTGCCATTGTCACACAGGAGGCACTCAGTGGGGAGATGTAATGAGAGAAGGAGGGTGGGCAGGAAAGAGCTGACTTTCAGTGTAGTGCTAGTCGTGTTTGCTTGTTCGAGCCTGTGCTAATCAAACTTGCAGGCCCACTCCTACCCGGGCCAGACTCTGGGTCGCCAATGCGAGCACATGCCATTGGTCGTAAGGCCATCCTGGGCCCAGGAGAAAGTGTGGGTGAAGCAAATGCATCAGTACTTCTGGAAATACAATTGGAAGTCTGTCTTGCTGGGGAAAAGTCAGTAGTGACCGTCTGGGTGGGTCAGCATGCCAGGCCACGTGGGCCTGAGCTCTTAGGAGGAGGGACAGCAAATTTCACTGGGAGACATTGCCAGTTATTAGCTTAACTAAGATCATGTGGGTGTCTGAAGGCTCAGCCTTCTCTAAAAATTAATTGCTGGAATAGAACCTGTAAAATCTGTTCAACTCATACTAACTCATGGAATCCTTTCACACCTAGGCCATAATGACTGAAAACTGAGATGACCTTCAGTCTTATTTGGCTATAATATTTTACAAACCTATCACAAATTAGACTAGTTGTTACCTGTTTGTGAATATTAATACATTCAAGCCTTGCCGAGACTAATACAATACAAAACCTGCTTTTCCTTAAAACCTTTTACAAAACCTTTCCGTGTATTTTTATTTTATTCTTTAAGAAAGCAATTTCTTTTTACTTTCCCCTTCCCAGAAGTATGTGTTCTTCTGAGGGTGCAGTGTTTTGACACAGCAAATGTTAAGAAAGGGTGTTGAGATGAATAGCTATGAAATAAGTTTCATGCAGAGTCACATGACAACACACTCTCAAAATTAATATAAAATAAGTTGAGAAGCAGATACTTAGTTTTTATCATTTTCATCCCTGTATAATTAAATTTATTTGTATAAATGAAAATGCCTGCATTTTCAACATTTTTCGTAAGGAAGAATTTATCTCAATAACATGTTTGACAGAATTTAGTGTACCAGCACCATCTATTTTACCCTGATTAATTATATTTACTGTTGTTTCTAAAATTGCTATAGATCTTTTAGAAATTTGAGAACATTTGTATCAATTACAGTAATACTTCTGTCTCGGTCATTGTGGTAAATAGAAATTACAGAAGTTGTGACTAAATGGAAATCACTAAAGAGATACACATTCTTGCTGAAAATAGCAAATGTTAGTTACTCTACTTCATGAACACCTGTTATAGGTAAATGTGACTACTTCCATCCTCCAGCACCATACCTCTATCTCCTTCCCATAAAGCATTTTAACAGATGTACATTTTGCAAAAGCAGCCTATATCATTAAACATTTATCACCTTTCTGTTATATTTTAAAAACACTGGAACTACCAAGATAAAAAAGTTCAGTAACATAGGAAGAGTATCTGGAAACATGAAACAGAAAAGATAAGGGAAAAAGTCTGATGAAAGCCCTCTTTTCAAAGAGACGCCTATAGCATGTGAGTGCAGGTAAGTCGACATTAACTATAGTTCCCCCACTAGAGCTGTTGACACTTGACATGGGAAAATTTTTTCCACTGCAGTTAAGTGTGAGTTACATGTGAAAAATGCCTTAAGTCTGGATGCTTTATTCGAAGTCCTATTTCAAAATCACATTTTCTGAAAGTGCATTGAGAAAGTCACCTCTAGACATGTCTTTTTGGTTATTTAGAATATGTGTACTTGATATGTAGCTGTGTAAATAATACTCAGTAGCTGAGACTTTTCTCCTCGAGCACATGCTTTTGGCATATGTGAAACAGGATACATGTGTTCACAAATAGGTCCAGAAATGCCCTCCTAATCAATCAATCAGCTAGTGTCCTTCAGTTTCTTAGGTGATAACTGAGTGGGCTCCTTGTTCAGCGGTAAATTAAATTGACCTTTTTAAGGGCTCTTCTAACCTGGACTTCATATGGTTACTCTAATAGCTCCCATATTCTGACTATTTCTGGACTCAATCTAATGGTTTATTTAACTATGTTCTATTCGGGGCTCTTTGGGCTCTCTTTATAAAGAAGATTTTAAAAGGAAGGTGGGGAACATAGGCACCAGTTTTTTTAGTTTATAGGAGGAGGGGGTCAGAGAATGATAAGGACAGCCAACAGGCTTTAGAATCTCACAGACCTGTGTTCACACCCCAGCTCCTACCTGGTGGCAGCATAGATTTAGGGAAGTCACTTAACCTCTCTGAACTCAGTCTGCAAATGTGAAACGTGACGATAATGATGATGATGATAATGTGTGCGGGGGAAGTATGAAAATCAAGTATGGACGTAGCTGGTGCTTGATAAATGATAGCCCAGAAGTTCAGAAAGCTGTTCAAGGTCCCGTGGGTGGGTATACGCGGCAGAGCCTGGGGTCAATCCAGGAGTGTCTGAGCGTTACCACCCCACTGGTCACAGCAGTAAAGCTCAGAGGTGCCTCTCACTCTGTAAGCCTCAGCTGCTCTTGCTAACCAGTAGCTGGAAACACCAAATAGTCGTCGGCTTGTTGCTGTTTACCCTTGCTGGAAGTCTACAGATATTTCAGACTGCCAGCCTGTTTTAATCTCCTTTTTGAGCTATCATTGGAGAATAGCTAAAAGAAAGCTTTTTCCTCTTCCTCCTTTACAGAAGCGTTTTGTAAATCCTTTCGAATACATGTGTTCCATGGCATTCTTGGAGCCGGTGGTTTACTTCTGATAATTCGCAGCAGCGAGGATGCTGTGTCCTCGTCTGGTTTAGTGAGTGAGCGAACTTTGTTGAGTTTTATGGTTAAGCCTTCAGCAAGCGAGCTTCTCTCCTTCCTCCTCAGAGACAAACCCTAGATTCAGGGGGCTGTGGAGTGGGCAGCGGCCCCTGGAGACAGAGGCTGACACAGGCTCTGCTGAGCTGTGTGACCCTGGCACGTGGCTGGCTTTCTGTCCCCCAGCTTCCCCAGTAAAATGCCCCGAAGGCATCATAATAGGACTTTCCCATGAGTGTTAGGAGAAGGAAATGAGTGACGACCATTACAGTGCTGGCCCCAATGAATATTAACTGTCAGTACGCATGCTATGCTGCTTTGCCTGGGAGCCGTAGCTGAGGCTAGTCTCAGGTCCATTGCCCACCTTAAAGGCTTTATTTCCACCCTCAGAGGCCAGGTGGGACCAGGAGCTGATCCTCCTTTGGAGGGGGTCCGACTCTCCGTGCGGAGTCCACCTGGAGAGCATGGGTCTTAGTTGTGAAGGTAGCTGGGAGCACAGCCGCCCGGAGGACAGCTCACAGTCCCCGCAGCCTGAAGCCAGGCCTGGGTAGAGATGCTAGAGCTGAAAGCGCGAAGGAAACGCTCTTGGGCCAAACTGGCCCAGCGGTATTCCTTGTGCAGAGGCCCCTGCTCCATCTGAGGGTTTTACTCCCTACACAGAAGGAAGCCAAGTGCTGGGGCACCAATACCACCTCCCTCGCAGACTTCCCGCTAAGCCCCAAGTTCATCTGAGTAAGCATGACCTTGGCACTCAGTGCAGATTCTTTGGGTACCCGAACCTGTCAGACCCAGACCCGGGCTGGGGCCGTGGTCTGCCTCCCGGGTCAGAACAGAGGACAGCATCAGTCTTTCCCAGGTCCTTAAGAGCATCCTGCATCTATAGGGACTCCCCGAGCCTGCTCTAGCACCTCTCAAGAGGTGTGGACCCTCTTGCCATGTGACCAGACCTGAGCCTGCACACACTGAGCTGGACTCTCTCCAGCCATCTCAGGGCACAGCTGTCCTACTGATTCCTATTGGAATGACCTGTAACTTTCCAGTACAGCTCGTTTGTATCCTGTATCCGTTAGCACAGCTTATTAAAACATGTTCTTTCACTGTATCATCCCTCTGAAGTTCAAGTCTAACGGTACCTATAAGGGGCTCAGAGGGGGTTACATATCTACCACTGAGATTGATGGTTCTCCGTGGTTGCTGTCCCGAGATGCTGTGCTGATGTCCCCAGCTCTGTCCCAGGCAGGCTCTTCATGTTGTAGAGGGTGTCTGTCTCATTCATGTTGACATGACCTCACGTTCTAGTTTGTAGGGTAGGAAACACCCAGAGCATGAAAACCGAGGATGTTTTACGTAGGATGATTGTTTAAACCTGTCGTCTTGGTCAGTGAATCCGAGAATTCAAACTTAACATTCTCACTCTTTCTAGTTTTGTATTAATGAGTAAAACAGTAATGAAAAATACTTAGACTATAGAAAATATATATATGTTAAAAAAAAAAAAAAAAGTAGGCCAATATCTTACCTGACTTCTTTGGGCAAAATTCATGGTCCCTCTTCTTCTAACATAAATCTAAATTTCTTTTTAACAAGGAAAGGAGTTATATCTGGAATCTTTAACTTAGGTTCATTTATAGAAAGTTACATAAAATTAATTTTCAAAGTAGAGAAAGAGGAGCTACTGTGTTAGTAGAGGAATGCTATTTTCTTTTCTTTTCTTTTCTTTTTTGGCATAACTCAGCATTGTAAGATGTGATGCCGTGTTAAATAATATATTGACTGATAGGAAAGGCATGTTTTTGCCCAGTGTCCTCACAGACTGTGCCTTTCAAAGGGCATAATGCTTCACTGGAAGGAGTTTTTGTTCTTACTTTCACGTATACTGTTTTCCTCTTGGCCCTGCTGTGGTGGAACTAAAGTAAAGCTATTTTTATGGGTTTTACAGCAACAAGTAAAAATTGACTCATTTATTAAATCCAACATCCTTCTATTTGTTTGTAAAAAGAACACAAAACCAAAAATTGGCAAAAATGTAGCGCAGGTTATCCTATCTACAAATGGCCGATTTTCTCTCTCCTGCACACGCAGGCATGAACACAGCTTTCTAAAGTTAATTATGTTCCTGAGATGACTTGGAGCACCAGTAACCCGATAGCAGAATTCCAGGGTGGACCTGGGATGTGTTTCTTCCCTGACTCACCTCATCACAGCGCTCAGGCTGCACCTTCCATGCATTCAGCCTCCTGAATTATTCGGGTACCATCTGCCTCTTCTGTTAGATTCTAACATGTTACAGGCTGTGATGTGATCCTTTCGAATTATCTCTGACACCCCAGCACAGTCTTTGCGCCTAGTAGACATGGAGTATATTTAGTATTTAAAGACAAAAAGCATTCCTTTCATGCAAGCCCTTCAGTACCACCCTGGACTTTGAATCGCTGTGGCTTTTTATTATTAGGGATATATAAGTTTTATAATATAAGATGCTTTATTAATTTTTCTGTCCTGTAGGTTTTCTGGTGGACAGATTCCCTCTTTTGAATAGTATGATTTTTAAAGGTCTGAATAACAATTATTTAAGTTTTTTATTTGCTATATTAAAATCATTTAAATGAATAGGAATATATTTAAATAAATATATTCAGATCTGGCTTAATTAAAAGAAAAATGGGCTCATATCTATCATTTACTTAAATTATCACTTATTTCCAAACCACCTTTGAAACATTTTTTATAATAGTGTACTGCCTTGCATATTTTTCACAAGCAACATCAATCGAGATAGAAATTATTATATTCAAAAAAAGAATAAGAGCCTCAGGATGAAGTTTTCTCTATACAATGAGCATCTGCCCTAAATAAATTAAAATATCCAGTTTTTCAGGTCTTCATTTCAGTGGGTTCACAATGGAAATGCTCAGGCTTACGTCTTGGTAATTCACGTAGGTCTTCTCATCTCCAGCCCTTCAGCTGCTAGTAGCGCTCCCACTGCATCCGTGCACAGCATTGTTCCTCCAAGTGTGCTTGATGAGAATTTATGGTAAACATTGGCTCACTGGCCTTCTGTCAGAAGGAAAACATTAATAGAAACAAAATCAGGGAAAAGCCATTTCCTGAACAGCTTAATGTAAGTGTAGAGTTATCCGGAGCTATCAAAATGTCCTTCATCCTTTTCCCTGATTTATCTAAAAGCCTGGGTTGTGGGTTTGGAGTCAGAAGTCAGTTGTGGAAGAATTGGCTTCTCTGCAAAGCAAATTGCTGCATAATTCCTAGGAATGGTTCTTACCTTTACTAAAAGGGAAGGAGGAAAATCCCAGAAATACATTAAGACGGTGGGAACAAAGTGGGACATAGCATTAACTGAAATTCTTCTAGGAATGGTTCTTACCTTTACTAAAAGGGAAGGAGGAAAATCCCAGAAATACATTAAGACGGTGGGAACAAAGTGGGACATAGCATTAACTGAAATTCTTCTAGGAATGGTTCTTCCCTTTACTAAAAGGGAAGGAGGAAAATCCCAGAAATACATTAAGACGGTGGGAACAAAGTGGGACATAGCATTAACTGAAATTCTTCACTCGGTGGCTGTCATCTGGGAGTGGTATTGTCCCCTTAGGGGACACTGGACATGCATGAGGGTCTCTGCACGGAGAATGGCTTAGTTGTATACATCTGTCAGCTGTATAGTTTCATAGTTACAATTGTCAAGGTTTTTCTTTTATAATTTATCCAGGTAGGGTTGACTCAGAGTTCTGGTCTTAAAGTCACAGGAGGTCTAGATTAAGGTCTCAATCAGAACTGCCTACAAGGAGGCCCAGGAGGGCTGACCCGGGGGGGCCTGGTGAAGAGCGTGTCTGGAGAAGGCTTGGATGCTCAGGCCCGTTAGGTGTGCCACTATGTCACAGATATTACTGTCCCCTCCCACCCCTGGGGAAGTGAGAAATCTTGATTTCTTTTGTTAAATATTCTAAATTTTTTTAACACTGGCAACTAACCATTTTTTAATGCTTTGTTGGCCAGATAAAATGGGCATCCAGTTGCCAGTTGGTGATTCCTAACTCTATTTTAAGATAAGCCAAGCAGGAGACATGAAAATAACCCCATTTTAAAATTCCCTTACACGTTTCTGACTATAGATGATGCTTATGCCAGAAAAAGACAATAGACTCTTTCCTTACCCACGTCTTCAGTGCCTGAGATGCCCTCAAAATGATGAATAAATGGCTCCTACTTGGAAATACACGAAATTTAAGCTTCGTTTGTGTTGTCCGTGATGCCGACAGGTGGTTTGGATCGTGTGCCTCCGGTTCATGACAAGAGCCCATCCCGTCTTTCCGCGCTCAGAATCGCTGTTGACTTCTGTGTCGCTAGAGGAGCCTCAGATTGTAACATCTGTTAGAGCGCTTTCACTCAGAAGATTAACATTAAATTTATTAAATTCTATTTCTATTCTAATCATCTTCCTGGTCTTTCGAAACAGTTTCCCTAGCATGAGAGAGCCCTAGGCTGCCCCTGAAGTGGAATCCGGCCTCTGTACCCAACACCGAATTAAATCTTGGAGACAGAGTTTTGGTTGAAGTAGAAAAGAAAAGCTTTATTGCCTTGCCAGGCAAAGGGGGCCACAGCAGGCTAGTACCCTCAGAACTGTGTGTCCCAGCTTGGAGGGGGTAGTGAGGAGTTTTATAGTAATGGTTCAAAGAGGGTATGGTCAGCTCGTGGACATGCTCCTGATTGGTTAGTGGGGAGATAGGAGTGAGCATCATCAACCTTCTGGTTCCAACCGGTCTGGGGTCTAGTGCTTGTGGACAGTACACCGTTAACTTCTTCCACCTGGTGGGGGTTTCAGTATCTGCAAAAGAGCTCAGAGATGTTGTGTTTCCCCTGCTGGAACCAGGACCCTGCCCCAAGGCTGCACTATTGTATCCTGACTGCTCCTCCCTTGTCGCTGCATCCCCTCCCTTCCCTGATTAGCAGATGTTTGAACTGCCCCTTGGAACTCAAGGAAGGTCATGGGGGCTGAATAAAGCCTATTTCCTATAATCAAGAAATAGGGGACACAGAAAGGCTTTTGTGCCGAGGGTCCTGTTCGGTTTCACCTCTGACCATGCTTATCATGGTGGATGGGGTCTCGGGAGGGAAACCAGGCCCTCCTTCCTAAGGCGGCCTCCTGATGGACTGTGCCCAGCTGACCAAGTCAGAGCCCGGGGGGCTATGGGTTCTCCCGCTGCATAGCCCAGCCGAGGTAAGAGAGCCAGAAAACCTGGGGATCCTGTGAGAACAGGCTCCCTGCTAGCACCATGGCTGTTGATTTTGTTATGCTGAGTTTGAGAAGCAGTAGGACTTATGTATCTGCCATCATCTGAGGATAAAACGGTAGTGTATTTCCCTGTATACCCTTTACCTCCCACCCCAATACACATACATCTTTACGGCCTGTCTTTAAGAAGGAGAATCCAAATTTAAATAATCTCTGGTGCCCTGAAGTTTTGGAGCTGCGCCAGTGTCCAATCCAAGACCCCACTTGGTCTTGACATCAGACTGCAGTTATGAGACTCTTCTGCTGCCTTTGGCTGCAGCGAATCCTGGAGCCTTCACAGCACATCCAGAGACCTGATGCCGCAGCCCCGCCCCCTCTGCTCAGCGGGCATCTAGCACTTTCCAAGGAGCCCCCAGGAGCCTCAGAGCCACTCCACGGCTGTGCCACACTCGCTCTGGGGCCAGGAACACCCACTTGCATTCCCTGGCAGGAAATTCCTCAATGCCTGAGCTCTACGGCCTTCACTCCCAGAGCAATTTAATTTCCTACTGCCCTAATTGCTGTGCTGGTGCCTGGACTTAAATGGCCCATCCATTTGGATCTCCAAACAGCCTCTGACTCACCCAGAAACTCCTCCCTAAGTTCTAAAATGGCTATTTTTTTAACCTGGAACTTTGGGGTGCCAGCCTGATTCTGTAAACCTTGCATAACTCTAGATCAAGTCTGGTTTATTGAACGCCCCTCACGTGGTGACATGCCCATCATTGTGTCAGCGTGAGGTCCAGGCTCTGTCTGTCACCCCATCCTGAGCCCCTGCCATCCACGGCTGATACCCAGGTTGGTAGTGTTAAGTCTCCAGGGAAGCCTTCCAAGCACAGAGCTGCTGACAGTATTTTAACGAAGGAAAGCAACAGAAATAAATGGTTCATTCCCATTCTGCATACATTTTTACTTTTATGATCTACACTGATATAAAGAACAACAATGACAACAAAATTTAACTGAAGTTGTAAGTCGCAGAGTTAGAATGATGATTCACTATATGAACAGAGAAACCGACTCTAGGAAGAATGTGGTTGATTAATGAGCTTTGTTAACAAGTTCACAGTTTCAAAGGTCAAAATTATAGACCTGATGACGTACCGCGCAACACTCTTCACTGATGTTCAGGTCCTTTTCCTAACACAGAGCATCAGAGGGCATCACCAACAATTATTTTAATACCATGTGTTCTATGACTTATAAAATTTTGGATTCTTAAAATATCTTTTAATTACTATCCTGACTAGTGCATTAGCCTCAGCGTTTTTTAGTTTAAACTTAGGGCACTCGGCAATCATTTCCCTTTCACTGTGACACTGCTAATTTTAATGATAGTATGTGAAGTACCTACAACAATTAAGCTGGAGCTCTGAACAAATAACAAATCTTGTTAAGCTAAGGAAAAGGAAATAACCATAATGAGAGATCCATAAGCTAAGAGAGAAACTGAGTTGGTTATAGAAAGACAAATTAAAGTAGATTTTTGGATTCTAAATTATTGTTGATTATGATAGCTTGAGGGACTCCCTGGAAGAGAATGGATTAGCCCACAAGTCTCTCCCAAGTTAATTTCGTGATTTGGCAAAACACAGCTTGTGAAATTTATTTCTCTGGCCACATGCAATCCCTTTTTAAATATGCATGAAAGGAGCAGCATACTGAACCGGGACCCAGAGATGCAGCCTTCCTGTTTTTATTGACAAAAATGTCTTTCTACATATATACCACAAAGAATTGAAAGCAGGGACTTGAACAGATGTTTATACACCCTCATTCATAGCAGCATTATTCACAATAACCAAAAGGTGGAAACAATCCAAATGTCCATCAACAGATGAATGGACAAACAAAATCTGGTGCGTCCATACAATGGAATAGTATTCGGCCTTAAAAAAGGAAGGACCGTCTGGCACCTGCTACAGCATGGATAAACCTTGAGGCCATTATGCCAAGTGAACTAAGCCAGACAGAAAATCACAAGTATTATATGATTCTACCTCTGTGAGGTACCTAGGGTCGTCAAATTCATAGATACACAAGTAAACTAATGGTGAGCAGGAACTGGGGAGAGGAAAGAATGAGGATAGTGTGTAATGGGTGCCAGTGTTTCAGTTTAGGAAGATGAAAAAGTTCTAGAAATGGATGGTGGTGACGGTTGCCCACAATGTGAATGTACTTGTTGATGAAAACTTAATTAACTATCAAGTTAAGAAGAAAAAAGGGAATTTTATTCGAGCCAAACTGAGGATTATAACCTGGGAAGCAGATTCTCAGAAAGCTCTGAGAGCTGTTCCACCTGTTAGAAGTCAAAGGCGCAGTCATATACGTTTTTGAGACATCCTGATATATTACATAAAGTTCACCAAGGATACGTAGTCCAGGTAGGCACGGGCAAAGCGAGCAGCAAGTCGCCATGACCCCCTACGGAGCTGAGAAAGCACACAATGCTTTCAAGTTACGTTTGCTACCGTGAGAAGAAAGAAAAAAAAATTGGTATTTACTGTTGAGCAGGTCTTCCCATCTTTGAGGAGCTCTGATTAATGTGTATGAGAGATGCACATTGCACATTAGGGAGGGAGAAGGCGCAAACAAACACAGAGAGAATTTTATGTTTAATTTTTTTTCTTGTCTTAAAATATAAATTTTATTTCATCATACTTAATGCCACTGAGCTCTACACTTAAAAATGGTTGTTAGTAAATTCTGTGTTGTGTAGATTTCACTACAATTTTTTTTAATGGTTTAATATTGGTAGACAAAGGATGTTTAGACAGGTTTTGAAGTACTGCCCTCACCATTCTAACCAGCAGTCAGCCCCGGAGCATTAGGCCAGCCTTGGTACGGGGGGCCAGGTGTATGAGGGAGCGTCTGCCTTTTGAACTCTCAGGCCTGGGCTGCTGGGAGGGTTGCTTTGCCGAGCTCACAGCAGGAGAAAACTGATGCAATTGTGCGTGTTTACCTGGGGTTAGGAAAGCTCCAGAAAGACATCCAGCACATTCAGAGCACGCAGCCTGGAGTATTCCTGCATCGCTACTGACAACGGTGAAAGCAAGAAAGCCAAATTGCCTCCGAAAAGCACCTCCTGAATTGTCACCTTAATACCCCCCAAAGCCAAGCAGGACGGCCATCAACCTGGAACCAGCCGGAACACATGTGCCCAGATTCCTGGGGAGGCACAGGGTATTTCAGTCATAAGTGAAGAAAACAATGTGCCCTGTGCCTTATTTTAAGCCACCAGAGAGTGGAATGTGGGTAGTGCTGGCGGAGGCTCTCAACAGCTGTCAGTTTTTTATTTTCTTTACTAGTAACAGCGACTCTGCACAGATCACCGACAAACAGAATATGAGTGTGTCTAGCATTCTAGAAGCTCACAGCACTTCAGATCCAATCCACATCACTCCCTAGTGCAGGCCTCAGAATTTGTGCACTTTCAGCCTTACGGCTTTGATTAAAAAGCAGAAAACAGGGCTTCCCTGGTGGCGCAGTGGTTGAGAGTCCGCCTGCCGATGCAGGGGACGTGGGTTCGTGCCCCGGTCCGGGAGGATCCCACATGCCACAGAGCGGCTGGGCCCGTGAGCCATGGCCGCTGAGCCTGCGCGTCCGGAGCATGTGCTCCGCAATGGGACAGGCCACGACAGTGAGAGGCCCGCATACCACAAAAAAAAAAAAAAAAAAAAAGCAGAAAACAAAGAGAAAATAAATCCCGTACGTGCTGCCTAGAATGTAGGGCTGGGGCTCCTCTCATTCCATGGGTGAGTCCTGAGTCGGTCTCTGGTTTCCTGTTTCTAAGCAGACTTGCTGTCTCTGAGTTGATTGGAAGCCCTCTGAGGGCAGGATCGCTGAGTGAGTGAATAGACAGCAGGTCCTGCCAACATGACCCCTGGGCACTCTTCCCACCGCGTGGCCCCCTGCCCCCTGCCGGCTCCTCACAGAGGCGTAGCTGACTCCAGACTACCTGCTTCAAGTCATGACCAGGCAAGGAACAAGTCCTGTTCTTGCGCTCCTCTTCCTGCAAAACCCTGTCCCTGAACTGCAGCCTCCTTTTTGTGACTGGAGTCACGTGAAGACAACGGTACCCCCAGAATGGAATTCTGTGTGACTACCCTACCTTGAGGCACCACATTTTTGTATATATTATGTATGTCATCTGTAGGAGACTTCTTACAGGGCCCATCCTTCCTCCAAACAAGTTTATTGACCCAGTGAGATGATAATGACCCAAAAAAGGATACAAGGGGCTTCCCTGGTGGCGCAGTGGATGGGAGTCCGCCTGCCGATGCAGGGGACACAGGTTCGTGCCCCGGTCCAGGAAGATCCCACATGCCGCGGAGCGGCTGGGCCCGTGAGCCATGGCCGCTGAGCCTGCGCGTCCGGAGCCTGTGCTCCGCAACGGGAGAGGCCACAACAGTGAGACGCCCACATACCACAAAAAAAAAAAAAAGGATACAAGCAAGATTTACCTTGAGAAATCTGAATTACTAAACATCCACAAGTGAACATGAGTTGGCTTTTCTCAGTAGTCATTCCATCTGTGTTAGTTGTTACTTATTTAATAGTGATGGTGATGATGATGTTGATAGCCAATAAAAATTCAGCATCTGCTTCAGACTAGGCACCATTACAAGTTTTTATGAGTGTTATCACAGTTAGGCCTTGTAGCAACACAGAGACAAGTAAATTGTTTAAAGTTACACAGACCGTAAGCGACAGAAGCAGAGGTAAAGCCACGCCACCTGTCTCCAGAGCTCCATTCTGAGCAGTTCTGGCTCTTTAGTTGAAATGAAACAGACATAGAAAAAAGACGGACACAATACCTACCCGTGGAAAAGAAGCCACAGGAAAGTCCCATGACCTTTATTGTAACCAGCATTCCCATATTTCTCATCCCAGTCATTTGGTGAGAGAAGAAAATTGTGCCCCGTGTGAGAGAGGAGCCCTGCAGGGCCAGGTGGACAGGCTCGGAGCTGCCCCTGGAACCCAGCTCTGCCGCTTACGCTCAGGAAGCAGAGGGGGGACCTGGGTGACTCAGGCTCTTTTCGAAGCCTTTGACAAACCGAGCATCTCAGTAGGCTTGAAATAGGCCACAAAAAATGGCCACGTTCATGCCTAAATAATGTTCAAGCATCACGGTCCACACACTGTAAAACTCCACGTTGGTTCTGCAGCTCCGTCACCCAAATGCAGCGCATACTTGGCTTGGGAATCCTGCCACTGCCCCCACTTCTGGCACACGTAGTATTTGGCCCACGAGTCCACACGAAGCCTGTCGTTGCCGTGTGTGTACATCACCCTGAGGGCCAGGCCCAGCTCCTCGGCACCGCCCTCATCAGCTGGGCTCACCTTTCCAATGCCGAAGTCCATCGTTTAGATCCTGTTTCCAACCCACAGGAAAGACTGGACCTTGACACTCCAGCTGTGTTCTCGTTTCTCATATCCTCACTTGTTAGATCCTCAGAGGAGCCGCAAGGCCGCCGGGCTATGGGGGAACAGGGTCCAGCCCTGCGTTTCAGCACTGCCAGGCCTCTCCTGAGGACGAGTCACTGGCTGGTGCTGGTGGAGGCGTCTGGAGTTCAAAGGCAAGGAGTTTAGTGTCCTGAGTGAAGAAATTCCATGCAGCGTGAGGTGTGAACCTTAGCCAGCCAGGCACAGGCTCTCCAAGTGGGCTTGTGAATCCTCCCTTCAGAAACAGGCAGGGGTGGCCTGTGGTCCTGATGTGTGGAAAGTTGGGTAAGATGAATGTGATAGAGCAGCTCTTATTTTTGGTCTCTGCTGACATAGCGTAGCATCAGATGCTGAGACAAATATTACCTTCCAATGATGCAGGGAGATGGGATGATGAGTCTTTAACATCTTACCATTTTGGCTGGCATCGGGGCTCTAAAATGATTTTCATACCAGCTTTCCGCGCTTGCTTGCTTTCTTATTCCCAGTTGTAGTTCCCATTCGTATTCTCTTCTGCTAGGCAGAGAGCCATCCAGCCTCCCAGCTCTGGACAGCCCTGAGGATGTTTCTAGCACTCAGCTAAAAGCATTTACTGACGTCTATATCTATTCCAACATTATTTTACAGTATTAATTTTAATCTGAAAGGTATTTCCTGAGAGCTATTACATATTTTAAATGAATTTAACCAGGACATATTTTCATTTTTGATCACGTCTAATCTGATTTTGATGCCAAACTGTTTGGTTTTCACATTAAACCTGGCAGCCCCAGACCACTTTATAGCCAAACTGAAGTCATAGGAGACTTATGGCAAGGTCTTTATAACATCTTTTGTAATTCTTACAAAATATGCTTTGAAGTAGCATCATAAATATCTTAAATTAAACTTAGCAAAAACAAACGCTTAAGCTACAGTTAGTGCCTGCGGTACTCTTGGTTTTAATTTTTTTTCCTCCCTCTCGCTAACAGATTTGCTAAATTTGGTAATTTGCAGATTGTTTCTTCTATATTAGTGAGGAAAAAAAGTTAGTTCCATATTCACTTTTCTTAAAATAACTATTTTCTCAAGTTCCCTGTATAAGAATCAGCACCCAATTATTTGTGTTAATGGAGGAGAGAAAAGAGTCAGATAAAACAATGGATAATCACACATTGTTTACATAGGGGAAAAGTGCTGAATTTTGTGAAACAAAGCTGACTTATGGACCGTTCACCCCTCTCTTACTAACTTGCATGGAACAGGATTTAACCAGTGCAAATCTACATAATAACAAATTTCATTGCTTTGGAATTCCCCTCAGTAGGACCTTCCGGTTGTGTACCCAACCTCACGATAGCACAGACACCCTGTCGCCATAGGTAGGTAGTAAACAGGAACCTTTGTTCACCCGTGATCCAGATTTCATCTAGTATCACACAAGTTAGCCCTGCCGGACTCAGTGGAAGAAGTTAAATAAAACACATCGCGTTCCTGTTTGACTTTGGAATTAAACTTCTCTGTAAACATCCTATCAACACCCTTAGAGCAAGCTTCCTTAAAGAAATATTGTGAGTGTGTGGAAGGAAAATGCAGACTGAAAAGGATAAAGGTCGACGACACATCACAGTGAGAAACGCAAGACCATGGTCAAGAGTCCTATCCTCCCCTACCTTTCTGTGTTCATTATTTTCTTTTCCTTCCCCCAGAAAAGTTAGCTGAGAAAGGCCTGTTGCAGTGTATGACAGATACACGTTAGCAATGGCCGCCCCCAAAGCCACGCCTCCAAAAATACCATGTTGACAAAGGCAAGTGTTGCTTATCAGATTAATGAGACAAAAACTTTTTGTTTGTTCTTCCAGGGCATGAGGGAAGAGGGAAAGTCATAGATTTAAATGGATTTCTTTAAAACTACCCCTCCCCACTGCTTAGTGCATTCTCTGAACACTTCATAAAGCGTCCTCCATGCAACGTTTCCAGATAGCAGTGCTTTAGACACAGAAACAACGTTCTCAATGACAAAGGAGAAAAAAAGCATACCTCACTCATTGATAGCCATCGTGAGATTCTTCCAATTCATGGGATTGGTAAGAATCTCGCCCAAGGCAGGAATTCAGTGTGGTGTATGTGTGTACTTTTATTCAGTCTAGAGGAATCACAGGGACTGATTACGAATTTTTTTTTTTTTTTCCTGCAAAGCGTATATATTCATATAGGCTGAATGGATGCTAATTCCCTGAAATGTGATTTTCCTTTTAATGCTGGGTACATTTTTGTTTTCTGTAAGTACTTATTCCTGACACAACTGTGTAAGTAATTTGAAAACATGATTTAGTATGCAAGGATTCACTTTCCGCTTCTATCATTTGGAATGCGTTTAATGCACGAGATTGTTCAAACTAAATGATGCATAGAATTTCAAGAGCTGCAAGGAGCCTTGGAGTTCATCTCTTCCTAACCTCTCATTTTATAGATGAAACAGACAGAAGCCCAGATAAGCTAAATGCTTTGGTGGTGGTGTTGGGGGGCGGAGGAGGGGACCCACAGCTGTGAAGCCCAATGTGCAACTTCTGCACAGATCGCTTTAATGCGACTTTCTGGTGCTTAGCTGAGTGATGTCAGCCGAGCTGATTTCGGGACGTGTCACTGACCATGCAAGGGCCAAGCGATTAATTTGAGAACGTCTGTATTTTTCTAGTGCAGCTAGGTGAGCTCCACTAAGCAAGAAGTCTTAATCTGTGACAAGCCCCAAACGTGGGGACAAAGTGCCCGGCCCGGAACAGGCCGGATGTGACTGATCACCGTGCCAGCTACACAATTAACAGTCATCACAGTCTTTGCTCCCTCAAACTACCTAGCAGTAAATTTTTACATGAGCTGAGCACTTGTTGTTATTAAAGCTTCATTTTACTGTTTTCTGTATGCAACAAACATTTAGCATTAAATTCACTCAAGAAAAACAAAGCTCTCAAAATTATATATAGGCAGTCTTAGGCCTATAGCTACTTTATTTAGGGCCTTTAAAAGTAATATTCAAAGATTTGCCTACCTTTCTGTTTGTTATTAGAAATAAAAGTTTAGACTCATGGCCTTGGCTAGGAGGAGAAACTCATTAAAGGAGCAAAACACAGGAAGATTCCTGAAGGATCAATCTCTGGACCAGTCCAGGCAACATTACAGTCACTGGAGCAGAAGGTCTTTTCTTTCCCTCCCTCCTGGTGGCCAACACAGAGGTCCAGGCTTCTGCTGCTTGTGAAGTGACAAGTACATTTAAAGGTGGTGTGGAGTGACCACCGATTGTCAAAATGAGTCCAGAATGAAACCGTTCATCCCTATTTACTTCTGAGTTGCATAATTTGCAGATGTCCTGCAGCAAAAATAAATTAGCTCTACATTTTCTATTGAGCAGAGCCTTCCGACAGGGTGTCTTATGAATATTCTTCAGTCTGTTTGCTGAGGGGGAAGAGAGGCTCAGAAGATCCCCAGGCTACAAGAGTGGCAAGAAACTCATACTCCCAGGAAAAGATGCTACGTTCAAATTAAATACCTGGATAATTAATGCAAAGCACAAAAATCATGCATTGTAGACTTAAGTAAACTTTTCTTGCTAAAAACTTTTTTAAGTTCCAGTGTTGACTCTCTGAGGGAGGCTTATAGTGAAGGTTATGCTTCTTGCATCCAGAATGTGCAGGAAGTCTGCAGCTATAGATGTCTCTGTGGCAAATGGGCCGCATGGTGTCACCACCGCGGCCCGTAATTTATGTTGCTTAGGGACTGTAGTTTTCTAACAGATTGAACTGTTAGTTTTCAGGAGGATTTAATGAGATATTGGACCAAATGCCACCGGTCTGCCATGGATGCGGGATTGTGGGAAACGAGGAAATGTTGCTTTGTAAACAGCTCGGACCTCTGTGAGGGGAAGCAGGCTGGGGCCTTGGTGAGAGAGAACCACGGCAGGAGAAAACATGGCAGGTTTCAAGTCCTGTGTTTGCATCTCTGTCCTGTGCTCATTTAGAACAGGAGGCTGTGTCTAGCTTGGGACCCTGTTGACTGCCCAGAAAAAATGGTCCATATCTGGAGGTAGGCAATAAGGGGCTGAGGTTCCTCTGTGTCGTTGTTGTTGTCTGCATGTTCGTCATCTGCATGGCCTTATAATTCCCCCAGATATGCTTGTGCTGTATTCCCGTTTTCAATAATATTATCAGATAATTGACATCAAGACTGAACTGAAAGATTTTTTGCCAAGAAAACAGTCTCTTGAGAATGAAATTCTCACACATCATTTTGAGAGCCTTGACAATTAGACTCTTCCCCTAACATTTTAGGACTATTTCTTTCTTTCCTTCTTCTTTTTTTTTTTTTAATGACCATGGTCAGGACAAGAGGTCATTTCTCAAAAAAAAAAAAAAAAATTAATATACTTGCCAATTAAAGGAAAATTTGTGAGTTTAAAAATGAATAATCAAGTCCACAAGGCTTCATGTCCATGGAGAGATTGTCTGTCTAGATAATCAAATACCCTATGTAACCTGGATTAGCTTTTAATGGGAAACTGAAAGTCATCAGTTTTCTCTAACTACTGTTAGATAGAAGTAGACAACATAGTTGGAAACGTTGCTTACGTGATTCCTTCGGTCCTGGGCCAATCCTTAGCAGCTGATCCTAGAAAAGAGGTGGGAAGCTAAATGAAAAAAGACACCTCCACTTGTCAGGTTCCCCATAAAAACCACGGTGCCTGCTCTGTACATATTTATTTGTACCCATTTGATAGTATAATATAGCAGTTACTTCTTACAGATCATTCAAGGGAACCCTAGTGGAGTAAAAACACTAAAGTTCTCCTGGAAAAGGTTAAGTGCATCCTGGTTTGGAAGCCTAGGCAACAGGCCCTGTCCGGGGGCCTGGATCGTGACCCCAGCAGGGCCATGAAGTCGTCTGTGACCTTTGGCAAGTCTTGGGACCTTTCCTGGCCTCTCCTGTTTGTCAGTTTAAGAACTGCCAGATAGGGGCTTCCCTGGTGGCGCAGTGGTTAAGAATCCTTCTGCCAATGTAGGGGACATGGGTTCGAGCCCTGGTCCAGGAAGATCCCACATGCTACGGAGCAGCTAAGCCCATGCGCCACAACTACTGAGCCTGCGCTCTAGAGCCCACAAGCCACAACTACTGAAGCCGGCATGCCTAGAGCCCGTGCTTCGCAACAAGAGAAGCCATGACGATGAGAAGGCCGTGCACCGCAACGAAGAGTAGGCCCAGCTCGCTGCAACTAGAAAAAGCCCATGGGGCTTCCCTGGTGGCGCAGTGGTTGAGAGTCCACCTGCCGATGCAGGGGACATGGGTTCGTGTCCCGGTCCGGGAGGATCCCACATGCCGCGGAGCGGCTGGGCCCGTGAGCCATGGCCGCTGAGCCTGCACGTCTGGAGCCTGTGCTCCGCAACGGGAGAGGCCACAGCAGTGAGAGGCCCGCGTACCACAAAAAAAAAAAAAAAAAGCCCATGTGCAGTAACGAAGACCCAAAGCAGCCAAAAATAAATAAATAAAATAAATAATTTTTTTAAAAAAAATTTTTAAAAAAAAAGAACTGCCGGATAATCCTCAGGGTTCCTTAGCACTACTGGTGTCTGATTCTAATAGTACCAGCTCTGATCTTGCCAACAAAGAAATAAATGGGATAAACTAATACCCAAGTAGCCTCTAAGAGAACCCTAGTCCACCTATTTGCTTTGTCCATTTCTATGAGGCTCACTCCAGTCCGGCAGATCTGTAGACTTAAATGTACAGGGCAACCTGTTTCCTGTAGCATTTTTTATTGGCAATGGCTACCAACGAAGTTTGAAACTTGTTCCTCGGGTTCTCCCATGCCCCTGATTTTGCCCTCAGCCTCCCCCTGTAGAATAATAAGGACTTGCTGTTGCCTCAGCCACACGCCCGTCACTCCATTGGCCAAAAGGGGAACCAGGAATTAAGCAACAAAGGATTGACAGGTACATTTGCCCTCAATGTCCCCCAGATTTATATGATGGATGGCAAGTGGTGCAGATAAACCTGACTATTCCTATGTAACGTTTTGAGTTTGACCCTCTCTCACTTTCTGGATTACTCCATCCTTACAGCACATGCAGGGTGGTCACCATCCCAGCCTGTCTCCTGGGCTTGCTGCAGTTCATAGCCAGTTGTAGCTGGTCTTCAGGGCACTGGGGGGTTCAGTGTTGGGCAGGTTGGAGCTGTTCCCAGACACATGACTGTGTTCCTCAGTGTTTAGTCCGAGGACCCTCTGCCTCAAAATCACCCGGGGTGCATGTGATAGTGGACACTTCAGGGCCACATCCCCAGGCACAGTGGGAGGAGGGAGGAATGTGTGTAACAGATTTCCAGGTGAGACAGTGATGCTGTCTGATGTTTAAAGCCACTGCCCTAGATGCTTGGACCAGCTGTTGACACTCCTTGCATATGTGAGGAAGGTTCTCAACCCTAGAAGGTTAACTTAAACACCACAAGAACAAGCTGCTCAATCCCACGAGAGCCCACTGAAGAAGAAAGAACATTTCAAGGAAAACTAATTCTGTGGTCCTCATTCTGCTGGTACCGTGTGACCATCCTACAGCAAACACCTTTTAGTATGAAGGCAGCTGGTCTCGTGTGGTCCCAGATGGACTCACCTGGCACCATAATTAATTGAGTGTGATGTCCATAAAACAAAGCTGTGTGTATGCGTGCACATGCATGTATACACACAAATTCAAGTACTTGTGTCTTAATTTCTGGGGTAGTTAAGATTTCATCCTTCTTTTTTTTAATTTTTTTTAATTCTTTTTTTTTTTTTTTTTTTTGGCTGCATTGAGTCTTTGTTGCTGCGCGCGGGCTTTCTCTAGTTGCAGTGAGCAGGGGCTACTCTTCATTGCGGTGCCTGGGCTTCTCACTGAGGTGGCTTCTGTTGTTGAGGAGCACAGGCTCTAGGCGTGCAGGCTTCAGTAGTTGTGGCACGCGGGCTCAGTAGCTGTGGCTCGTGGGCTCTAGAGCACAGGTTCAGTAGTTGTGGCACACAGGCTTAGTTGCTCCGCCGCATGTGGTATCTTCCCCGACCAGGGCTCGAACCCGTGTCCCCTGCATTGGCAGGTGGATTCTTAACCACTGCGCCACCAGGGAAGCCCAAGATTTCATCCTTCTTAATGAAATATTGTGCTCAGTTCAGGGGTTCGGAGTGGTAGAGACACATGGATTCATTCAGTGAGTACCTGAGTGCCCCCTTATTCAAGGCACTAAGCCAGGTGTCATGGGGATAGCACACATCAGACTAACCTAAGGACCTCAAGATCATGATAGCCTAGCAGGAAAGAGAAGCCACATTAAAAACAAAAAAAGAGAGGAGCCACAGACGTAAAGACAACACTGGGTTGAAAATGATAAAACACCATGGAATGTATAAGTAAAGGCTCTGCCAGTTCGGAGGGAAAACTTGCTTTCAGCTGGAGGAACCAGGAGAACTTCAGGGAGGAGGTGGTACTTATGTTGAAATTTTCAGGGAGGAGAAAGGAGAGACAGGTGGCAGCATGTGTTATGGGAGTGAAGTGCTGTCCTTATCAAGAATTGTTGTGCTCAGAATCCTTCATGGCATTTGCTCTGACAGAGCACCTAGCCTGCTCATTTCACGTCAGCGCCCATGCCAAGGTCGGGTCTACTTTCCAACAGAGCGTATTGGTCCCCTTACAAAAGCAAACGAAGTAAGTTTACTCTGGAAGTAAACTAAAAGATCAAAGCAAAGACAGATGGGATGGGGAGTTTCACAGCATAAGAATAGGAAAGGTACTCTCGTTAATTTGATGAAAGAAGTTAACAACCTAATGGTAAGAAGTATAATGCAGATGGAGTGTGGAAAAGTACTTAGCTCAGAGATGGTAAAGCAGGAAGCAGAGGGGGAAATACCTACCGAGAAAGTACAGTTTGCTGTCTCTTATTAAATTAAAAAATGCATTGCTGCCTGAGTCAGAATGAGACTGTCTTCTCTTCTTAAAAAGTATCTTTGTCTGAGGATTGCCTGTTACTGTCTGAATCATAACTTCCACTGCTGCTTTCATTCAAAAGGAGCCATTAAACTCACATACTTCCTGAATATGCCCAGTGTATGAAAGCTTTCATTAAATCTACAAGCAGAGCCTTAAAAGAACAAGGACCAAATTAATTGCAACATGGGCCATGCATTTGTTTCTCTGACAGTCCCCGTGCTTTGGAGAAAAGGCGATCTGTGTGCCCTTATCTGAATTAGTAAACTCAATATCACTTTCCACTAGCATAGCCAAGTCAGCACCATACGTGCTGCTCTGACACTGCTTACATGTTAATGCTCCCACAGAGTCTGTTTCAACTGGTTTCCTGTCAGGTTCCCAAGCAGTAAATCCACAAATTGGAATAAGGGGTCTTCTGCTGTCTGCAGAGCTGGCTTGTGTGAGTTCTTCTCCAGACCGAGTTTCATAATTAGACTGTGGAGTAATTAAGAAAAATTCAGCCCATGCAAATAGGGCAAAAGGATTTGCTGCTATTTATGGTTGTATACCACCATCAAGAAAAATTAATTTATAATATTATTATTCGGCTTCTCAATGACCTGCAGAAGTCTAAAATGAGGACGTGGTGTTTTGTGCTCTGGAAAGACTTCTACCGCCAGAGTTAATAAATATTTGCCCCATGAGGAAATTAGAGTAAAAGTGATATATTTGACATTTTAGCCAAAAAAAAAAAAAAAGACTCCAAAAATTCCTGTGCTCCAAAAGCTTTAACGTTTATTTACTTTGCTTTTATTGGGGGTTTGTTTTTAGAAGGTGCTGGTTTTTAATATGCCCATCTTATAGTATCATCCCACTAGTAATCTATAAATACCCACTTTCCCTACCAACTTTCAGCACTTGCAACTGGGAATTTAATCAGACAGTATATAATTTTCCTGTTTTAAGATCTTCACCTTTTAATACCTTCACCAAGGCCAAATGTTGAAAGCCAGTGGCCCCTGACTGGTTATACTCAGCTCCTAAGAAGGAGGTAGGCTTGAACAAGGTGGCCGGGCTGAGCCCCCAAGTCAAATAGGTATCTTCAAGGTAACTTTGTTGGTTGCACATTGTTTAGAATTTGAATTGCAAAGATGTCTACTTTGACACATTCCATGTTTGAGCATCAGGATTGTTTCCCAGGCAGAGATTTACATTCTCTCACTGGAAATGGAAAGATTTATTTGTGAGCTGTACACCTCCTCCTTGCTACATGTTTTCTTCCTTTGTTTCTCATTTCCTTGAAGCTGAAGATGAAAACACCAGCGTGCATTCTTAGGACTAAGACGGGAAAGCAGCATTTTTAAGAGTGAGGGCTTTGCATGTTAATTAACAGAAGCAATATTCACTAAGTATTAAAAATTCAAGGTTTAGTCCATCCAGGGTCAAATTGGGAAATTTAAAAATTGATGAGCTTATATTGTTAATAGTTTCCTGAGGACAAGTCCATCCAGTATTTTGAGCTACTAATGAATTGCGTTTTGTATGGCAGTATAATAGAGAGAAAGCGTGTAGTCAGACATCATCTAGAAGTTCTTTTTGGAAACAAGCTAACAAGGGAGGCTGTGTGATCTCTAGCCACTGCAATCTCTAAAAATAGGCTGGATAACCATCTATCTCCAGAGATTTCAGAGTGATGTGCCCGGAGGCTGGGAGTTGGATCTGGTGACTTCTGAAGTCCCTTCCACTTTTTTAATTCCCATAATTATTCCTGCAAATATAAATACAGACAACATGGTTTTCATCATGCCAGTTTTCACTGTGTGAAAAAAAAAATGTCTAGAATTCAGCACTCCCATCATAGAACATTGCTGGCAATTATTCAGCTTCACCCCAAAGAGCTGTCTGTGTTCATAAAGGGAACCAGAGTGCACATCGTCACCAACAGGATGGTCATTTGTGATGTCTTTTAAGTGGCTGGATGACCATGGCATGAAGGGCTGAGAGAAAGGTCATGCAGATTAGCTCCAGACATACCCAGTTGTTACTCAAGAAGGATTTTGCTCTGATGAGCAAAACACCAAAGGCCAGTCAGGGAAAAAAGGTCAAGGCCAGGAACCTTCTGGAAAAGAAGTCGACTTCGTAATAAACAAAGACTGCCACCGTCTATCAGGCCTCCACGCCCACGCAGGATTCATAATAATATCCTCCACTGTGGCTCGAAAGCCTTGTCCACAGTTCCATTTCTAATTATGTGTGGCTCAGATGGGACTGAAATACATCTATTTCTTTTCCACCTTTTCTTTTTTAGCCTTTTTTTCTGCCCTTTGTTTGTATATGCCTTAAATTTCTCAATAATTTTGTACTTCTTTTTATATCTTTTCTATCAACTCCATCTTCTCTTGCCTTTCTGAGGAGATGTGGTTTCTTAGGACTCATTCAAATACTGATAGCCTTTGGAACAAGTGACATAATTTTTAAGCTTTTTTTTTAACCTTTTTAGAAATACAGAAGCTTTTCTTAGATTCGCGGTGTATATTTTCTCAGCCCATTATCCAGCCAATGAAATAGCTTCTTTAGTAATTCTTTACAAAGTCTTCCCTGCCTCCTTCTTTGTTTATTTATTCATTCAGCAAATTTTTGAGAACCTATTCCATGCCAGACACTCTTCTGGACATTGTGAATATAGTAGTGGACAAAATAGACAGAAATCTCGATCTCTCTGGAGACCCGAAAATGACTTCAGAAATTTTGCTCTGTGAGCAGTAATCAAGGACGAAAAGGTGAGAGTTGGAAGTACTTTTGTCTTTCTCCAAGTGCACCCCAATCTTCTTCATTTTCGTAAATGTTGGCTAAATGACCACAGTCCACTAAGACTAGCCCAGAGGAGACATGCAATCGCTAGGGGCAAGGATGAATCAGAGCTTCTACCGGGCTGGGAAGGGATGCAGGAAAGGAGGGGAAGGTGAGGAGCAGGTCCTGTGGCCGAGGGGCTCCCCCCACCTCCAGCCAATCACAGGAAGACAGCGACCTCTGAGGGACGGATACAGGATGCAGGAGCCATGCTGGGCCTCGCCAGAGGATGGGGTCCTCGCAGAGGATGGGAGCTGCCAGCACAGCACTTGTCCTCCCCAAGGGCACCAGAGCCTGGACGAGGGGGTGGAGAGAGACGAGGCCAGGCCTGGCTAAGCAGAGAGGACAGCAACCCGCGTGCAGGCAAGGCAACTGCCTCGGGCAGCGGGTGTTCCCCCTGGGTTCGTGTTATTTTCTCCTGCTTGTGCATCTTAGAAGAGTGAAATTGTGTGCTGAAATCTCTCCATCGGCTACTTCTCCTGACCCTTCAGTTGAAGCAGACAAACGGAGAACATCTGAGGGCACATGAACCTGCACCAGGTCCTCCCCAAGTTAACCCACTCCCTCCCTCAGTGCTGGCCACACGGCAAAGGTCGTTTTCTGTTGCTGGGCATCCCCAAAGCAGGTTAGCCTCTTATTATCTCTTGACAAAGCAAAACTGGACATCAAAGGGAGCTTGTCCTTCTAAATGTTTTGCTTACACTTGCACATGGAGTTGAGTAGCGTTAGTTGGGGGCTTTACTTATACTGGGCCTCTGGCTCACCTTCTGAGCCAACTTTGATGTTTTCAGTTCTTACTCTAATTGAATTGTCTTTCCTGTGTCGTGATTACGTCATGAAAGGCAGTCCCTCAGCTTGTTCACTGTAAAGCAGAACCACACAGAAGTGGGACTATGTTTATAGGTGCCAAGCACGTTTAAGAGTCTCATTATTTTAGAGAAGTCTCACCTCCAAGGCGGGGCTAAGGCTCTAAGATATTGTTTTAGCTAATCTTTAGTGCATTTTTAAGTATTTTAAAGTTAAAGTGAGCTGTTATGAATGCCTTATAAGTTATAGTACCTTTTCTCTTGAACTTCCTTGTTGCTAAACTTACTTCCAAATCAGAATCAACGAAGGGACTTTTTAGATACACAGATATCTCGCGCCCACCCACCCTGTGTGACCCCACAGAGAGAATAATCAAAGAGCTCTGTTTTTAAAAACGCACCACAGGTGACCCTATTTGGAAATGACTATTATACTGTACTCAAAATTATATACTATAGCTGTAAAATAACTGATTAAATGATAGTTTTGATAGCTTTCTTATCCTTGGAAGGCTAATACATGTTTATTATAAAATATTCCATCATAGCAGAAAAGGGCCAAGAGAAAAGGAAAATCATCTAATATATTCCCCTGCCCCCAATTCTATGATTGTTCTGGTAATGATGTGTGCACACATGTATCCATGTGTGTATGTGCGTGTGTCTGTCTGTGTGTGTGTGTGTGTGTGTGTGTGTGTGTGTGTGAAGGCAATGGATGCTGTCTGTGTGGTTCTCCAACTCATTTTTTTTACACAGTGTGCCACAAACATCTTGCCCTGCCAGGAATTATATTTAACAATTTAATGTCAGTCAATAATCTCCGAACACTCTGCTGTAACAGGAAATTAACTTTGTGGTCACACAGTCCTGATGATTAGATACGTTTACATTTCTTTCCAGAAGTTCATTTTTCTTGGAGTTTAGACCACCCCCTGTAGACCGCTGAAAACATTTGGGAAAAGCTCCTCACGTCGACATAAACTCTTTATTCTAAGTGTGAGTCACCAGCTTTCTTATTTCTGAAACATAAACAAAATACACTTAGCTTCTAAGTGGTTTTCAGTGTTAAACTGTCCTAAAAATAAATAGCTTTTCTTCTTGATTTAGAAGGAAAACCCCACAACGAGTTCTTTAAATATGACTAAATTCTGCTGTGGTTCAAACCCTACTTTTAATATTATTTCTAAAGATGTGATGTGGAGACTTTGTTATCAGAGTCCCCATTGTGGTCCATGATATAATCACGAGACAGAAAAACAGGGAGGGAGAGACTTCCCTGGTGGTGCAGTGGCTGGGGCTCCGTGCTCCCAGTGCGGGGGACCTGGGTTCAATCCCTGATCCAGGAACTAGATCCCATATGCATGCCACAACTAAGGAGCCCTCAAGCCGCAACTAAGGAGCCTGCCTGCTGCAACTAAGACCCAACGCAACCAAATAAATAAATAAATAAATATTTTTTAAAAAGAAAAACCGGGAGGGAAATAATCCAGCTGTGGTTCTATAAGGGCAGTAGCTGAGACCTTTTGTCATTTGCCCCAGATAAGACTCTCCCATTTGCTTTTATTTTTTTTAACATCTTTATTGGAGTATAATTGCTTTACAATGTTGTGTTAGTTACTGCTGTATGACAGTGAATCAGCTATATGTATACGTATATCCCCATATCCCCTCCCTCTTGCGTCTCCCTCCCACCCTCCATACGCCTCCCCTCTAGGTGGTCACAAAGCACCGAGCTGATCTCCCTGTGCTATGCAGCTGCTTCCCACTAGCTATAGATTTTACATTTGGTGGTGTATATATGTCAATTCTACTCTCTCACTTCATCCCAGCTTACCTCCCCATGTCCTCAAGTCCATTCTCTATGTCTGCATCTTTATTCCTGTCATTCCCCTAGGTTCTACAGAACCTTTTTTTTTTTTTTTAGATTCCATATATATGTATTAGAATATGGTGTTTGTTTTTCTCTCTTTCTGACTTACTTCACTCTGTATGACAGACTCTAGATCCATCCACCTCACTACAAATAACTCAATTTCATTTCTTTTTATGGCTGAGTAATATTCCATTGTATATATGTGCCACATCTTCTTTATCCATTCATCTGTTGATGGACACTTAGGTTGCTTCCATGTCCTGGCTATTCTAAATAGTTCTGCAATGAACATTGTGGTACATGTCTCTTTTTGAATTACGGTTTTCTCAGGGTATATGCCCAGTAATGGGATTGCTGAGTCATATGGTAGTTCTATTTGTAGTTTTTTAAGGAACCTCCATACTGTTCTCCATAGTGGCTGTATCAATTTACATTCCCACCAGCAGTGCAAGAGGGTTCCCTTTTCTCCACACCCTCTCCAGCATTTATTTATTTTTTATTTTATTTTATTTTTTTTAAGAAGATGTTGGGGGTAGCAGTTTATTTATTTATTTTTGCTGTGTTGGGTCTTCGTTTGTGTACGAGGGCTTTCTCTAGTTGTGGCAAGTGGGGGCCACTCTTCATCATGGTGCATGGGTCTCTCACAATCGCAGCCTCTCCTGTTGCGGAGCACAGGCTCCAGATGTGCAGGCTCAGTAGGTGTGGCTCACAGGCCTAATTGCTCCACAGCACGTGGGATCCTCCCAGACCAGGGCTCAAACCCGTGTCCCCTGCATTAGCAGGCAGATTCTCAACCACTGCGCCACAAGGGAAGCCCCAGCATTTATTGTTTGTAGATTTTTTGATGATGGCCAATCTGACCGGTGTGAGGTGATAACTCATTGTAGTTTTGATTTGCATTTCTCTAATGATTAGTGACGTTGAGCATCCTTTAATGTGTTTGTTGGCAATCTGTATATCTTCTTTGGAGAAATGTCTGTTTAGGTCTTTGCCCATTTTTGGATTGGGTTGTGTTTTTTGTTGTTATTGAGCTGCATGAGCTGTTTGTGTATTTTGGAGATTAACCCTTTGTCAGTTTCTTCGTTTGCAAATATTTTCTCCCATTCTGAGGGTTGTCTTTTCGTCTTATTTATGGTTTCCTTTGCTGTGCAAAAGCTTTTGTTTCATTAGGTCCCATTTGTTTAGGTCCCATCTTTTGTTTTTATTTCCATTTCTCTAGGAGGTGGGTCAGAAAGAATCTTCCTGTGATTTATGTAATAGAGTGTCCTGCCTATGTTTTCCTCTGAGAGTTTTATAGTGTCTGGCCTTACATTTAATCCATTTTGACTTTATTTTTCTTTATGGTATTAGGGAGTGTTCTAATTTCATTCTTTTACATGTATCTATCCAGTTTTCCCAGCACCACTTATTGAAGAGGCTGTCTTTTCTTCATTGTATATTCTTACCTCCTTTATCAAAGATAACGTGACCATATGTGCGTGGGTTTATCTCTGGGCTTTCTATCCTGTTCCATCGATCTATATTTCTGTTTTTGTGCCAGTAGCATACTGTCTTGATTACTGTAGCTTTGTAGTATAGTCTGAAGTCAGGGAGCCTGATTCCTCCAGCTCCGTTTTTCTTTCTCAAGATTGCTTTAGCTATTCAGAGTCTTTTGTATTCCCATACAAATTGTGAAATTTTTTGTTCTAGTTCTCTGGAAAAATGCCATTGGTAGTTTGACAGGGATTGCACTGAATCTGTAGATTGCCTTGGGTAGTATAGCTGTTTTCACAATGTTGATTCTTCGAATCCAAGAACATGGTATATCTCTCCATCTGACGTATCATCTTTGATTTCTTTCATCAGTGTCTTATAGTTTTCTGCATACAGGTCTTTTGTCTCCTTAGGTAAGTTTATTCCTAGGTATTTTATTCTTTTTGTTGCAATGGTAAATGGGAGTGTTTCCTTAATTTCTCTTTCAGATATTTCATCATTAGTGTATAGGAATACAAGAGATTTCTGTGCATTAATTTTGGATCCTGCTACTTTACCAAATTCATTGATTAGGTCTAGTAGTTTTCTGGTAGCATCTTTAGGATTCTCTATGTATAGTGTTATGTCATCTGCAAACGGTGACAGTTTTACTTCTTCTTTTCTGATTTGGATTCCTTTTATTCCTTTTTCTTCTCTGATTGCTGTGGCTAAAACTTCCAAAACTATGTTGAATAAGAGTGGTGAGAGTGGGCAACCTTGTCTTGTTCTTGATCTCAGAGGAAATGCTTTCAGTTTTTCACCATTGAGAACAATGTTGGCTGTGGGTTTGTCATATATGGCCTTTATTATGTTGAGGTGGGTTCCCTCTATGCCTACTTTCTGGAGAGTTTTTATAATAAATGGGTGTTGAATTTTGTCAAAAGCTTTTTCTGCATCTATTGAGATAATCATATGGTTTTTATCCTTCAGTTTGTTAATATGGTGTATCACATTGATTGATTTGTGTATATTGAAGAATACTTGTATTCCTGAGATAAACCCCACTTGATCATGGTGTATGATCCTTTTCATATGCTGTTGGATTCTGTTTGCTAGTATTTTGTTGAGGATTTTTGCATCTATATTCACCAGTGATATTGGCCTGTAGTTTTTTGGTGACATCTTTGTCTGGTTTTGGTATCAGGGTGATGGTGGCCTCGTAGAATGAGTTTGGGAGTGTTCCTCCCTCTGCTATATTTTTGAAGAGTTTGAGAAGGATAGGTGTTAGCTCTTCTCTAAATATTTGATAGAGTTCGCCTGTGAAGCCATCTGGTCCTGGGCTTTTGCTTGTTGGAAGATTTTTAATCACAGTCTCAATTTCCGTGCTTGTGATTGGTCTGTTTATATTTTCTGTTTCTTCCTGGTTCAGTCTCAGAAGGTTGTGCTTTGCTAAGAATTTGTCCATTTCTTCCAGGTTGTCCATTTTATTGGCATAGAGTTGCTTGTAGTAATCTCTCATGATCCTTTGTATTTCTGAAGTGCGAGTTGTTACTTCTCCTTTCTCATTTCTAAATCTGTTGATTTGAGTCTTCTCCCTTTTTTTCTTGATGAGTCTGGCTAATGGTTTATCAATTTTGTTTATCTTCTCAAAGAACCAGCTTTTAGTTTTATTGATCTTTGCTATTGTTTCCTTCATTTCTTTTTCATTTATTTCTGATCTGATCTTTATGATTTCTTTCCTTCTGCTAACTTTGGGGGTTTTTTTGTTCTTCTTTTTGTAATTGCTTTAGGTGTAAGGTTAGATTGTTTATTTGAGATTTTTCTTCTTTCTTGAGGTAGGATTGTATTAGTATATACTTCCCTCTTAGAACTGCTTTTGCTGCATCCCATATGTTTGGGGTTGTTGTGTTTTCATTGTCATTTGTTTCTAGGTATTTTTTGATTTCCTCTTTGATTTCTTCAGTGATCTCTTGGTTATTTAGTAGTGGATTGTTTAGTCTCCGTGTGTTTGTATCTTTTACAGTTTTTTTTTCCTGTAATTGATATCTAGTCTCATAGAGTTGTGATTGGAAAAGATACTTGATATGATTTTAATTTTCTTAAATTTACCAAGGCTTAATTTGTGACCCAAGATATGATCTATCCTGGAGAATGTTCCATGAGCACTTGAGAAGAAAGTGTATTGTGGTGTTTTTGGTTGGAATGTCCTATAAATATCAATTAAGTCCATCTTGTTTAATGTATCATTTAAAGGTTGTGTTTCCTTATTTATTTTCATTTTGGATGATCTGTCCATTGGTGAAAGTGTAGTGTTAAAGTTACTATGTTTGTGTTACTGTCAATTTTCCCTTTTACGGCTGTTAATAGCATTTGCCTTATGTATTGAGGTACTCCTATGTTGGGTGCATAAATATTTACAGTTGTTATATCTTCTTCTTGGATTGATCCCTTGATTATTATGTAGTGTCCTTCTTTGTCTCTTGTAACAGTCTTCATTTTAAAGTCTGTTTTGTCTGATATGAGAATTGCTACTCAAGCTTTCTTTTGATTTCCATTTGCATGGAATATCTTTTTCCATCCCCTCATTTTCAGTCTGTATGTGACCCGAGGTCTGAAGTGGGTCTCTTGCAGACAGTATATACATGGGTCCTGTTTTTTTATCCATTCAGCCAGTCTGTGTTTTTTGGTTGGAGCATTTAATCCATTTACATTTAAGGTAATTATCGATATGTATGTGCCTATTACCATTTTCTTAATTGTTCTGGGTTTGTTTTTGTAGGTCCTTTTCTTCTCTTGTGTTTCCCACTTAGAGAAATTCCTTTAGTATTTGTTGCAAAGCTGGTTTGGTGGTGCTGAATTCTGTTAACTTTTGCTCATCTGTAAAGCTTTTGATTTCTCTGTCGAATTTGAATGAGATCCTTGCTGGGTAGAGTAATCTTGGTTGTAGGTTTTTACCTTTCATCACTTTAAATATGTCCTGCAACTCCCTTCTGGCTTGCAGAGTTTCTGCTGAAAGATCAGCTGTTAACTTTATGGGGGTTCCCTTGTATGTTATTTGTTGCTTTTCCCTTGCTGCTTTTAATATTTTTTCTTTGTATTTAATTTTTGATAGTTTGATTAATATGTGTCTTGGCATGCTTCCTCCTTGGATTTATCCTGTGTGGGATTCTCTGGGCTTCCTGGGCTTGACTGACTAATTCTTTTCCTATATTACGGAAGTTTTCAACTTTAATCTCTTCAAATATTTTCTCAGGCCCTTTCTTTTTCTCTTCTTCTGGGACCCCTATAATTCGAATGTTGATGCATTTAATGTTGTGCCAGAGGTCTCTGAGACTGTCCTCAATTCTTTTCAGTCTTTTTTCTTTATTCCTCTCTGTGGTAGTTACTTCCACTATTTTATCTTCCAGGTCACTTATCCGTTCTTCTGCCTCAGTTATTCTGCTATTGATTCCTTCTAGAGAATGTATCATTTCATTTATTGTGTTGTCCATCATTGTTTCCTCTTCAGTTCTTCTAAGTCCTTGTTAAACATTTTTTGTATTTTCTCCATTCTATTTTTTTGTATTCTCTTCATTCTATTTCCAAGATTCTGGATCATCTTTACTGTCATGACTCTGAATTCTTTCTCAGGTAGACTGCCTGTTTCCTCTTCATTTGTTAGGTCTGGTGGGTGTTTACCTCGCTCCTTCATCTGCCGCATATTTTTCTGTCTTCTCATTTTGTTTAGCTTACTGTGTTTGGGGTCTCCTTTTCACAGGCTGCAGGTTTGTAGTTCCTATTGTTTTTGGTGTCTGCCCTCAGTAGGTGAGGTTGGTTCAGTAGCTTGTGTAGTCTTCGTGGTAGAGGAGACTGGTGCCTGTGTTCTGGTGGGTGGGGCTGGATCTTGTCTTTCTCGTGAGCAAAGCCACATCTGATGGTGAGTTTTGGGGTATCTGTGAACTTAGTATGATTTTAGGCAGCCTCTCTGATAATGGGTAGGTTTGTGTTCCTGTCTTGCTAGTTGATTGGCATGGGGTGTTCAGCACTGGAGCTTGCTGGCCGTTGGGTGGAGCTGGGTCTTAGTGTTGAGTGGAGATCTCTGGGAGAGCTCACGCCGATTGATATTACATGGGCCGGGGAGGTCTCTGGTGGTCCAATGTCCTGAACTCGGCTCTTCCCCTCAGAGGCTCAGGCCTGACACTGGGCCGGTGCACCATGACCCTGTCAGCCACACAGCATGAGCCAGGAACTAGTCTAGGTCTGTGGATTTCAGTAGTTAAAAGCAGTCAAAAATGTCTGGCTTCATGGAGTTTGTACTGCTCATTACAGGAATTCCAGTGTCTCCTTTCTCTTTCTTCACCTTGCAAATAACAGTCATTTTCTCGCAAGCTAAAAGGGAAGATCCTTGAGGACAGGGAATATCCGTCTTTCTCTAGTGCCTATTCTAATGCCTGGTCCATTGCAGAAACTCAACGTGTAATCAGGAAGAACAAATCTGGCTCCATACTGGATCAGTTTCTTTTACTTTAACCTTTGTATTCGATTGCTTTTGCTTAGTCATACTAGCTCAAGCAGGCATGAAACCCCCATTTCCTTTTTTTTTTTAAATAAATTTAGTTATTTTTGGCTGTGTTGGGCCATTGCTGCTGTGCACGGGCTTTCTCTAGTTGCAGCAAGCAGGGGCTACTCTTTGTTGCAGTGCACAGGCTTCTCATCGCGGTGACTTCTCGTGTGGTAGAGTTCAGGCTCTGGGTGCGCAGGCTTCAGTAGTTGTGGCATGTGGGCTCAGCAGTTGTGGCTCGCAGGCTCTAGAGTGCAGGCTCAGTAGTTGTGGAGCACGGGCTTAGTTGCTCCACGGCATGTGGGATCTTCCCAGACCAGGGCTCAAACCCATTTCCCCTGCATTGTGCCAACACTCCCCCCCCATATGCTTTTAGTAAAGGTTTCTGGGCATCTTTGTCCTTCCTTCTTCACCCCCCCATGACTCCCTCAGGAGCTGCCCCAGAGTCCCCTTCATCTGGTCACAGGAAGGCCAGCATCCAGGGCACCAAGGATGCTGCAGGCGTCCTGAGAGGAATAAGACAGACATGGTTGCCACCCTCATGGTGCTTGAGGTCTGGGGAGGCGACTGAAAATAAACAAGGAACCAAAGGGAATCAGGACAAACAGACCCCTCTTTCTATCATGTTTACCTCCTCATACTCAGAGGTGACCTGTCCCAGGATTTTGTGAAAGTTTCTCTGGGTGGGTTTGACCACCTGGGGTCCAGGACTCTCACCTGAAGAGAGGATTCGTGGGTAGCACAGAGCAGAGAAAATAAAGTAAAATACTTAGGGACCATGTTCACGTATAAATCGAATGGTTATTAGCTTCTTTATTTGTTTTCCTCAGCCCAGGAAAATGAGGCACAGAATTTGGGGGGAAACAGACTAACATTAAAAAGTAGCTAAATTCTCTGACAATTGTAGCCAATGTATGGATATAGGGTATTTGTAAAAATAATAATAACAGAATAATTTAATCAATGTATAAGCATTAATAAAGTGAAAAATAAAGGTTCTCCCCCGGCTGCCCACTTGCCCCCTCCATACACAACACCACCCCTCGGACAGGGAATCTGACTCCTAAAAATCTGAAAAAATATACTAACTTATAAAAAGAAAAATAACTCAGAAGCTTATAAGAGAGTTTGATATTCATTCTAGTCCTTTTATGTATTTACCCACATATTTATATGAAAAGATAAAGTATTTTGTGCTTTGTTTGTTTTTATATAAATTGAATCATTCCTTACTGCTAGTCTGTGACTTTCTATTTAGCTTCATGTGCCTTAGGGCTCTCTCCTATCACCCAGGATATTTGATCTATGTTATTCTTTTAACACTTAGTGTTTTCACATCCCTTTATTGATGAAAATGCAGGTGATTTCCAGGATTTTTTTTTTTTTGCTTTCTTTTTACTTTCACAGCAATAGCTGCACTGACCACTCTCGTGTGGGCCCCTGAAGGCCTCTCTCATCTCTATTTCCACATCAGTGACATTCATCCACCTCCACAGGAGTATGGACCAAAGTATATTCTCTGGTCTTTTAGAATTCCCTAGAAAACCATTCAGCCATTTGGTATTTTTGGTGCCTTTAACAATAATAATAGCGGTAGTAGATATTGGTAGTGACCTAACAGCAAACACACAGAGAGAGACTGCGTGACAATCACCCAACTCGTTTCAACCTCACAACAACGCTACTTTTATTCCATTTTACAGATGGGGAAACGCAGGTCAAGGAGGGTAAGGGACTTTCCAAAGTCACACAGTTAACCAGTGGTGCTGCTAAGGTTTGAACTGAGGTCAGCGGCTACAGAGTGTGTGTTTAGTTACCATGATACCCTCAACGGGCTAGGCCCAGTGTTGATGAAATACGGTGAGTAGTAGCCTTATACCTGCCTTCATGGGCCTTTCACTAGTTGAGAAGATAGGTACTGGTAATCACACAGAGAATGTGCAAATGCTCTGTGGCAGGTGTAACCGAAGGTGGGGCACATGGTGGTCTGTTTACAAGCCCACAGTCAGGGGAGAGACTTAGCGTGGTCCAGGAAGGCTGCCCTTGGGCAGAGGCTCCAGTGAGATCTACAGGTGGGAGGAGTTAATGAGATGATCTTGAAGCTGGAGCCTCCCAGGCAGCAGAAGCAGCATCTGCAGAATGCCCTGTGCCAGGAGGGCTGTGACAAGTATGAGTGACTAGAAAAGGCCGGGGAGAGAGGGTTTGGGGGTTCTCCTTGCAGGGGGCGGGGGTGCAGAGCCTATTGGGTGAGGAGGCTGCAGATGCAGACTGGAGTCAGACCCCAGGGTGCCTTCGAGGTCAGGGGAGGAGTTTTGGCCTCATCTGGAAAGTAGACACCACGACTGTGCTTTAAGGAAGAGGTGATGTGATCAGATTTGTGTGTTCAAAGCTCTCTCCGGTGAGTGTGGAAAAAAGCAGATGGGGGCCAGTCTGGCTTCCAGAGACCTGCAGGGAGGCAATCACAAGAGAAGATGGAAGCCTAGACCAGTTGGCAACGAGGACATGGAGAAAAGGGGACAGATTTAAGAGGCGAGTTAACAGGACGTGGGTCCTAGGGCTTCGGGTGAGGCAGACGTGCAGGAGGCATGGCAATGCTGCTCACCAAGTTGGCCAAAACACAGCGTGAAGGGAAGCGCCAGGTGTGGGACCTGCACCCACCTGGAGAGCGTGTGGACTTCACGAGACCCGCACACGATTCCCTGTGAGCTGCTTTACCCTTGAAGGGCAGCCTCCAGTGTGTACTGAGCAATATATCGTGCTTTCTTCCATTCGCCTTTTGGAGGTTTGTGTGCAGATGGCCATTTCAGATGCTTACATTTAATATCATATTTTTCCTGTTTCTTTCCAGCGATTCTTAAAAGCATACAAAGCTTTTCGTTCCATGAGCTAAAAATATTTCATTTCATAAAGAGAAGAAACTATGTCAGAAAGTGTAGGTTCCTAAATCCAAAAAAAATGAATTTTGCTTACATTAATTATTTGTCAGATATTGATAGAGAAGTGGAAAGGAAATGTTCAGCAGAGCATCTCATTTTTAAACGGTAAAACAAACCCAAAAAAGTCCAGAAGGCACGCAGTTCAGCATAAAGCTAGCCACCGTTGTGCGTAAAATTTGAAACCGTGTAGTCAGAGGGAAGGTTACTCCTGTGCTTTGTACAGAGGATGTGCACGGCTGGAGTTTTTACAGACCCTCATTGTAGCAGCAGCCAACATTTTTCTGCATGCTCTAACCCTGAACCAACTCATAATTTTGAAGCAAACTCTGTAGGAAATATTTAAGTGAATAATGTAGTTCTATAATGAGGCAAATGCTGAATGCTTCTGTAAGTCGCGGGCAGTGCATTGCCATAACGTTAAAGAAAACATCCTTCCAAAGGGCTCGTCTCAAGCCCTCATGGTTTGCCTGTGTTGTTTACGTTCAGTCTTTGAAAAACAATGACCCAGTCATGCTCTTTATGTTTTACTTGGGTGAACAGCATAGGACTTAAGGGTGAAGACCCTAATGTTGATGGTCTTTACTGTGAAATTTTTCTTGGTTTCATTATAACTAGTTTAATGGACAAAATCTAATTTTCTTAAAATGAAGGAGTGTGCTTCAGAAGCACCTAGAAAGCTTTTTTTTTTTCCCCTAAGTACAGAGATTCAGATCCCCCCCGCCACAGCAGACCTACCCAGAATCTCCATGGATGATGTACAAGCATGTATTCTTTTTAAAAATTTATAACATTAAAAAAAATTAGAGGGCTTCCCTGGTGGCGCAGTGGTTGAAAGTCTGCCTGCCGATGCATGGGACACGGGTTCGTGCCCCGGTCCGGGAAGATCCCACATGCCGCGAAGCGGCTGGGCCGTGAGCCATGGCCGATAAGGGTTGTGGCTACATTGAACCAGTTTTTCAGAAAATGCCTTTCTGAAGATTGCTGGTTATAAGTTATTTTTGTTTTATTCATTCAAAGGTCTCAGAGTTGAAAGATAAGTGGAGAAAAGAGCCTCTGTTCTTGGAGAGACCAGCTCGGGGGTGGACGCTGTTGTCTCTCAAGTGGTCAAGGCAAGGACATACTGACCCTGCCACATCACTGAGGGCAGTACCTTGCCAGCCCGGTCCTCCTTATAAAAGCTAAAGTATCCTGCCAAGTAAGCCCACTTTCTTCTTGTATCCTCAGCCGAAAGTGAGATGATGACAAAGAAATTTTGAGAACTCTTTCTCTATGCCTGAGATTGGCATCCTTCAGAACCAATATGTCGGGTTTTCATTTGTTCCTTGGGGTGGAGCGGAGGGGAAGGTAACCCACCTGAAGGAGGAGTTCAGAGGTTGCCACTGCCTACAGGTCACCTCCTCAGCTGGCCTGGAGTATCTGGGGAAATTCTCACCTGGGAGACCTGACCCCAGAGTGACCACGGGGCTGCCCATCACCCTGAGACTTTAAAGAATCATCTTTTAAGATGCGACGAGATAGTGTTAGTAAATTTACTGTATTGGCACACAAACTGCTTATATTTGCAAATTGGTAGGAATATGTCACTTTTTCTTTGCAGTTGCCTTTTTACTTTTAATTATTTACTTAAAAAATAAAATTAACAATATCATATTTTAAACACATACTCAATGCCAACCCTGTAAGAGTAGGCTTACTTTATCTCAATTTTCTGAACCGATAACACAGTGACAGCTGCTAACATGCTTTTTCTACTGGTTGTTCTAGACTCCTTTGGCTTTCAAAAGACAAAGATAATACAATGCATTTAAGAATCAGTAACTAAGTAAATTTTATTCGAATATCTTATTTTAGTTCACCCTCTGAAAGTAGTAAATCCATGTTCTACTGTTTGTGTATAATAATTGCATATAAAATACAGTTAATCTAACAGATACATTAGATTTTAAATATAGTGGAGTTAAAAGTAATTGACAAGGTGATTGCTTTACTGAGTACAGATAGTTGTCATTCAGAAAATATATGTGGAAAAATGTAGAAAACTACATAGTCATGGCAGATTTTTTTCCTGACACTATAACTAGACTGAATTTTCTTTTAATGAAAAAAAAATTGTGCATGTATTGGGGGTGGGGCGGAATGTCATGTGGGGCAGGTCATAGCTTAACAGTTGTGGACTGGCATACAGAAAAGAGTAATTGATTTGTTATTAAGTGGAAGGCTGCTAAGGGCACAAGTAGGAGACTGAACTGGCCTCAAGAGAAGTCTATTTGTCGCAGAAGGAATTCCTGGGGCAGTGGCAGGATTGGTGGGAGAGGCTGCAGTCAGACTGGGCTATTGACAGCTCTGCCCAGTCACCAGGGTACCAGCCTGAGTTCACAGACAGCCTGGGCTTTGGGAGGATGGCCTTCAAGTTGCTAACTCTTCATGTGGCCGTGTCACCTGACACTTAACCGGTGTGCCTGGAGGTCAAGTTTAAGGTAGAAGTTGGTAGAACATAGGACACGTCTGAATGGCCCATCTTATTGAAAAACCACAAGAAACTATGGAGCATCTGTCAGCCTCCTACTCAGCTATACGGGAGATGCAAAGACTTCTCTGGATAGAGTGGAGTGGTTTCCAGGGAAGGAGACAGGCAGGAGAAAAATCTCTTCTTCACAAAAGAACACCAGCTGATCATTGTGGAAAGGATGGCAGGGTCAGAGGGCCACCATTTTGAAAAGGCCAGTGAAATATAATGTGCAAATGATTACAGATGGAGTGATACCTCTTGAGTAAGAAAGAAAGCAATAAGTAAATATATGTATTTGTTTGTCCATAAACACACACACATACCTTATTTTTGCAAGGAGAACTCAAGAAGAATAAGCCCAAAATGCCTGAAATTGATTACTCTGAGGATAGATATGTGGGAATGAGGTGGAGGAAATAAAGAATAATGAGCAAGAGACTTCTCTGAGTATAAATTTTTATATAGTTTTGACTTTTGAAGCACATAAATGTTTTGCAAATTCAAAAAATTAAGTTAAATTAAAAATATGAAACAAGCCTTGTGTTCTGAGTCACCCCAAGATTGAATATAGATGGAAAAACAAATTAAGAATATTACTGCCCAGAAGAAAAAAAATTAAGTAACTTTTGAACACAAGCCTCTGACTATGTACTGTTAGTGGTGTTGCCAAACCAAACTTGGGTCCACTCACCCATGCACAGTAAAATCAATCTACTGACACCTAGTAGTGGTGAAGGAAAGTGCAGCGTTTATTGTAAGATGGCAGACAAGGAGTGTGGGGCAGCTAGTGCTCAAAAAACCCGAACTCCCTGATGGGTTTCAGGGAAACATTTTTTAAAGGCAAGGTGAGAGGGGAAATTGCAGGGTATGTGATCAGCTCCTGCACAGTTCTCTGATTGGTTGATAGTGAGGGTAATGTCACAGGCGATTGTCATATTATCAATCCTCAGGCTCCAGCCGGTCTGGGTGCTACGTGCTCATGGTCATCAAGTAGTTAACTTCTTCCATTTGATGAGGGCTTTAGCATTTGTAAAACAACTCAGGAATGTGCATCAGATACTGTTATCAATGTACTTCAGGGAGGAACGAAAGATTCTGTGACTGCCATGTGGCTGATTTACTGTTTAAATTGTTACCAGTTCTCCTCGCCCAACTGCTACTTTTCTCACTACATGTTCACAGCCTTTCAATCATTAATGTTGATCCAGGCTTTGGGGACTCAGGGGAGGCCTGGGAGACTACAGCTTTTCTACAAATAGGAGGCAGGCAGAGGACATGGGGGGACCCCACAGGGTCCTGCTCAGTTACAGTGGGATATATTCTAAGGACAAAAAGAACTAAAATTAAATCTTCAACATTTTTAGTAGATTTGTTTTTCATAATAATGTTCATATTGCTATTCTGAAATGATTTTTATATAGTAGGATAAGCAAATAAGCCCCAGAGTTTTCACTGTAAGAGAAGAGAACCAAATACTTTTTTTAAAAAGAAAATCTCTGGTGCTTCCCTGGTGGCGCAGTGGTTGAGAGTCTGCCTGCCGATGCCGGGGACACGGGTTCGTGCCCCGGTCCGGGAAGATCCCACATGCCGTGGAGCGGCTGGGCCCGTGAGCCATGGCCGCTGAGCCCATGCATCCGGAGCCTGTGCTCCGCAACCGGAGAGGCCACAACAGTAAGAGGCCCGCGTACCGCAAGAAAAAAAAAAAAAAGAAAATCTCTGTAATGTTAAATTTGAATTGGAAATATCAGTATGAAATCATATCAGCATGAAGTCATGATTTAAATATATACGGTATATAATACCTATAAAATTTCCTAAGCTCTATTCACTCGAAAGAGCTAGAAACAATGAAACCCTGGGTGCCGTGAGCATACATAGCAGTGAGATCTTGATTTCTAAATGCTGTTCCCTAATAAAAACAGTAGGGCTTCTTGGAGAAATGACTAATTCCTGCTCTAGGTCAGGGAAAAACCAGGTGAGCCTGTAGCATCTTATACCAGAAAGCAAGGTCATACCCAGTGACTAATGGGATGATGTCAGAGGGACACAGTGGCCAGCTTGAAAGGGCCGCCAGATGCCCAGTTTGGGACAGTTCGATCATCCAGAAGAATAATGGCAGTAACTGATTATGAAGCATGGAGTTTTTAAAAATCCGTTCATCTATGGTAAATATTTAAAAACCAGAAAAATAAAAAAGAAATAAAGAGAAGGGGACAAGGGGAGTTTTTCCTTACAGGGCAATGCCAGTGAGTAAATGTAGAAATGGGAGGATTAGAAAATCACCATTTTGCTAAGCCCAGTATAGTAATTGATTCAGATAAGAATCATCAGTGTTTGCTAAAACACCTGGGTGAGAGATAGTCTGGGAGTGAGAATATTCACACAATCTTGTCACTCACAGATAATTTTATTCTGAAGGAAAACTTAGCCTTTACAGTGGGAACGTCTGCCAGTCCACATCTTACTCATCAAATTTAGCAAAGCCGATAATGGCACGATTGAACATTATGTGCCCCCCGAGGGGATGCAGTTAGAAGGGTACAGCTGTGACATAAACGTTTCATCTGGGACAACCAGAAATGTCTGTCTAGGTGAGACGTTCTGCAATAAAGCTAGCCTTGGACTCTTCAAAAGTCAACGTTGTTTAAAAAAACAAAAAAAAAAAAGCAGAGAGACTTCTTCATTAAAGGAGGCTAAAGGGATATAACCCAAAGCACTGTCTGAAGCTGGATGCAGAGTTTTAAAAAAAGCATTTGGGGAACAGCTGAGGCTATTGGATGAATAGACTGCATATTAAATGACATTAGAGAATCATTGTTTTTCTCAGTTGTGATTGTGTAGGATGTGCAAGTGCTATCAAACGCTTGGTGGGGGGGGTAAAACTACATAAGATCTAGATACAGAGATAGAGAATGAAAGAGGGAGCGAGCAAATGCTCACAATTGCGCAATCTAGGTGGAGGCAATTTGCAAGTGTATGCACTGTTCTTTTGCCTTTACTGTAGACTTGGGAATTTTCAAGATAAAAAGTCGTGGGGAAGAAAGCTATCAACTAATGATAGTACAGTAATACAGCTGCATTTTCTCTTCCAGATGCTTATAGATTGATTTTGTGTGATTTTTATTCTTCTTCCCAGTATAAAAGTTGTCAACAAAATGTGTTTAACTCCCAAAGCCCATTAAAATATATGATTAAGTGATAGCATAAGGGTTTGCTTCCCCCAGCGAGCTGGGGTCAGCAGTACTGAGTGGAAGCAGCACAGGGTGCCGGACCTGCGGCCCTGGCCAGATGCCGTCCCCAGAGCATCCTCCTGTGCAGACTCTTACCATTAGGGCCCCACTTGCAGGGGGGAGGCAGAGAGCAAGAGTGAGTGCACAGCTGGCAGCCTTCTGTCTTGATTAAGAAGAGAATAGCAGGGAGGGTCCCAGGGATGCCTGGGTAGAGACCAGGGCTGCAGCCAGGGTTTGCGGGGAGAGCCCTGCTCCTGTCTCTGGTCCAAACTCGGGGGTCTGTAGGGACAGGGCCCTCAGCCTGAGGCCCACTGTCTGCACCCTGGCTTGTCTTGCAGAAGTGCTGTGGGGATTGCAGTGGTTTCACACACATCGGGTCTTACATGTCGAGTTCTCCTGGATGCATGTTAAGAAAAGCCCCAGTGGTATTGATCTGGGACGGCAGATTTGTACTGACATTGTATACTTTCTCAGTGACACCCTGTAGTGTCACCCTCCTACCAAAATCCTCCTCCTCATGAAAGGCCATTTTTGAAGCCAGGCAACAACTTTTACTTCCAGCCTCCATCCTTCCAACTTTCACCCGTTATTTCACGTGTCTAAACACCACAGTTCAAGCTATGTCTAGAGTATTTGATTCGGTGCCAACACTGCCGTGCGTCTCCCCTTCCCCGTCTTCCTGTCCTCATCCCCGTGATCCCCTTTGGCAGTTTCTCTGCTTTTAAGCTGAATCATGGCGGCCTAGTTAACGTGAGGACTTGCAGTGACCGAGTGTGCGGATTGTTTTAGCTGAGGGGGTTTTGAGAATAGTGGAGGAATAAGTGTGAGAAAGTTGTTTAGAACAAAGAGATAAGAAAGACAAATACTATATGATATCACTTATATGTGGAATCTAAAGTATGACACAGGGCTTCCCTGGTGGCGCAGTGGTTGAGAGTCTGCCTGCCGATGCAGGGGACACGGGTTCGTGTCCCGGTCCGGGAAGATCCCACATGCCGCGGAGCGGCTGGACCCGTGAGCCATGGCCGCTGAGCCTGCGCGTCCGGAGCCTGTGCTCCGCAACGGGAGAGGCCACGGCAGTGAGAGGCTCGCGTACCGCAAAAATAAATAAATAAATAAAAATAAAATAAAATAGGACACAAATGAACTGATCTCAGAAACAGAAACAGACTCATAGACATAGAGAACAGACTTGTGGTTGCCAAGGGGGAGGGGGTGGGGGAGGGAAGGATTGGGAGTTTGGGATTAGCAGAGGCAAACTATTATATATAGACTGGATAAACAACAAGGTCCTACTGTACAGCACAGGGAACTATATTCGATGTCCTATGATAAACCATAATGGAAAAGAATATGAAAAAGAACAAAAGAACAAAGAGGTAACACGTGGAAAACAAGAAAAATTTAAATCTCAAGGTTCTGTTTCTTTTAGAAAGTTACGTCTGTGGAAGGTTCTGCATGTGCTCAGGGCCCATGCGAGCAGCAGTGGAGCGTGCTGGACTCCAGCCTCACACAAACCAGCCCCTCACAGATCAGAACCCTCTGGTCCATCCGTGGTAGCACTGCATATTCCTACATTAGGCCGTATTTATTGTCGTGGTCCCAGTATCACAGTGACTTACATCACAGGCCTCTGGACATGGTGTGAGCAGAAAAGCATGTAGCCACAGCTGCATCCACCCAGCACATCCTGTCCGTTCACAGTAAATGTAGAAATCCACTTCTTAATGGCATTTCGCGCTGCTTTTTCATTTTTCTTGCTTTTGAAATACCGTGTTGTCCTGCGCACTCCTGTTTGGGACTCCACATGCTCACTGTGACCTAGTGTCGGTCAGCCCAGGAATTGGGTTGTTTTCTCTGTTTCGTCAGATCGGAGCTACAAGAGCCCTTTTTATTATTGGGAGGGTCGGGCATACAAATCCTCCCTCTGGGAGTCAAAGAAATACTCCCGGGAAACTTCCTTTCCCCTAGAGCAGGACTCCACCTGGAATACGGTTCATCTTGACTCTCACGTTTCTGCCCATAAACCTCTCAGGAGCTGCAGGATTATCCACACTCTGGCCGGGGGCACTGCGGGGTAGCCAGGGTGGAAACGAGTCAAAATTCTCAACTCTTTGAATTTCCTTTTTTGTGTGTGTTCCGGGAAAGCCAAAAGCAGAGGCTTTTCACATGAACTCCAGCAGCAAATTCTGGGCTCTGGCTGGAGTCTGTGTTTGCTCTGTGGCTCCATCACATGTGAAAGTGGCCTGAGGGTATTAAGTGGTGACAGCCTTTCAACAAGGCTAAGCGGCTATTCCCACGTGAGGGGTCTCCCAGCACTACATGGACGATCCATTTTGAATGGGCAGACTAACAGTAAAAAAAGAAATATAAAGCCAATTGGACATCGTATGAGAAAAAATAAAAAGGGCACGTCTGGATCCTTCCCTAAGCTTGAGTAATCTCTTGTTACTAGTTAGGGGGGTCCCTTTCCTTGAGCACTTTGATCAGCTGGTGGGAGTCTTTTAGGAAGGTCTTCATGCTCTAGAATTATGGAGCCTCTGCTTCCACTGACTTAGCTGTCCTCTAGCATTGCAGCCATAATGTGGGCTGGGTAGAAGTGGTGGTCAGGGAGGCTTGCGGGGCTCCCTTGCATCAGCATCTCTTAAGAACTCTGGCATGGGACCTTGCACATCAGTTACTTCCTCGATGTATGTACAGGTAAGCCTATGTTAGGATGCCTGAGATCAGTCAAAGGTTTTTGTCAGTAATGTAACGAAAACTCTCAGCTACTGTCTCTTTTTTCAGGTAAAGTCTAATGACTCTGTTCCTTAGTGCTTTTACTGCAGAGAGGTGGGAGTAGGAGGAATTGAGATGAACAGTGTTTATCTCCTGGAAGAAAAGTGCTGTTGGTGCAGGGAATGTTGTGCAGCTAAAAGATGCGCTGGCATCCGGGTCTTGCAAGGCTCAGAAACTCTCCTATTGGCATGCAGCATTTGCCTAGAATGCCAGCCATCTAGCATTAGTGCCCATGTGGGGGGTTGACCAGAGCATTCTCATGGTAGTTGGCTTTCAGATTGCTTTTTACATTTGACAGTAACTATGTTAAGAAAGATCACTAGGTTATGTCAAAAAGTAGTTTGGAGAAATATTTGTCTGTTGGAAGGACTCCAGTGCTGATGTTTCCAAATGGAGTGTGATGTTGCCATGTTCCCATACCAGTCCAGCTCCTCTGTCATGAGCTCAGGTTAGAAGCCACTGTCCTTCTGAACCACGATGTCACTCAGGAAGGTGTGTGGTCGCTCAAACTCAGAATTGCATGGGGTATGTGGTGGGACAGAAAGAGCTCCCAGTGTATCTGTATCTGACCTGGGTGAATATCTGACCTGAGGATATGGAAACAGGCGAACTGAGGGGCCATTAATAACTCGAAATGTTGATTGCCTCTAAGTTAACTGGGAGTGTGTCATGTAGAAAGCCAAATAAATGCTAATTTCAAGCACTTTGAGGTAAGGACAGTATTTGGTTGTGGTTTGATTTGAAAGACTAGAATGGTTTTTGCACGTAGTAGGTGCTCAGAAGTATTTCTTGAGTATTTGAGGGAACACCAAGGCATCAGGTAACGTTGCAGTCACTGTCGTCTTTACTCGCTCTAAGCAATGTTTTGAGTCATAAGGGGAATTCTTCAAGGTTCTTATCATGTATTATTTTAGGTAATAATGTCCCTATTTACGCATTTATGCTTTCACTGAAAATAGTGTGTGACACACATGCTCTGACACTAAGCTAAGCATCTATAAAGCGGCCTGGATATTCACCCAATTGATGATTACATATAAATTTTAATGTAGTAATCAACGCTTAAATTGTTGGAAGGCTGTGTTTATAATGAAAGGATAAGGAAAAACTTAAAAAAAGTTACTTTTTACCACTCTGTGAAATTTCATGACTCACGACTTGGGCACTTCTGTTTCTGTTCCTAAGACAAGGTTAAGGTTAAGGGAAATAGAATTAAGAAGTTGCTTAGGAGTAAGCTTTTCTGTTTATTGGGAGCTACTGTTGTACATTCATAAATTTATAACCTGCATTATGTTCCAGCCGTACGTTAATGCTGAGTTCATAAGATTCATCAGGCCACATGCTGTCCTGTGGTTTCACTAATATAGTTCTCGGTTACATCAGCATCTTCTCTTTAACTCCACACACAAAACGCCGTACAGAGCAGTGTGTAAGCAGTCCTAACAGGCAAATGTTCAGACATAATTAAAGATGAAGTTTAGCTTTTCTGTTATGATTGGTGACCAAGATAATGTTCTTTAACTGTATCATGGGAAAATAGAGAGCCAAGGCGTTTGGCTGTGAACCCTTGCTCATTGAAACTGCAGGCAGGATTTCTCCAATGGCTAGAAGCTCATTCCAGGAATTGCAGCCTCTAGGGATCAGGACGAAGGCTGGTAGAATGAGAGGGTTCCAAGTCTGATGGGTGGAAACAGGTCATCCCGGCTCTTTGGCCACGTTTTCCTACGTGTACAGTCTGCTTCTAGAACTTTGAGTAACTGGATGTCTGTTGGAAGATCACTTCCTTTGGTGCAAACTCAGAAGATAGGTGCCTTTCACTAAAGTAAAATTTTGCTACTGATTGTTAGGAATTGGATCATAATTTTAACCTGAGTTGTGTCTTCTTAATTAAAGACATGCCCCCAGATATATCACAAAACAGATCAGCTACAATAATCACTCATTGAACAGATGTTCACCCAACACCTACTTGTGCTGGACACCCGCTCGGTGCTGGTCCAGAAGTGGTGAGCGGAAGGGTCCAAGTGTAAGTTCGTCCAGGGGGTCACTCTGTTGTTCTGAATACTGACCCAGTGCTTTCCGCCTGGCCTTGCGGCCATACCCCTTAGACGCCTGCTTCCTCGTAGTCTCTGTTGAACAGAGCGCTGCCCACTTACACGGGACGAAGCACGGACAGCTTCGAAAGCTGCCAGAGTCCCGAATCAACTCCAAATAAATCATTAAGATGATGGGTTTAACCGGGTTGGCTGGACTGACGTCTCCAAATTTACCAATTACTGTCGGGTTGTGGAGCAATGACAGCAAAAGAGGATCTGAGGGTGCAGGTGTGCCAGGACCTACCTGGAGGAACAGGATGCTGGGCCCACTGACCTTCAGACATCTGGCACATTGAGGGAAAGAGATCAGGTCAGGCTGCCCCTGTCCAGCCAACTCATCTTCTCCCGCCCCCGCTGCATCTGCTCTTGATTTTTTTCTGTATTATAATAATTATCATTTAATTTTTTTCAGCCTTCCCATGCATCGACTAGTGGTCTCATGCTATACAAATCTGTTTTACAGTAAACAGACATACTTTGAAGTGATGTTACAAAAAAGAGATGCCTCTCTGTGTTATATGTACCATATTCTGTTCATTCTGTGTTTAATTTGGGCCCAAGGAGGACAGAAGGACATACATTCACTAATTAAGCATCTCCACTTTTTTACCTCCTTTTTAGCTCATATCCAGAAATTTGCCTATATGCAAAAACAAAAAACACAGATTTGTATATATCTAGAGTAACCCTGCCCTTTAAGATGTTCATGTATGATTTCAGCCCAATTTTTAATTCTTCCTTCCACTCCTCTTATGTTCTTAGAAATGATGAGAATTTATCTGCCCTCTCACTGAACCCCCAGCAATGAGCGTGCTGCTGGTAATTCATGGCACCTTTGCCTCTTAACAGCTTTTTATTTCTTCCCAGACCAAGACCATCATCCTATGATTTTACATATTTTTCTCCTTGGCACTGTCTCAGCTATCCTGTTCTTCCCCATCTCCTAGGCAAGCCCCTCCTCTTACTAAAGCACAATTAAAGCTGCAGAGAATTCCAGTAGACCCTCCTCTGTACCTGAGACCCCCCAGTGTCACCTGACAGCTCATCTCCCTCCTGTACCCACGCCCCTGCAGCCTCGTCTTCCTGGTAAAGGACCCGCACACCTCGGCTCAGACGCCCACAGCTGTGATTACCTTCCCATTCATCACCCCTAAAAATGAATGTGCACTTTAATTTGCAAATATAAAATATATGTATTTGCTTACAGTGAATTTAACTGAATGTGTATCCATGTAATTACTGCTAGTTCGGATGATTCTTGGGGAAATGCAGGGACGAACTCCCATCCGATACAATTATTTGGTACAGCTCCTAGTATAGCATCATTCTGAGGTTTTGAAGGCAGCAGGATGTAACTGGTATTGCATATATTTACACTCACCGAGTTTCTTTGCTCTTAAAAATAACTGGAACTCAGAGAAGCGTGGTCCAAACTACTTTGGAGTGAATTCCTCCTTATAAATCATATTAGAAAAAAAACCACATAGGTTACAGGAAGTTTTTATAAAACAACTGGTTTGTATTCTTCAAAAGGCCAGTATCATGAAAAGAAAAAATTCAGACTGTTCTAGATTCAAGACACTAAAGACGCATGATAACTAAATGCAATACATGATCCTTGATTGATTCTCGAGCAAAAAAAAAATGTAAAGGACATTATTGGGATGATTTGGAAGTAATGTGCATGTATATTAGATAATATTTTTGTATCATGGTTAGATTTCTTGAGAGTAGTAATAACACTGTAGTTATGTAGAATTCCTCGTTCTTAGGTGATACATGCTAAGTATTAAGGGTAAAATGACATAATGTCTTTCAACTTTCAATGATTCAGCAAAATAAGTGTACATATTACATATGTGTGTACACACACGCACAGACACGTAACTTGCAAAGATTCATTCTTGTTATTCCTTACTGCTTCTAAAGGAGTGAAAAATAGTTTCTAAGTTAACTTTCCTACTGATAAGTAAGAGATTTTTCTTACACTCCATGAGGCAAAGTAAAGGGAGTGAGCAGCGTGGGGTCGCAAGCATCCTGACTGTGGTCTCCCGCGCCCTCCACGGAGTCACCACTTCTGTACATGCAGAATTCAACCACACCACCTGCCCACTGCAAGAGGTGTCTCTCTGCTATTTCTTGAAAAAAGGAACCCAAGAAATTTAAATCACATGATGTCAAATGATCTAAAAAGGGTTGCCAACTTGTGGGGTGTAGGCCTCTTGTTTGTAAAAAGAGTGAACAAGGAGGAGAACTGCAGTCAGTATTGTGCCCTTTCTTGCTGTCTCAGCAACAGTGCCCTCAATGACACTACTTATTGGTCATCGCCTCCCATACTTTGGGATGTATGTTACCCTCTGCTTTATGGGTGTATCAAAATGTGTGGGAAGGTAAATTGAGTCTTAACATTTTGAAATAAAATGACCTTTTCTTTTTAAATCCCTTTAGCTGTTGAGTGAAATAGTTCAGTAGGTTTTTTAATTGATATACAAATAGAAGGCAGATTTGTTTTGAAAGCACAATGCCGTTTTAGAAAATACAAAAAAAAAGGGGAAAGAAAAAACCATGAAGCCTCTGCCTAATGTCAGTTACAGCTCTGAGGAGGAAGGGAGGGGACCAGCCACAGCCTGTAGCCACTTCCATGTGTGGCAGCATCAGTGTGCAGGGTGACAGGAGGGCCATTTCACCTGTACTTTGCTTCACTTAAGAGTTGTCCAGAGCTGCGTGTGGACTTGATACAGAAAATGACTGGATTGAGAGCATTCTTCATAAGTAATCCTTCTGTGGTAACTTAAAAAAAAAAATTTTTTTTTAAACCTAATACTTCCCATCGTAGAACCAGAAAACTTTAAGAATTTATGTCCTCTTGTTTTCTGCCCAGTGTATTGAGTTTCGTGATTCTTCTGGTCAGAGTATGGAAAGAATTTGGTTTATCAGCATGTACCATATTCTACTTGTTTCCTATGCATTTGCAAACATAAAATGATACTTTACTGCTTAAGTTGCTGTTGTGCGCTTAGGGTTTTTTTTTTAATAGAGTTGCTCTTCATCGTTAGCAGCCAAAATCTTGTGTGGCTAAATGATTTCAGTTTATCTAATTTGCTTGACAATTAGATAACCATGCTAGCTAGCCTTGGGAAGAAAATACGTTCACCATAAAAAAAATTAAGAATGTTGATATAAAGTTCAAAGCGAAAATATCAAGCCATTTAGTTAGTAGGAAGCTTTCAGAACTCTGCACTTAGTACGCAAAGAAACCATGATTTCTCACAGCTATAAATTCTGTTTCTGTCCATAAAAGGAAAATATATCAAGTTTAATCATTTGATAGAAAAAAAAAATTCCATTAGGCGACCTTGGGCTGGGGGGGGGGGTTCGCCAGACTAGCATCCCTATTAGTCCTATATGCATGTGTAACCTTAGGTTATGTTTATACGATTTCATTTTTAGAAGTGTTTACCAAACATGCATATGGTTTCCATTACCAAGAATCAACTACACTAAGTTCTTTGGATCTGCTTTCTTTATTCTTTATGTTTAATTGGTTACATGCTTTATAATTTTCAGTATTTTGGCATTTTAGAATACATGCAGCAATATATTGCTCTGATCCATAGACAGACAGTCCCCAACTTAGAACAGTTGGACTTAAAGTTTTTTGACCTTACAATGGTACGAAAGCAATCAGTAGAAAATACTTGGAATTTTGAATATCTTTCCTGGGCTAGCGATATGGAGTATGATCCTTTCTCGTGATGCTGGGCAGTGGCAGTTCCCAGTCAGCCACATGGTCCAGAGGGAAAATAACTGATACACTTAGAAACATTCTGTACCCAGACAACCATTCTGTTTTTCACTTTCAGTGCAATATTCAATAAATTACATGAGATACTCAACACTTTATTATAACACAGGCTTTGTGTTAGAGGATTTTGCTCAACTGCAGGCTAATTTAAGAGTTCTCAGATCATTTAAGGTAGGCTGATGTTTGGTAGGTTACACGTATTAAATATGTCTTCGACTTAGGATAGTTTCAACTTATGATGGGTTTATCGGGACGTAACCCTATCGTAAGTCAGGATGATCTATGTAGTTATATTTGGGATGATACATTATGCTTCAGTTATAAAAATAATTTGACACATCACTGTGTTCAGTAGATATCGTGTCCGCCAAAAATATTTCCATTTCCACACGGCTAGCTTTCATGCATAATTACTTACTTGTTCATCTCAAGATGTAATGTCAGCTTGTACTATGTAATATGAAATAATCTCATCTAGACACATAATGAATTTCTATTATCTAAGAGTTGTTTATATCTGATGACATTTTCCTTCTTTGGGAAAATATATTTCAGGAAGAGAAAAATTGCAAATATTTTTAAAATCAGTGGTTTTTTTGTTTGTATTGTGTTATGTTTGGCGTGCCCAGTGATTTGAATCACTATCGTTTAGTGGCAACGTGCTAAGCCTGTGAAGTATGAGAAATGTTTTTTGCCTCAAGAATCTCGTAAGACATTATACATATTGAAAGGTAATTAATCAAATGAGACAGGATGAGGTCAGGATAATTACTGCTTTGGAGTTCAGAGAAAAGTGACATCACCATGGACCAAAAGATTAGATGCATCAAGGAACCCAGCCTTGAAGGGTGGGAAAGAATGAGCTGTCGTAGGGAGAGGAGAGAGCACATGCACAATGAGATGAGAGAACAGTGGAGGCAACAAAAGACTTCCAAACAGGCTGAACATTTTGTAACAAATGGCTGCTGCTCTTAATGCAATCCATTCAAATCCATGAATGGTGCACTAAGATTTTAATAGAAAAATAGGCAAAGGATATGAATAGTCAGTTTATAGAAGGGGAAGTGCAAACGATCAATGTATGCATTAAAAGCTGTTCATTCATTAATAAGCAATGAAATGTAAACTTAGAAAGTAAAATACTATGTTTTTCACATCAAATTGACAGCTGCTTTTAAAAGCCAGTAGGGTATAGTGAGAAGGGCCTCCTCATGCATTTTCTGGTGAGAATAGAAATTGGTATACATTTTTAAAAAGCCATTTATAGTTTGTAACACTGCTATTTTAAATGGACATGCCCATTAATCCAATACCACTGAGAATTTTTTTAACATCTTTATTAGAGTATAATTGCTTTACAATGGTGTGTTAGTTTCTGCTTTATAACAAAGTGCATCAGCTATACATATACATATATCCCCATATCTCCTCCCTCTTGTGTCTCCCTCCCACCCTCCCTATCCTGCCCCTCTAGATGGTCACAAAGCCCCGAGCTGATCTCCCTGTTCTATGCAGCTGCTTCCCACTAGCTATCTATTTTACATTTGGTAGTGTATATATGTCAATGCCACTCTCTCACTTCGTCCCAGCTTACCGTTCCCCCCCCCCATGTCCTCAGGTTCATTCTCTACATCTGCATCTTTATTCCTGTCCTGCCCCTAGGTTCTTCAGAACCTTTCTTTTTAGGTTCCATATATATGTGTTAGCATACGGTACTTGTTTTTCTTTTTCTGACTTACTTCACTCTGTATGACAGTCTCTAGGTCCATCCACCTCACTACAAATATCTCAATTTCGTTTCTTTTTACATCTTCTTTATCCATTCATCTGACCAGTGAGAATTTTTTCAAAGGGAATTTTCAGATTTATTGATAAGAATAGTCATCACAGTATTATCTGTGACAGTAAAAAATTTAGAAGCTAGCTAAATTACCAAAAGACATTATTAATGTCATTTTGATTAAGTATTGTTTAGTCATTAAAACCTATGTTTTCAAAAAAATTTTAATGACATTTGGAAGTCATAGAAATAAGTAGTACAGAAAAATCCAAATTTTAAAAAACGTAATATGTGTAAAAAATAAAGACTGGATTAAAGTATCCTGAACTGTTAGCAATTATTATTCCAAGGGGTAAAATTATAAGTGGTTGTATTTTCTTTAACCTTCTCTCTATTTATAGATTTTGTCCAATTGAAAATGAATTACTGTTAGAAAAAATATGTTAAACTTCCACTTAATTTATTGAAACAGGACAAATAGGTAGTTAGGGTAAAGTCTCAAAGAGAGGATTTCATAAATCAGTAAATGCCAGTGTGAATCCTTTGACCAGCTAGTGAAATGAAGTTGCTGAATAACAAAAGTGTGTGTGTCTGTGTGTGTGTTGGTGTGTGTGTGCACTAGTATATTGTAAGGCTGAGAAAAATGTTTTAGTGGAGACTCTGCTGAGGAAAGTTAGGGTATCGTCCACAGTCTAGGGGCTACAGAGGACCTAAGCAGAGCGGGGTTACACACCCGGGCCAAAAACATTAGTGAGAGTCAGAATAGGGTGGGAACTGATGTACAAGATTAATAAGAACCGGCACCGTTTAAAATAAATAAAACATAACAGAGAATAGGAAGAGCTATAATGGCACCCATCTCGTGTAGTAAAGGTGGGAATTATTCTAAGAAGCTTCTTGTCGTGAGTTTACACACAAAATACGTTCAAATGACTTTGTAAGTCTTAAGAACTAAGTGTCCTTTTCAGGGTCATTTTCGGCCTGACCTGCCAGTATGTCAGCCTGGCATGGTCACATCTCAGGAGTGTGACAACACCAGTGACCAGTGAAGTGATTCTGGCCTATATTTCAGAGACATTGGTTTCTTCTAAATAGTCACGGTCGAATATCAGCAAAATTCTAGATGACAGATGAGTGAACATCTCTGTAGGGGCTCTTTTAGTTGAAATTCTACCATTTGCTTGAAAAATACCTAAATGTTTGTTATAAAGGAGTAAAAAATACCCTAATTAATGGTTACTATGCATGTTGCCAAATTAAACACAATTTTAAAAGTTCAAATAGGTAAAAACTAAAGGATAGTGAAAACCTTGGGATGAAACACAATTTCTGCTCTAGAAAATGTGTATAAATAATAAATAGATCATGAAGAGCACAATAGAATTAATTCTAGTATTTGTACCATTATCTGGTCTTCCAGATTTCACAACAAATACTAAAATTCATAGTAAAGACTATCACTTTTAAAAAGTATTTGGCAATTTGAGAGAAACACTTGGGTACTTGATCAACAGATACTCAGAAATTAGATATTATGTCTAAAACCCTTAAGTGTTATGTCTGAGAGGAAAACCACGAAGGCCCAAGTTCACATGAAACAGGTAGAGTTAGTACCACAGTGAGGGGCCCTGTCAACAGCACAATCACAGGACAAGGTCCATTCACACTCCTGCTGGTCTAGACTCGCGTATGGCCACGTGTGCAGCCACCTGCTTCAGTGTACAGCCCGTTTACAGTGCAAGTGAGTTATTTCAGTCCTCCAGTAAACACACTCACATTGGCTAGTACTTATGTAGACACTGAATATGGACCTCTTCATTCATGTAGCAGATGCCAAATGAGCAGCTGTGAGCAGCATTCTAAGTTCTGCAGAAAGGAATCAACAAAATTTCTTCTCTTATGGAGCTTGCCTTCTGATGGGAAGAGACAGACCACAAAGGAAATAAGTAACTTATCTGTAAAACGGAGGAAAATAAAACTGGGAGGTAGCCAGGGAGTGGAGGGGAGGGAGGGAAGTTGCAAGAGGCTAGTCTTGCAAACAGAGTGGTAATCAGATTTCTGTTTTAGAACAGAAGCGTTTTCTATACTTCTCTTCAGTTCCTTTTAAAAGACTGAACGTGGCCACTGTGCTAAAACCAGACCATGATAGTGTGGTCATTTAACAATATTAGTTCTTCCCGTCCATGAACATGGGATGTCTTTCAAGTTATGCATATCTGCTTTAATTTCTTTCCTGGGTGTTTTCTAGTTTTCTGCATACAAGTTTTTCACCTTCTTGGTTAGGTTTATTTCTAAGTATTTTATTATTCCCCAGACCACAGAATGTGACCTGATTTAGAAATAGGATCTTTGTATAGGTAATCAGATTAAAATGCAGTCATTAGGGTGGGCCCTAATCCAATGTGACTGGTGTCCTTATAAAAGCGGAAATTCGGATGCAGACAGCCTGAAGAGACTCTGGAAGATGCCACGTGAAGACAGAGACAGACTGGAGTGTCATTGCTGTGCTGGGAGAACCAGGGAGATGAGGTGCTGAGGTCACTGTCATGACTCCCAAGGGACGTGACCTGGGTCAGAAGAGAAGTGAGGACACGAGAAGATATAAAAAGCTTGCTGAATAAATAGGCAAAGATTTAAGAAAAGAAGAAACTGTCATCACAAACAAGGCAGTCTCGTAAAGAAAAGTGTCATAAAAACCAAGGGATCAGGTCTACAAAAGGGGACAATGGAAGAGGCAGTGGGGACGTTCCCGGAGGAGGAGGGTCACCTGTGCCAGGGCCGGAGCACCAGGAACCACTTTAGAGAGGAAGTCATCAAGAATGAATGGGAATGAACAGATGGGCAGGTGCGCGGAGAGAACATCAGTGCAAACGGGACCCCGAGGGATGACAAGGGACGTGTGGTTGGCAGGCAATGCACTGATTAATAGACCTGGAAACTAGAGTCTTCACTATCTAGGATTGTGACAGCACCTACTGTATTTCTTAATTACAAATTTAATGCTTATGCATCCTCCCCAGTACATGTATGTATTTGTGTGTATTTATAATTTGTTATATGTAATTTGCATACAAAAACTGATTGTGTAAATTCTATATATATAAGATTTTTTTTTTTTTTTTTTTTTACGGTACGCGGGCCTCTCACTGTTGTGGCCTCTCCCGTTGCGGAGCACAGGCTCCGGATGCGCAGGCTCAGCGGCCGTGGCTCACGGGCCCAGCCGCTCCGCGGCATGTGGGATCTTCCCAGACCGGGGCACGAACCCGTGTCCCCTGCATCGGCAGGCGGGCTCTCAACCACTGCGCCACCAGGGAAGCCCCTATATATAAGATTTTTAACTAACGTGAGCGTCTCATAAATACAGAACAGAAATACATCGTTTGTCTTTCCCCCTCTGCCCACCTACCACCACCTTCACCCCAGCCTCCTTTCCTGATCTCCTGAGCATCCTTCCCAGCCATTTCCAGGATAATCCCTCCCCTTCTGGCCTTCGTGCTACTCCATCTGCCAGCACTCCAGAAGGCCAACTTGAAAATGCAAGACCCAAAGCTCTAGTGTTTCGTGTGGGTCCCCAGCAGATAACACACACCGATGTTAAGAACAATATGACAGAGCTTAACAGGGCTTGGCGCCCTGACCTATTGGTCGTGAATCCTGAACGTTTCCATGGGGTTTTGAAGTTTCTGTTCTGAACTGTTGAATCACAAAGACAACAGAGCTCCCTTATGCTAAGTATATTCTGTGAGGACAGTTCTTGCACGTAAATGTTTTCTTAAATGCTTACTATGGTAAGGCTCAGCATAGTGAAACTCAACAGGCTTCAGGGTGTCATGGTAACATGAGCACGTACTCCTGTACCTGCAGCCCGCTGATGACAGAGTTGTCAAAGCTCACACCCAAGACGGTGCAGGGCGCTGTACCAGTCAGCACGGCTCCTGATTAATTACAAACCTAAAAAAATCCCACTTACAAAAACCCTATGGGCCAGAGAAGGTTCATTGGAAAGGGAGACTGAACACACCTCCCTGGGGCAGAAGCATAACTTGTGGGTGGGGGCAGCTCCATTGGCATGGTTACAGCAGGTGTTTCAAGGAACCCATCGATGAGACAGTGTTAAGCCGTAGATGAGTGGATTGTGAACACACAGAGGGAGAGGGTTGTCAGAGTGGCACCTGTCTCCTTCCGTCCTTCATCCCACCAATGATTACTGAGTGCCTACCCTGTTGTAGGGCCCAGGACTCCAGGATGAGCAAGACAGATGAACACGCATTCTAATGCTGGCCGGCAACTTAAAAGAAACGAGGGTATAAAAGAAATATAAGAGAGTAGTGTGTGCTATGCAGAAAATTGAAACGGGGTAATAGGACGGAGAATGGTTGATGATTACTCTTGGCCTCCAGCAAGCCTTAATACACGTGAGGCTGTGTCCAGCATGAAACAGGACGGTCAGATCCACGTTCACGGAGCGTTCATTAAGCACGCGTCCTGTGGCAGGCCCCTGACAGGAAATTTCGTAAGACAGACTCCTTGTCAGTGTTCTTTTGCTTCTTCGCAAATGACAGTGGCCATCAGCAAAAGAGTCCTGGGATTCAGGTGTATGTCACCCAGTTTATGCTACTTTGGACTGGGTTACACTTTGAAATGGGGATTAGTCACATCACACTCTAAATTCAGGCCCAGAAAATGGTGGAGACGGAAGGAATTCCCAGAGCCACTGGGATTCTCCCACATTTGAAATGCCAGGCCCCTCCTGCACCCATAGAGCTTGGGGATGGTGGCAGTTGGTCACCAGGAGCCCGGATCCTGTGAGTTCAGCCTTTCATGAAAGGCATGCAGAAGTTCTTAGTAATGCACAAAGTAGGTGTCACTATGGTCACTGGATGAAATTACGGCCCCTGGGCCCCTATAAGAAAGGGTCTTATAAAGGGTCTGCTTCTGTTAGGTGGTGCCTTTGTCGTGACCCAGGGACAATATTGGTCAACAATAACATTAGATAGCAGTTTCTGAACCACGGCTCTGAAAGCATGAGCAATGGTCGTTTCCAATTTCATTATTAAATTCTTGTTAAGAGATTTGATTATCCCTGATGGCAAAGAAAATGCAGATTGCATTAAGTGATAATTTTGTATTTCTTAGCATTCTGTTTTCTTTATCAACTGACGAATTTTCTTCTTACCCACAGTAACTCTGTCTCTTGAACTTTTAAATCCAGACTTTGAAAAGTTTTCAGTAATTAGTTGGTATTTTTCATATGAAATTCAGAACATCCATGTTAATGAATTAAATACATTTTTCCATAGGACCAAGCTTGATTTTCTGTGACTAGCACCATTTTGACCTCCTCCTCAATGCCAATGAATAGGATGAAATTTGAAAGTTATACTCTAAAAGTATACCTCCAGAACTGGGTTTCTGAAAAATCGTGTATTAGGAAAACTCATGGCTGAGGAGCAAGATGGGAAGCAGTGGAAAGAGGTGACTTATGACATCCCTAAAAGAGTTCTGTTTCCAGTCTATGATACAATAATGATGAAGCGCCACATAAATGGGCCATCAACTGCATAATCATATTTTAAAATAGTAATAACCAATATTATGCAATAATTGTCATTTACCATCTCTTGCTTGGTAGAAACTTTTCAAGATCTGCCATTCTCAAAATTTGGGGAAGATACTTATAGAAGCATTTTCCATTATTTCAGGAAATACGCACTTTAAGAGGCATTGTCTCATGTGTCTGGCTAGACAATTGTTCAAAGCCTTTCTGATTTTAAGGCTCAATTATTCTCTCCTTATTTTGATTCTTTTCTCAAGTCCTACCTTGTGCTTCTTACTTGGTTTCCCGGATGCAGAGTAACTTGCCTGCTTTGAGTGAGAAAGGCTTGGAGTGACCTTTCTGTAACCTCCAGGGCATATTTCATGGAACCTCTCCCTTCTCCCAGGAACTGTGGTTGGCCTCAGTTGAAGCACATGCCAAGGGTTCCTCCTCACAGGAGCGTGCCTTTCTGTGGCCCTGCTTTCTTCCTCATTTTCCTTCATGTTGACGGGTTTTATTGCAAAAACCCCTATTTCTGTTCCATCTTTAACTTTACCTTGGTTTTCTCTTTCTGAAAAGATCTCTTTTTACTGATTCCCAATAGAATTGTCTGGCCATTCATACACTCTGTATCTGAAATTCCCCCAATGATGTCAGATTTTTGAAGATATAAATTTATGTGCACTACAGTTTTGCATAGAGAGAATTTGTGGTTGAAAAGAGATCATGGCACCCTATTGAGATTAATTAAATCTCAAAAAATAAATAACACATTATTTCTAGAACCATAGACAGTCATATCTACACAGAACAATAATAGTTCAGATATGTAAAAACTATTATTAATACTCTCAGAATATCCTATAAGGTAAAGAAAACATATTCTGCTGATTTATTTCTTTCTGAGACTTTTCCTCTGATTCAGTGTAATCATGTTGATAATATACTTGTCTTAGCGTGTTTTCACTTTTATGGGTTTTCAGGGGGATTGTTTGTTTTGTTCTGTTTTTTTTTCTGAAAGGCCAAATCTCTCATTTGGTTACTCTTTTCCAAAATGTTTTTTTTTAAATACCAGGTATGTTTTGATTTAATTTTTTGCCCAACCGGTTTATAAACAGTCTCTGAGTCATATGGTGACATATTGTTTCCAAGAGCATGCCTAAGTATTTTCAGGGCAATTACAGGCATTTTGTAGGAGTGGTTGCTCTTTTTTTGCAAAGAGCTGGCAAAGATTTTTATTTCAAATATTATAAACCAATATACTGTTGATGTCCATCAAGAGTTATCAAGGAACTCCTCCACAGCAGCTGACATGCGATGCTCCGGAGAATAGCCGACTTCTCTCTGGAAAATGGATTAGGAGGGCTGGTGTATATCTGTTGTGGAAAGAACAGGTCGTGTTTCCCTCTGGAACCAACCATGTTGCTGATGGACACAGCTTTGCGAAGAATGTTTGACTCTCAGGCCACTTGGAAACCTTCTGCCTTGCCAATATCTACCTCTTTCATTTAAGACTGTGGCAAGGTTAATAATATTTACACATACTTTTCTCTGTGTTGCGAGATGTTAGTATAAACTGGGACATGCTGGCTTGTCGATTTCTAAAGTGAATCCGTTTATCTTTGGTTTAGCCTGAAATTGCAGTAGAGAGTACGTTTCCTCCTGGGATCAGAATGTAAAATAACTGAAGCAGATTGAAGCTGGCAGTGACTAATGACGTCTCTGCACAGGTCGGCAAGTCAGTGGGTTTCTGAGTATCAGGTAGGAAGAGCCGGGGTAGCCAGAGCCTCTTTAAGATCAAGGCGTTTCTTCCCTTCCCCCTTGAGCCCAGCTCCAAAGTGGGTGCGGGACTTAAACAGTCCTCCTCTGTTCTTTCTAAAGACATCAGATTCACAGTATACAAAGTTGTTATGTTACTGATAATTCCCAGCTAGCTTCCTTGTTTAATGAGCCATTTCAGCTGCCTAAAGGTATTCTACATGCAATAATTTTAATCAGTCACATAAAATTTATGAAGCTGAGTGTCCAGTGAAAATTAGCAGGAATTAGAACAGTTTCTTTGAGGACTCCTCAAGCCGTTGGCTACCTTGTTCCACCGTTAGTATTCTGGAAAGTACTCTGCATCAGTGATAGACGTCAGAATGACCACCTTGTCCCTTAGAGTCTCAGTTTGCAGGACTGCGGGTGGCTTCACTTGTTGTTTTGTTTTGCTTGTGGTCAGTATCTGCATATATTCTCCTATATCCCTTCAGCAGACACACCTTTACTTTAGAAAATACCAGAGTAATTTCTTTATTTCTCTCTTGAAATGTTTTATTTTTGCAGCTATTTTTTAAGCTTCAAAATGGTTTCAGGAACCCACAGCATCCCATTGAATTGATGAGATTACATGCCTACCATTTGCTTGGCGCATTTAGAAATATGTTTTGAAAGACATCACTGTGCTCCCTCCCCTCGGTTCATCTCTCACAGTCTGTGCCCACACGGAGAGCAGCAAGATTTGTGTTTTCCAGCTCATTAAACTGACAGCAGAAATTAGTTTCTGGTATTAAAAACTAAAAAGTTAAATTACAGCTACACGTGTCCTTTATGCAATGGGCTGTGTGGAAGATGTTTGATTTTAATGTTTGCTATAATGGAGAATTTAAATTACAATGTTTGTCAAATCTCTAATCTTTGTTACAGGGCAGAATATTAATTAGGCTTTTAACTATGAGAGGTAAATAAAACGGGCATCCACCATGCGCCCAGGGGTAAATTGCAGGTTACCCACAAGCGGCAGAACACACTAAATGTCAGTTTTGTCAAACAAATTTAGAGGAACAGTTAAACTATTAGCTTCCCGTTGTTCTCAGGCCTTTCTTGCAGCAGCGACTGTTTAGAGGAAGATGAAGGGGGTTAGACTGAATCGGCAAGATGAATGAGGAGACCCTGCACTCAATTAACTGATAACTGTCTATTAACTTCTGTGGATGGTTTCAAATAAACAGCCGATTAACCGATGCACTTTGGGGGGACTCAGGGAGCCAGGGCACAGGGGCCGTGAGATGCTCAATGGGAAGGAAATTTTCGGGCTCTCATTTTTCTCTGTCTTCCACTTTCATCATTTTGTCAGTTTTCTGCAGGTTTAGAGGATACGCCTTGAGCAGCGGCCCCGCCCTTGTGTTTCTCTTGGTCCATCTTACCTGGAACCCTGACGTAAGCCTCTCCAAAGTGTAAGCAGGGTCCAGGTCGCTGGGAGCCTATCCTGGGGAAAAGAGCTCTGACTCTGAGTTCTTAGGATTCAGGAAGAGGAAGAGTCTCCATCAATGATCAAAGCCAGGGTTTCTTTGCAGCTGAGGGTGTGGAAGGGGTGCTGAGCAGGGAATCCTCACCTGATGGTCAGCCGTGCGCAGCCTCACAGGGTGCGTGAAGCCTGCCTTGCTTCCAGTGAAGGTGTCATTCCTCAGCTCGGTGTTTTGCTGTTGTTGTTTGATTGAAGAATAGTTGATTTACAATCTCATGTTAGTTTCAGGTGTACAGCACAGTGATTCAGTTATACATACATATATACATTCTTTTTCAGATTCTTTTCCCTTATAGATTATTACAGAATATTGAGTAGAGTTCCCTGTTCTCTACAGTGAGTCCTTGTTGGTTATCTATTTTATATCTCATCTTGTGCTGCATTGAGGAAGCATTACATGGTATGATGATTATATTACTCTTGAGAAGAGCTGCACATTTTGATACGAAATTGTTAAAGAAACAGTGTGACTTAAAGGGGAAGAAGGAGATCAGAGACGGGAGAGGGAGGGAAAAACAAGACCAAGAAAATGTGGAAACTGTGAGTGATGATTTCAGGAACTTTAAAGTATTTCTGCTGGTTCTGAACTTACTTTCTTCAAGTATGCATATCAACTTCCTTTTGGGGGGCACGCAGACATTACGTAACACGAGCCATTTATCAGAATCCTTGCGTACAGCACAGATTGCCGTAAAATACTGCTGCTTTTCTTTACACACACATGCACACAAACATATACATAAAGGGATTTCATTTTTCGTATGCTAATTTGAAAAAGCTAAGCAGTTTATACTCCATGCTCCCCCTGGCCAGGCTGGGGCATCCCCCATGTGGAAATGTCCCATTGGGAGCAATTGGCATGAGAGAATTGGGAAAAAGCACAACACGCAGTGGTTGGGTTCCCTAAATCCATATTATTATTTTGAGTTAGAAAAGCTATAGTCTCTCCTGAAAAAGCCTCCTTTGAGGAAGAGCCAAGACTTTCTCTAGCTCTTGGGTATCAGTTTTGATCCCTGTGACTATAATTGCTGCTTTACTTTATAAAAAGAGTGTTTTCTTTATCATCCCTTGAATTACCTATCTAAAGATCATTGATGTTTTTAAATACCTAATTTTACTTTGGATCATATGTAAGCATTTATGTGCTGACGGATGCTGCATCTCCTTTATAACCGTTAATGAGAACCATCAGAGTAAGGGCAGTTTACTTATCAAATACTGCGAAACCCTCAGGAGCTAAGATCCCAGTTACCAAAGTTATAGCAATCAGGTGGAATAATACTCAAGTGATTGCCCTTGAAAAATAGAGACATTTTGCTTAACCTGAACTTGAACTCTCTTTCTTCTGTGCTCCCCACACCCAAAGGTACTGCTGATTTAAGAGGGTGTTTATTTTGCAAGCAACAGTTAGAGGCATTCGTTATAGAAGAGTAGGGAGAGCATCATCCAAATGATAGTCCAGAGTCTATTCTCTCATTTGCCTGTGTACCCTGGTACCATGTAGAGTCTGTATCAAACACACTTTACTGAGGCTCTCATTGCCTCTGTGGTGGTTTTTCGTGCCCATCTATCCTGGCAGCTTTAAGCTTCTCAATCAGGAGAGCTGATGTCTTCACCCATATTCCCAGCTGCTAGCACATTGCTGGGCTCGCAGTGCTTATGAACTGCTGAGTGAACAAATACTAGAAAAAATAGAGTGAGAGACATCTCTCGTGGATTCTCAAATACCCAGGAACAGCAGCATTATTTGAAACAGCAGTCAGCTGTTAGAGAAGGGTTGTCTTATTTTCCCTCCTAACTACTGAGTCCTTACCAAGTGTCAGGAAGTGTACTTCACCTGTATTCTCACTTAACCCTCATAATCATCCTACAACATATGTGATACACTCTCCCCATATGGGGAAACCCAGGCTTAAGAAAGTGTCTGTGTCTTTCATACAGAAAACCAGAACTGGCAAAATGTGTGTGGGGGGGAGGGGGGTGTCTCCTCTGGTTGCCGCTATCTACTCAGTGAAGTAAGAGGTATTCACCTGACAGGAGAGGGGGGATCTTGGAGGTATGAAGAGATGAGAGAAAATGGAAAATTCTTTTTCCTAAAATCTAATTCCTATTATATTATTTCCTGCTCAGTGTAGCTTTTTTTGTCTAAGTATTACCACCCACCTTCTCAACTTTACCTCCAAAGCCTTCCACGGAATAACTCCTGGCCTTCACTGCATGTAGGCAGCTCAAACCCTATGTGTTTTGCTGAAAGTTGGTTGACTTATTACAAACTCCAAGATGCACAGCCATATGATAGTAATTGTAAGAATTAATGATTGTATTTTGTTGGAATGAAATGTTAAGGGAGCTTCAAATCAGTGGCCTAGAGTTGCTGAATAGAAATTCAACCCATCTTTCCAGTATACATTTTAGCAAATAGTTTTCAACTCTGTCCATCTTAATATAAGTCTCAAATATTACAGAGACTTTTGTTGTAGTTAAAAGAATGAAACGCTGAGCATTCTCTCTGTGACTCAGGGAGCAGAACATTCCTTTGCGCAGCCACCAAAGCAGCCCAAAGTCACAAGTTTGAAAAAGAAATGTGCATGTGACTGAGGATGATTTGGGCTGTTTTTGCTGTTCCCCTCACCCCCAGGAGTCTTAACTGTTCACACTGCTCAAGCCAATACCCCACACAATACGAATTGTGATTTATGTCAGCTGCCATATAAGTTTGCTCTCATGCCATTTAATGGGGAGGTAGGTGTTTTATAAATTAAGCAAAGCCATGAATCTCTTCTGTGTATATAGCCTATGCAAGGGAAGCTTTCAAATACCTCCTACCCACGTCCCTTCCCCCTTAACTCTTTGATGTGCGTGAAGAAACGCCATAGCATGACACAGACAGGTCATTATGTTTGAATTAGTTGGGAGTGGGGAGGGGGATGGCAGTATTTCTCTTTGCTTCAGAAATCGAAAGAAAATGCAGTACCTGCTGGATACATCTCCCCTGAAAGTTGCCGGCACTGTTCACAAGGCAGCTCCCAGATAAGCAGAGGGGTTCTCTAATGATTAAACCTGATTTTTCTAAAATGCTAATTAGCTAGAGAAGGATAATTTGAAAGTCTGTCATACTTTGCAGGAAATGTCTTTCATGTCTGTGTTATTTGCTCCTACGAATCACGCAGCCGTCACCTGAGTTGGCTCAGTTTCTCACTTTTTATTTAAATCATGTGACTCTTCAATCACAAGAAAAGAGGAAAGACCATTAATGAGGAAAAGGAGAACCCCCTTTTCAGGATGAGGTGCTCAATTAAAAGGAAGGCTATTTTTCTATTTGTAGAAATCAGCTTCATTGTTACTTTTGAGCTCTGCATTTGGAACAATCACTTCAGTGGGTTCGTATGGCAAGTGCATCTCAGTTCACTTTTCTGTGAATTTCCATTGAAACATGGAAAACCCCAGTTATCGCAATGAAAGTTCTGACTCTGAGCTTGTCAAGCTAGAGGTCTTGGTCAGAATGTATTGGGAAAAATGAATTAAAGGGTTGGAGACCTGGCTGTTGTGCTGGTCGCCTAGCCTTTCGTAGGTGCGTCTTCATTCATAACATGGGTTCACGTGTTCCACCCGCCCTCACTTGTTGAATAAGCCATTCATCCTGTGGAATCTCCTGCATTCTGAGCTTTGCTGACCTGTTCTTGGTGTGTCATCCAAGGTGCCTTTCACCATCTGTGCTTACTGTGATCTGGGTGAGAGAGGGAGGCTGAATCAGATTCAGGCTTCTTGTTTTGGTAGGAACTGCTTGTGGTCGTGCTTTTACTTCCCATCACACTGCATCGGGAAGCACGTAACGCTCAGATTGTTTGGCGGGTGGCGGTTTCACCAGCCTGATCCATCCATTACAAAGTTCCACTTCAGCCTTTCACTTAATGGCTTTTTAAGCTACTGATGATGATTGCCTAGATCTGTTATTTTGTTAGGGGTTTCAAAATGGTGACATCCTAATTCCATCACTCCATCCGTATTTATTAAGTGTCATCTCGGCTCAAATATTTGCTTATCCTGAAATACAGTTCCTATAGGAAACTCGAGATAAACGTTTAATTCATTCCCTTTATTTTCTAGCTTCAGAATGAATTGGTGTCATAACAACTTTATACAGTAACCAGTAGTACCATATGGACTCAGGGATTTTTACCTATTTAATATGTTTGAACGCTTTACAATAACTAGTGTTTGCATGTTGAGAGCATCTCCTCTTTGGCCAGGAGGAGCCCCTTCAGGTTGTCTCTTGTGTTCTTTCAACATGACTCCAGAAACCTTTGGAGCTTCCTTGCTTTCTGGTCCAACAGGATGGTCTCAGCTAATCTTATTCATTGTCTGCCCCATGACTGGAATCAGCCATTTCTGCAAGAAATCTTGGGGGTTTTCGTAGGCAGTGGCACTTAGAGAATACATTCTGGCTTCAGAGGTGCTCATTGAACCTGGTTGCTTCTAGACCTACGTCAGCTACTTTCACCACCATCTTAAACCCTCTTGTCTGCTTATCTTTTTGCCGTACCTGAGAAGCCAGCATCTAATTCATCCCCTTTGTCACTAGGAAGAGAAAGAGCACCAGGTATAATAAAGTATAGGAGAATATCTTTGTAACCTCAGGGCAGGGAATGCCCTAGAACCATCATGGACATAATCATACACACTTGTATACCAAAGGACACCATAAACAAAATTTTAAAACAAGCTATAGAAGAAAATATTCTTAATATTTATATGTTGAAGCACTAGTGGCCTAACTGTAAAAAAATATCTAGACATCAATAAGAAAAGACAAACCCAAATGTACAAATGGGTATAAAACATACACAGGCAACTTACAGAATACCAATGTATGGCTAAGTGACATTTGAAAATATATTCAACCTCACACATAATCAGTTATGTGCAAATCTACACAATATGACATGCCATTGTTTTACCCATCAGATTGGCAAACATTTTTAACTAATATCAAGTGTTGGTGAGTATGTGGGAAAACACAACTTGCTACATATGATAATTTAGTACAACTTTGGTGTTACTTTTGAGATTTCATTTTAATTTTGAAAAAAAATTCCTGTCTCCCATCAACTCCCGCTGCCTCATACACACATACATAATAAATAAATAGCATATAAAGGCGAGATTATTTGCTTTTCACATTTCTAATAACAAGTAAGAACCTTTTGCTACCAGTGTACCAAAGTACTAAAGTAAATGTAGTTTGCTTTGCCTTTATCTGTAAAAAAGAGAAACTTACAAATTCAGAATCAGAGGTAAAAAGTTTTAAGTGTGATTTTTGTATCTTTCCATGGGGAAAAGAATATTTTTGTCAATAAAGTGACCACAGTTTAGAATAAGTTAAGAAAACATAGGCCTGGATTGGGAAGAGTGGTTGGTAGATAAATGGATTTTTAGAAAGGCCCAATGGCTAGTCAGATGGCCGTAGGGATGCCTGTAAGTAATGAAATATTAAAGCTGGTGCTTCTGCAGCAATCTCTCTCAGTTGCTGTGTTCCACACAGGTTGCTAGAGCCCCAAAAGAAATGGGCTGTATTTGCCCCTGGATAAATTAACCAGCAGCTGTATTTTACACTTGGAATAGAACGATTTTGTGAAAATTTTTCATTCTATATGTTTATGAGCTTCTTGGATACTTAGTTCTGCATATCCAAGGGGTCACCTGGATTTTATGATAATGTCCCTGGTTAATTCGGAAACAGAACACACACTTTTCTTGTTTATTGGACTCTGATTTCCCTGCGTGTTGACACCAATGGCTTGCTCTGTTTTTCATAGACAGGCATTCCAGTTTTTTAGTGAGCTTAACAAACTTCGTCAAGAGGAAACTGGAGGTACTATTCCGATATGACACGCATTAAAAATTCCTCTCTTTCTCACTCGCATTTATAGTCTGATGGAGGATCAACAGTGTACCAATTTAGTCTTGCGGCAGAGGGACATTTTTGAAACCATTAAATCTCAAGATAATGTGCACACACAGAATTCAGCCACATAAGCTGACTGTGAGTGGGGACCCGCTAGCACTAATGTCACTTTATTCCTATTTTGCTCTGTTGTGGATTTTACCCATTTCCTATTTTCTGTGCTATCACTGGTTCTAGTCCCTGTGGATTCATATTGCCCTGATGCGAGAAATAAGACTAAACAAAATATTACTAAGACTGACAGATACTGCATCTATTATTTTTACTACTGGCTTTTTTTAATGTTTCAAAATCTTAGGCTGATCTGGGAAATTACAGTAGGCACTCGTATGAGCTGTGAGTTACTCCCGAGTGGAAGATGTGTGTGTGCTCATTGGTCCTTGCTGCAGCCTGTTTTTGGATGAGGCCAGCTTAAAAACATCACCAGACAGTTATAAAACAGGCACTCTCACCCTCCGGGCCAGATAGAAAATGGGGGAGGGTATGGGGGAAAGTTGGGCTCTCAAGGAATTTCTCTTTGGTAGGAAAGGTAACCAGGGAGGTGGGGAAGATGCCCAAGCAGATAGAAAAAACGGGGGAGAGTGATAATTAAGTGCATTTCAGGATTGACCCAGCAGCTTTTCCTCCAAGGCTGTTATAGGGATAATGTTAAGTTCAAGTTACCCAAATAAAGAGTTGTGGGTTCTTCTTTCAATTCCTCTTTTATCACTTAGAAAAATACATCTACATCCATGTTTTGTGTTTTCAGACTGGCAGGGTTCTTTTCATTCTTTCCACAAACTGAAAAGCTATAGGATTGAGCCCTGAGAAGTGCATGTCAATTCCAAGTACTGACCCAGAGACCTTTAGCTTCATCAGCTGTGCATCAGAGTCACTGTCTCTCTCTGTCTCTGTCTCTCCCTCTCACACACAAGTATGTTCATCCCATATTTTTATAATTAGGAAATAATATTATGATTAATCAGATAATCAAAATAAGAACAAATAGAAATATTTGTTGAATGCCTACCACAGGCCAGTACAGTTCTAGGACAGGGCATATATAGCAAACAAAAGAGGCAAAAGCCTTGTCCTCATGCAGCTGATGCTAACATTTGCCAAGAAACATAGTGAAATACCTGTGGGCTGAGAATAAACACAGTCCCCAACCATATCCAGATAATGTTTTCCAATCAGAGGTTCCTTTGAAACTCAAGGGTGAGGAAAAGTTTTATCAGTCGAACACTCTACGGTTAAAAAGCTTTAGGTACTTGGACTCCCTCCAGAAAATAACAGATTGTATTCTTAATTCTGTTAATTCCAAAAATAAAACATAGGATATTGGAATTATGTTGTTCCCACATGAGTCCATGAATTTTCTTGCAATAAATAACACGTTCCCAATCCCTTTATTTATTGTAATTTGTGATAATAACTGTCATCATCAGAGTCATACAAAAGATATACACGTCATGATTTTGAAGTGACCCTGGATTGTAATACATGTAATTTCAACTTGTTTTCAAAGAAAGTCAACCTTTTCCAGATATTTCCTTTACAGCTTCTAAGTTTGAGAAAGACTAAGTTTTCATTAAATTTGTATAATATGACTCTGTTATTTGAGCCTCTTCAACGTGAAATGCTCATGGTTATGGTATGTGTACAGGGGACAAAGAGAGATCCTGACAGCTGCTAGCCTAAGAGGTCCGCAGGGCTCTTCACTTTTCTTGGCTGGTGTGTGTTCCTTGCAGACACCCTGACTGGTCAGTGGCGCATTCTAGGGCATCTTTGCCTCTAGGTAACCCAACCTAAAGCTGTGGCCTTAAGTAATATGTTAATAAAATCGGCCCCCGCTTCTCAGTTGCAGGGGAGGAAGGCCAGTGTCGAAGGCCCCCTCTCAGTCTGCCTGAGGCAACTCCAGCCTATAAATTTATCTCATCACAGGGTCAAGAGGTAAACTCTGAAAACGAGACCCAACCAAAATCAAAACCCTGACTTGTCTCAACGTGAAACTCTATTCTTTGTGATTAACACACGCCATGTTCACTAGTCAGTGAGAACCAGAAGGCAGCTGGGTGGGGAATGAGTGTGTCCATAGCGCTGTGTCTGCAAGACATGGACGCAGTGGTTTCTTAGGTGATGATACAGTGAGCAGCGAAGTTAGAAGAACACTCTTACGTTGGTCGTCGGCCACAAAGTCCCAGCTGGTAAAGAAAACTAGTCTTTATTTTCTGTGTCCAGATTTAAGCAACCAATAAAGTTTGCTTAATGAGGCCAATAACAGTCTCATGCAGATGGTTTTATCTCAACACAGGAAACGATGCCAGAGGTCTAGAGTTGTCTGGCCATATGGGTCTTGGGAAACTTAACAACACTGTGCCTCAGTTTCCCTCTCTCTAAGATTGGGATAACAACAGTAATCTCCTCACTGGGCTGTTGTGAGAATTAAGAGTTAATGAATGTAATGTGCCCGGTTTATCTCAAGTCCTACATAAGTTTTTGTAATTATTATCCTCTTTGTTTTTCTATTAACTGTTATAGTGCCACTTCTTCTGCGTTGAAAGTATTTAAAATGTCGGATCATCTTCTTTTCCTTTTCCTTAAAATTTTGCCTTTAAAAACAACATCATCTGGTAGTTCTCACAGATCCATCTTTACGGAGACAGCCCCCTATTCACTGAGGTTTATTCAGCTGTATCTTGGCAATTTGGTATAATGTATGCATTCTTTGACTCAACCAATATCTACTTCATCCCTACTGTGAGAAAAAATTAAATACTTCTTCTCCGTTCCAGCTTCTGCACCAGTCCTTAACTAAGTCGAAGCACACACTTTAATTGTAGAAGCCAGGACCAGAAAGCCATTTGCCTTTTCCTTCTTATGTCTATATGCAATTTGCAAATCCTCGAGTTTTGCCTTCCCTGTAGAATTTTAAACGACAGATCATTTAAGAATGAAGATACCTTTTTTATAGCCAACCACTGATCTTCAGGTCAGTGTTACCAAGTCCTTTGTTGGTCATGATCTTTGTTGGCATAACCCGACATGGCAGGGTCTCTATTAGGGTTGGGAGCGGGGCCAGTCGGGCTCGTTGGGGAACTGTGTCCTATAACCCTGAGTTGCAGTAAACCAGGAGCTTGACTAGGGTCCAAATTGAGGTTGACCTTTGGATTCCTTCCCCTTGAATCTGCTTGGTGCACATGGCAAACATGCCCTTCCACCCTGATCTTCTGACAACTGCCACTCAGTTCAGATTCAGGGAGGAAAAGAAGAGGAGGAGTTATTTCTGCTTTCCTCCCAACCATGCTGCCCTTGGGTCTCCTAACTGGTGGCCATTGTCCTGCGGCTCTTCCTCCCATAGGACACGATGCTGAAGACATCATTCTTCACCATGTTTTCTTTACTGGCTCTAAGTCATGCCTGTCACATAGTTAATAACTTGCCAAGGAGTTTTCTTCCAATTCCCTTGCCCTTGTTCCTTGTTTTTTATTTTTACGCCAGGAAAGAAATACAAAAGAAATGTTGGAATAGAATAAGCATGAAGGGCCATCCTTTTAATTTGAATTCATCCCACATTTCTTTCCTTCTCCTCTTTTGTTCTAGTTGGGAAATTTAGGGCTCTAACTATCTTTTTTCTCCCTCTTAATTTTTTTTCCAGGCAGTATTGCAGTGTTTTTTTAATAGACTTTATTTTTTAGAGCAGTTTTAGGTTTACAGCAAAATCAAGCAAGAAGTACAGCAAGAGAACAGAGAGTTCCCGTATACACTCTGCCCCCCACACACAGCTTCCCCCTCTGTCAACATACTGGACCAGAATTGTACATTTGTTACAACTGATGACACGTCATTGTCACCTGAAGTACATAGTTTACATTAAGGTCCACTCGGTGTCATATGTACCATAGTTTTTAACAGCTGAATAATGACACATACCCACCATTATAATATCATACTGCCCTAAAAATCCTCTGTGCTCTGCTTGGTCATTCCTCCTTCCCTGCCTGGAAAACCCTGATCTTTTGTTTTTAATTGAAATATAGTTGATTTACAGTGTTGTGCTAATTTCTGCTGTACAGCAGAGTGGCTCAGTTATGCACATACATACATTCATTTTTTTATATTCTTTCCATTATGGTTTATCCCAGGCAAACACTGATCTTTTTGTTGTCTCCATAGTTTTGTCTTTTCCAGAATGTCATGCAGTTGGGATCATACAGCAGGAAGCCTTTGCAGATTGGCTTCTTCACTTGGTGATATGCATTTATGTTTCCCCCATGTCTTTTACAGCTCGATTGCTCATTTCTTTTCAGTGCTGGATAATATTTCATTGTCTGAATGGACCACAGTTCATTTATCCATTCATCTATTGAAGGACATCTTGGTCACTTCCAAGTTTTGGCAATTATGAATATAGCTTTTATAAACATCAGTGTGCCATTTTTATGTGGACAAAAGTTTTCAGCTCCTTTGGGTAAATACCAAGGAGCATGATTGCTGGATCACATGGTTTCTATTCTTTTGAACTTATCAAGGTGTGTTTTATAGCCCAGAATGAGCTCTATCTTTGTGAATATTCTCTGTAAACTTGAATATGTGTTCCAGTATTGTCAGATGAAGTATTCTATAGATGTCAGTTATTGATATATCAGGTTGATTGATGATGCTTTTGAGTTCAGCTATGTCCTTACTCATTATCTGCCTTATGAGTCTGTCCATTTCTGGTCGAGAGGTGTTGAAGTCTCCAATGATAGTAGTGGAATCATCTATTTCTTCTTGCAGTTCTATCCAGTTTTTCTTTTTCACATAGTTTGATGCTCTGTTTTGGGGCACATACACATTAAGGATTGTTATGTCTTCTTGAGAACTGACCCCTTTATCGTTACCTAATGCCCTTCTTACCCCAGATAACTTTCCTTGCTTTAACATTTGCTTTGTCTGAAATTTAAAAAGCTACTCCTGCTTTCTTTTGATTACTCTTAGCAGGTTATAACTTTCTCCATCCCTTTACTTTTTTTTTTTTAAACCAAACACTGTTTTCTTTCTTTTAATATTTATTTATTTATTTGGTTGCACCGGGTCTTAGTTGCAGCATGTGTGCTCCTTAGTTGTGGCATGTGAACTCTTAGTTGTGGCATGCATGTGGGCTCTAGTTCCCTGACCGGGGATCGAAGCTGGGCCCCCTGCATTGGGAGCTTGGAGCCTTAACCACTGCACCACCAGGGAGGTCCCTGCATCCCTTTACTTTTAATCTACACGTATCTTTATTTTTAAAGTGGTTTTCTTCTAACAACATATTAGTCAGGTCTTGCCTAAAGTTAGCAATAAACATTTACAACCAAATCAAGTCCACTTGCAAATAACACTATAGTGCATCACAGTTAGTGTAAGTACTTTAGAATAATGAAATATGCCTAATTCCTCCGCCATGTCCTTTGATTCATTCTATCATTCACTTCACTCATACATAAACTATAACCATCAACAATATTGTCGCTCTTATTATTTTGAACAAACTGTTATTTGTTAGATCAATTAAGAATAAGCAAAATAAAAGTTTTTATTTCACTTTCATTTGTTCCTTCTCTAATCCTCTTCTTAATGTAGATCTCCTTCTGACCTATGTCATTTTCCTTCTTGCTGAGGAACTTCTTTTAAGATTTCTTGCAAGGCAGGTCTACTGGCCACAAATTCCCTCTATTTCTTTTTTTATTTATTTTTTATTGAAGTATAGTTGATTTACAGTATTGCATTAATTTCTGCTGTACAGTAAACTGATTCAGTTATACATATATATACATTTCTTTATATATTCTTTTCCATTATGGTTTATCACAGGATATCCTCAATTTTTGTCTGAGAAAGTTTATTTTTCCTTCAGTTTTGAAGGCTAATTTCACAGGGTACAGAATTCTAAGTTGGTGGTATTTTTCTCTCAACAGTTTAAATATTTCACTCCACTCTCTTTTTGCTTGCATTGTTTCTGAGAAGAAGTCAGGTATAATTCTTATCTTTGCTACTCTATAAGTAGGGTTTATTTTTCCCCTTGGGCTTGTTTCAACATTTTTTCTTTGTCTTTGGCTTTCTGAAGTTTGAATACGCTAGGTGTAGAATTGCTGGTATTTATCCTTCTTGGTGTTCTTTAAGCTTCTCAGGTCTTTGTTTTGATGTCTGACATTAACTGGGGGAAATTCTCAGTCACTGTTCCTTTGGATAATAGAAATAGTGACTTCTCTTTCTTCCTTTCTCCTTCTGGTTTCTCACTATACACATGTTACATCTGTTTTAGTTGTCCCAAAGTTTCAGGATATACTGTTATCTTGTTTTACAGCCTTTTTTTCCCTTTGCTTTTTTGTTTTGGAAGTTTCTATTGTCATATCCTCTGGCTCAGAGAAACATTCCTCAGCTGTGTCCATTCTCCTAATGAGCCCATGAAAGGCATCCTTTGTTTTTGTTGCAGGTTTTTTTTTTTTTAATCTCTAGCATTTCTTTCTGATTCTTAGAATTTTTCATTTCTCTGCTTTTGTCTTCCATCTGTTCTTGCATGTTGTCTACTTTTTCTATTAGAACCTTTAGCCTATGACTCATATAGTTATTTTAAATTCCCAGTCTGATAATGCCAACATCCCTCCCATATGAGCCTTATTCCAATGCTTCCCCTGTCTCTAAACTGTGTTTTTTGCCTTTTAGTATGCATTGTAATTTTTTACTGATGTCCAGACTTGATGTACCAGGGGAAAAAGACTTCTGCAAATAGGTCTTTAGTAACGTGATAGTAAGGTGTTGGGGGAGAGGAGGTGACCTATGATTGGGTCTCAACCTGTTAGTGAACTTGTGTCCCTGAGCTGTGACCTGCACAGGTGCTTCAGTGCCCCCACCTTGGGTGGACAGGATGGCTGGAGACAGCTGGATTTGGATATTTTCCTTGCCCCAACAGGCTCTGCCTTCCTCAACCATCTAGTAAAATAGTATTCTTGAGGGCAAGCCCTTTTAAAAAGCACAGAATGCTCTGGGTGTATTTCAAAATGTCTACTTTCCCCCCCTCCTCCTGCTGGAAGCCCAATTTTTTCCTCCAGTCTTTACTTTGAGAATGAGGTAGGGTTCCTGGAGATAAAATTCAAAAAGGTGTAGGGTACCCCTAAGTCTGGACGTCCTTAGAGTTTTTAAGTCTCAGACTTGACCACACTGACCCTCCAATAATTCAATTCTAGTTTAGATTTATCTACCCCAGTGATGATTCTCACACAGATTTCTGCTCATGGGTTTCTGCTCTGGTGAGTTGTGATTCTCTGTATCTGCCTGTTTGTCTCTGTAATTTGGGGGGCACTGGTTGGCCCTGTGACCTCTGACAAGTTAGAAGGAGTTGTTGATTTTCCGTCTCTTTAGCCTTTTACTTGTTGTTAGGACAGAGTGCTGACCTCCAAGCTCCTTACATGCCTGACCATAAACCGAAAGTCCTCTCTCTAATTTTTTATGCTCTATTTTTAGGTGTTGGTAGGAACATTTTTAGTTGTTGTTGTTACTAAGGGTCTTTGAGATTCATTCAATCCAAATTTAGAGATTTGAGATTGAAATATCTCAAGCAAACCATTTGTTTAAAAATCAAGATGGAAAATAAATTTACTTGTGTCTTTAGATAAGATTGCAAAGAAAATTGCCTCCACTTCAGTTTTCCTGCACAAAGCACTATTTCATTAAGTTCACAATGTTTTTCTGACAGTTTTTAAAGTTTTCTTTAAAATATAAAATATAGATCTGAAACACAAAGTCCAAAAGAGAAATAGATAGGAGAAAAAGAGAGAGAATAAATTTCAATTTATCCACACTTATTTCCAACTCTCAATTCTAAATCTAACCTTCCTCAACCATCTGTAATTATGGACTATAGCATTTAGCTGTGCATGAGGGCAAATCAAAAATCCCAAGCAATGACTCAAAACCTCCGTGCCCAAGCAAGCTACTTTTGATTAGGAGGTTGCAGAAAAACTGTCTTTTCTAATGCTTTGGTGTGACAATTGTTAATTCAATTAACAAGCATATTTAATACCACCTGCTTTGTGTAAAGCATTGGCTAGGTGCTAGTAAATTAATCCTACTTTTTTTAATTCATAATATTTAGTTATGAGGTGATAGAGTATTCACGTTTGAAAGCAACTTGGTGATAATTATAATGTAAACTTGTAAGGAAATGTAAATTAATGAAATACTTTACTAGATACAGCACATTGTTCTAGAATGGGTACCTTTGGGGTCAAGAGAGATCTGGGGTGCAATTCCAGCTCCACCATTTGGACAACTTACTTAAGTCCTTGAGACTCAGTTCCTCCATCTATAAAATAGGAAGTAAAAATAGCTCTTAACCAGGTTACTAGGATTAAATGAGAGAACACTTGCAGAGCACTGCCATACAGTAGTTATGTATTATATGTCAGTTTCCACTCCCCTCCCTTCCAACACAATTAAGTTTCTAAGTGCTGTATTAGTGGAGAGCAGAAGTGTCCACAAACATGGTCTGTTTGGGCTACATAGTCTTTTAAATTTTTAATTTGAATTATTTGACAATACTTAGAATTCAGATAGTTCCTATAAAATCTGGATTTCTGGTTTCTCCTGCAATTTACAATGTCTGGGACCCTTATGGGGCATCCACCCTCTGGAGCTGAGAGGCTGTCTCCCCTTCCATTTCTCCAGTGCCCACCACTCCTTATTGCCTTAGACCTGCTTCACTCCCTTGCAGTACCTGCCTGGCTGGCCCCCAGTGAGACATTTGTGTCTGTGGTCAAAGGGTGAGGTTAATGCAGGAAGGCTTGCTGAGGACGTGGGAGCCATGTTTTGAAGGTTCACGGACACAGAGTATGTGCTTAACGGACATGAGCCTAAAGCTGTGGGTCTCCAGCTGGACCTCTGCTGGATTTGAGCAGGTTCTCATGAGTCCTTAATGGGCTTCTTTTGTGCTTAAGGAAGATCAGCAGTGGAGTGTGTAGCGTGACATCACTGAAATTAGTTCACACACGGAGGATTAGAGAGGAGAAAGATCTTTCCAGTACAAGCTTGGCTTTTGTTGGAGCACACATCTGCCCTCCACCACCACCTCCCACCAGCAGTGAGAAGCACTTTCACTGTCATTTCCTAACCTGTAAGGATTAGAGAAACACAAGCAAGAGAAGACGAAGAGGGAAGTCTGGCGAACTTGACTACATCTCTCTTCATAGGCAAAACAAAAGAAAATACTGGGGCAATTATCTGCATAACTCAGTCCAAAGCAAATTAAAGAAATTCCGGCAAAGGGGGGACGTTTTGCCTGAATGATGGTGCTAATTATCTCGGTCCTCCACTTTAGTGTTCCTGGGGAGACCTGGCTTAAGAATGCTTTTCCAGTGAGCTGGCAGACACAGAAGTGGAGAGCAAATGTACTGTTGTAACTGCAGCTGTGGGTCTGGAGCCAGTGCTACCTCTATCCAGAACACCTGTGGAGAACATCCAGGCCTAGATTCTGCCCCTTAGACTAGCGTGATTGGCTGGAGAAAAGGGGGCTCTGGAGAAGATGACCAGCATCTGCACACTGGCACCCAGAGGAGCTATGCCAGCTTCCTTTTCAAAACCTTTACAACTTTTTTTGTAAATGCATATTTTTTAAATTTTTATTGAAATATAGTTGACTTACAATGCTTTGTTAGTTTCAGGTGTACAACAAAGCAATTCAGTTTTTTATATATATATGAATATATATAAGAATATATATTCTTTTTCAGATTCTTTTCCCTTATAGGTTATTACAAGATACTGAGTATTGTTCCCTGTGCTGTACAGTAGGTCCTTGTTGGTTATCTATTTTATATATAGTAGTGTGTATCTGTTAATCCCAAACTCCTAATTTATCCCTCCCTCTCTTCCCCTTTGGTAACCATAAGTTTGTTTTCTATGTATGTGGGTCTATTTCTGTTTTGTAAATGAGTTCATTTGTATCATTTTTTTAGATCCCGCATATAAGTGATATCATATTTTATTTGTCTTTCTCTGTCTGGCTTACTTCACTTAGTGTTACAATCTTGAGGTCCATCCATGTTGCTGCAAATGACATTATTTCATTCTTTTTTATGGCTGAGTAATATTCCATTGTATATATGTACGACATCTTTATCCATTCATCTGTCAGTGGACACTTAGGTTGCTTCCATGTCTTGGCTATTGTGAATAGTGCTGCTATGAACATTGGGGTGCATGTTATCCGTTTGAATTAGAGTTTTCTCCAGATGTACGCCCAGGAGTGGGATCACTGGGTCACATGGTAGCTCTGCTTTTAGTTCTTTAAGGAGCCTCCATACTGTTCTCCACAGTGGCTGCTCAAGTTTTATTATACATTCCCGTCTTTACAACTTCAACACTGTCACAGAAGTTATAGATCATTTTCATTTTTCTGTTTAAAAATGTATCTTTTTTCCCCAACAACTTTTGGCAATAAAAAAGGGGCAACTGGGGCTTCCCTGGTGACGCAGTGGTTGAGAATCTGCCTGCTAATGCAGGGGACACGGGTTCGAGCCCTGGTCTGGGAGGATCCCACATGCCGCTGAGCAACTAGGCCCGTGAGCCACAACTACTGAGCCTGCGCGTCTGGAGCCCGTGCTCCGCAACAAGAGAGGCCGCGATAGTGAGAGACCCGCGCACTGCGATGAAGAGTGGCCCCCTGCTTGCCACAACTAGAGAAAGCCCTCGCACAGAAACTCAGACCCAACACAGCAAAAATAAATAAATTAATAAACTCCTACCCCCAACATCTAAAAAAAAAAAAAGGGGGGGGCAACTTACTAATGAAACCCTTCTGCCTTCCAAGTATGAAATCAAAAGATTATTATAACTACGGGCAAGAAAGCATTTGGATTATGTGGCATTTGGAAATGAAAATAAAGTTTATCCATATGGTCTAATGTTGTCAGTGTCTTACACTGCATTAATAATCACCTAATACGGGGGTGATTTTGATTATGCAGCTCATTGTAAATTCTGCTGTGTCCTAGGTTCATCAGAGTCAAGATGATTTACTAGAAACAGCTGCCGTTTTCTTGTGTACACGCTAAGTGCTTAAGCAAAATTAGAATATTTAGGGCATTATATTTTTAGTATTACGGTGCTCTCGTCTTCTTAAAGCTTCTTGCTTTATACCTTCTTCTTAAGCATCTCTAATTCTCTTCTCGTCTGTCCTGGGTGCATCAAACAACCTCCGGTAGTAAGAGCTATAAAAATGTGTTTTACCTGTGTATTCGAATGTCAGTTTCCCTTAGGTTTTTTTGGGTTTTGTCCGGGTCTCTGTAACTTAAGATTATGAGCTTCTGGTGGTTAATGAGCATGATAAAAAGGCCAGGGTTAAACTCTGTCTCCAAAAGAACTGGAACTCTCTCTGCCTTCCAGGGCCTTTTTGCATCTCTTTCACCCAGGGAGGGAGCCTGAGGACTCACTCCTCTGCAAAACTTGGCAGGGAAGTCGACAACTTGACTTTTTTTACCTTCTGCCCTGTTGACCAGCCTTGATGGGGAGCTACTTTGGGTTCATTTGGGGTTCGGTCCAGTGTCACTGCCATCTGAGGTTCGGCAGATGCCCCTCAGAGGGCTCTGTCCATGCAGGCTGCCTCACAGCCTCCTCCCGTCCCACGCACACTCCAGCGATGCTGTCTTCACACCTCGCCTGGGTTGTTCTTTGGTTCTGCAGGGCGCCCCTTAGATTCACTGCTTGGATTATTTCGGTTTTGTATGATGAATATCTACTAGGGGGATCTACCCTTGGACCCTGAATATGGCATGTCAGGAATAATTTAGTGCAAAGTTAGTAACTGTAGAAGCCTATCAGTAAGTATATTATGACTGCATTGTACTAGGGTCATTGGCCCTTTTACTTTAGCTCATAGTAGGAGAAGTGTAAGGTAATGTTTAGGCTGTACGTTCCTAACATGACTGAGGGGTCTTTTTTTTAATTGAAGTATGGTTGATTTACAATGTTGTTAGTTTCAGATGTACATCCAAGTGATTCAGATATATATGTATACTTTTTCAGATTCTTTTCCCATATAGATTATTGCAAAATATTGGGTATGTTTCCCTATACTATACAGTTTGTTGTTTATTTTACATATAGTAGTGTGTATATCTGAACTGTCTGAGTCTGTTTTGTAAGTGCATTGGTATTACTTCTTTATTTATTTAATATATAGTAATATGTATATTATCTGAACTGTCTGTGTCTGTTTTGTAAATAAGTTCATTTGCATCATTTTTTTAGACTCCATATATAAGTGATATTATAAGATATTTGTCTTTATCTGACTTACTTCACTGAGTATGATAAACTCTAGGTCCATCTATGTTGCTGCAAATGGAATTATTTCATTCTTCTTTTAATGGCTGAGTAGAATTCCATTGTATATATGTATCACATCTTCTTTATCCATTCCTCCGTCAAGGGACACTTAGGTTGCTTCCATTTCTTGGCTATTATAAACAGTGCTGCTGTGAACACTGGGGTACATGTATCTTTTTGAATTATGGTTTTCTCTGGATATCTGCCCCGGAGTGGGTTTGTTGGATCATATGGTAGCTCTATTTTTAGTTTTTTTAAGGAACCTACATATTGTTCTCCATAGTGGCTGCATCAACTTACATTCCCACCAGTGGTGTGGGAGGGTTCCCCTTTCTCCACACCCTCTCCAGCATTTACTCTTTGTAGACTTTTTGATGATGACCGTTCCGACCGGTTTGAGGTGATAACTTGTAGTTTTGATTTGCATGTCTCTAATAATTAGCGATGTTGAGCATCTTTTCATGTGCCTTTTGGCCTGCGGGGGTTTTTCTGAGGACAGGCAGGAGATGGGTCTCCTCTGCATGTCTGCAGCTGGCAGAGAACCTGCCATCTAGAAGGCATCATGAGACACTGTTATGGATGAATACCATTAATTCCATACAAGTGATTCCCGAGCGATGGTCAGTGCACCTTTTCCATCCTCACGCGTGTCTGCATAATGAACTCTCTGTCCCAAGGAAACTGGCCAGGAAGCGGAAGGAGACAATGAGCAGCACGCGGCAGGAAATGACGGTGATGGTGAGCTCCATGGACAAGAGCTACGCGGAGCAGGGCACCAGCTGCGACGAGGCCTTCTCCTTCATGGACACGCACAACCTCAACGGGAGATGTGAGTGCTGCGCGGGGCCTGCCCTCAGGGCAGCTCTCGGGTTTCCAGGATTCTAGGTGGTGCTGGGGGTTAGGAAACAAAACCTCCCAGAGAATTCTTAGGCCCTGTTGGTTTCTCCAATCCCTTCAGATGATCCTGGACACGCCCCCACGTGCCACGGTTGCTTAGGAACGGTGATGTGGGCGGGGTGAGGGGACCAGAGCAGACAGCACGGGCAGCCACGGCCACGTTTCTGTAAAGACCGGAGAGCAGTGACACGGAGGCTTCCCTCCTCACCATCCCTGTTGTTATGCAGCTCCTGTTTGTAAGCGAGGCAGGTGTGCAGTCACTCGGGGGAAGCCCGTTATAAAGCAGTTCACTAAATGGCAATAACAAGCTAATTGTTTATTTGTTTAGCTGACAAGTTCTGCCTTTGTTACAGGGCTGTTAGTGGCAATTAATAAGCTAAATTGTATTTCCACTTCAGAAGGCTTATGTTTCACACCAGGTGGGTAAACGGAGCTCAGCTAATACCTTCCATGCTGCCACCTGCCATCCAGGTACAAGGCGTTATTTTAGGAAGCCAGCAATTACAGGGATTGTATGAATACAAAAAGTGCAGTCGCCGTGTCCCTGGTGATCTTCTTGGGGACCAAAAGTAAATCCCGTGTCCTGTGCCTAATGATGTGGTTCACAGCGCTGACAGGTTCAAGGTCAGAGGTTTCTTTAACGTGTGAAATCCATGCCCAAAGGCTGCTGCCGACCCTGGCTCTGCAACCAGGATGCTGGATGGCTTGCGGATGGATAAAGGACAGCTGTCACCAACAGTAATAAAGTAAAGGCTGGGGATTGGGAGAATCACAGACACACGGTCTCTGGTGCGAGAGGGCTGATCCCAGTGCGGGAGGTGTGCGCTCCTGTCCTGACCACCCACCTGGGCTGTTGGGATCTGCATCTGCCCCGGCCCCCCACCCTCTCTGATCACGCCTGCTGTGGTCAGCACCCTTCTCCCACACCTGCCTTTCCCCTATATTCAGCAAGGCTTCGTGGAAAGGCGTGTTCCTTTCTGTTCACAGTGGCTACTATTGTCCACCTTATCCCAGTTAGAGGCCCTACGTTTATTTATCCACATGCAGCCCTGGCCCGCTGGTGCGGGACTTCAGCAGACACGGCTCTCACCCCGGCGGGCAGGACACACTCCTCAACCGTGGTCATTGTCCTTTGCCCTTTCATGTCATTTTCAGTGTAGGTGGCAGAATCTGGGGTACTTCAGTTTACCACAAATTCCATCGCTTTTTTTCGTACAATTTTCTGTGCTTTTTTGTAGCAAATATATTTTCCATTTAAAGGTATGTAATGCGTTTAACTGCCAAAATAAAGCAACTTAGGATGCATTTGTGTGGGGGGGGGGAGTCCTTCCCACCACAGACAAGATGAGAATTTTTGTCAGAGCAGTTATTTCTTGACCAACAGTGTGGAAGGGACCACGTGGATACGTGCTCGCTCTTTCCATGATAACCCATTACTGTTCCAAATCTTCTATTTCATGGTGAAATTCCTCACGAATAAATTTACTTGGAATTGCCTACCCAAAGAGCAGAAGCCTACATTGGCAGTTTCTAGGCTTTTGAAGTTTGAGCAACAGGAGGTATTTGCCTCTGGACAGGTTGTTTAATTTGGCATTGACTTTTTAAAAAATGAATGTATCTGTGGAAATCCAAAACCGCCCATGTAGAGGGGGCTGCTGCAGCAGCGGGGACACAGCCTCTGGGGCTCGCCCGCCAGGAGGCGTTATTTGATGCTTCCATCGGTAAAGCCAATGGAGGAAGCACGGCACGAGGTGTTCCACTGTCCTCCCGCTCTCTGAACCATGGGTAGGTCTCATCCAGTCCCATCCACGGGCAGTGACCCTAATGGTAAACTTTGTCATCGTCATACTCTCTAAATGCCTTTAAATCAAAAGAGCAGTTACTGGAGAAGGAAATTTTCATGAAAAGTGTTCATTAGACCACTAGGCTTCTAGCCCCCACCTACTCCAAGCCTGGATATGTTTGAGATCTTTTAGGATTGGGAAGCAAGTAGTTTTTAGGAATGAGACGGTGAGAAAACTGAGGTTGGAGAATTTAAAAATAAGCCCGAGCACATTTATAAGAATGGGGAATAATCCATCCACCAAAGCAAATGGGAGTCGTACCTAAAAGGGGGGAAGGTAGATATGGATAGTGGGTATGGGTTTAATTCTTATACAAAAAAGGGGTGTAAAATATGTTTTTAAAGGTGAAAATAAACATAGTTATTTTGTATGTGCTTTGCACATTTTTACAAAACAAATAAAAATGTTAGCAGGTAATGGGCATTATGCTCCCTGACCCCTGGCATGTTTTATAGGTACTCGGGGTTTTGTCCTTGTTTTTATCAACTGCTCTCTTTCTTCCTGGCAGCTTATCATAAACATGCATTATAAATGTGATACTTCTCTATTTTAGAAAAATATAACTGACAGGCAGCCTGGGTTCTGGTTCTGTCATTTGCTAACTCTATACTTGAAAAATATAAACATAGGTAAAAATCATTGTCTGAAGGGAACTGCTCCAAGAGAGTGAAAATATATTAACGTGTCATCAGGATAGAGCTGACATGCAGTAACCACAGGGCTTTGGTAGAGCCGCCCATAAACCAGCCATGTAAGTGGGTATTAGTGTCCTGATCGGGAACTCAGCATCAAATAAACCGCATAACCACATCAGAGGAGTTAGAAGTTAGACTTAGATCTAACCAGCTTGAGCACATTCAAATAATTTATCCTTGCACTTTAATGAAATTAAAGTGTTTTTAAAGCACTAATCAATTAAGATGTTGAAGAGAGTTAAACTTTAAAAATAGGAAATATCCACTTTCAACGGAATCAGATAAATTGGATGGGATTGACTCTACCTCTTAATGACGGGGGAAGAGAAGGTGTTGTAGTTAAATCTTGAGTGTTTCAGAGGAAGATTTCAAAGAAAAATAAGCACGTTTACAAGGATTTAAAGGCCTGATAAGACAACATGTAGGCATGCAGCTTTCACGTTAAATATAGTACACAGGGAGCATCATCTTTATTTTTCATAAAACAGATCGTAGCATTGTGAAAACTCTCTCAATATCCGAAATAGGAGCAGGGTGAGGATTTAGCAAAGTACAGAAGCATTGACATTCAGAATGTTCTCCAGAAGCCATGTGTAGACACACTCTCATACTTGGTTGTAAAAGTCAGTTCAGTGTGGTAGTAAAATTCTGCAAGCAAAGGCTAGAAGTCAAAAGGGAAATTAATGAATTTCTTAATCCAAAATGGCAACTGTGCATGTAACAAAATGTTCATTGCAGCTCTATTTACAATAGCCCGGAGATGGAAACAACCTAAGTGTCCATCATCGGATGAATGGATAAAGAAGATGTGGCACATATGTACAATGGAATATTACTCAGCCGTAAAAAGAAACAAAATTGAGCTATTTGTAATGAGGTGGATAGACCTAGAGTCTGTCATACAGAGTGAAGTAAGTCAGAAAGAAAGACAAATACCGTATGCTAACACATATATATGGAATTTAAGAAAAAAAAATGTCATGAAGAACCTAAGGGTAAGACAGGAATAAAGACACAGACCTACTAGAGAATGGACTTGAGGATATGGGGAGGGGGAAGGGTAAGCTGTGACAAAGCGAGAGAGAGGCATGGACGTATATACACTACCAAATGTAAGGTAGATAGCTAGTGGGAAGCAGCCGCATAGCACAGGGAGATCAGCTCGGTGCTTTGTGACCACCTAGAGGGGTGGGATAGGGAGGGTGGGAGGGAGGGAGACGCAAGAGGGCAGAGATATGGGAACATATGCATATGTATAACTGATTCACTTTGTTATAAAGCAGAAACTAACACACCATTGTAAAGCAATTATACTCCAATAAAGATGTTAAAAAATAATAATAAAAAAATTTTTTTTTTAAAAAAGAAAAAAGATAGCTTCTTTCATAAAAAAAAAAATGGCGACTGTGGTTGTGGGTTTTTTTCCTTCATTTGTGGGATCAGAAAATCTTTTCAGTGATGAAAGGGGGCATGTCCTCTGAAGTACAAGTAACTCCCCACAGAGACAGTGGAGACTGATAGTATTTACTACATAGACTCGGGTAAACCTCTGTTGTTTCTTTGGTCAACAGTCTACCCAGTGTCGTTTCCCCAGGAGTGACCTCAGGGCCATATTTTCTGGTGTTGCTTCTCTACCCCCACTGACATGCCTTTTCTCTTATTTACAGCTGTGTCTTCACCATCGTCCTTTACCATGAAAACGAACACCCTGAGCACATCGGTGCCTAATTCCTACTACCCAGGTAACATAGCTTTCCGTTGTTTCATCTCTTCCTAAACCCTGAGCAGTCAGAATCGCCCAGGGCTCACTTTGCTGCCCAGGTTGCTTTAGGAGCTTAGCGTGTTTGAAGTGTTGTAACCCGATGCTTTCTATGGCTTTCTGCGGGAAAACTGGGGGGGGCCTTTCATCAGTCATTTACTGTTCTTTCTCTTTTTACTTTCTCTGCATTGACCTGCTTATGATGTATGACAGACCCATTTGTGCCAACTGCAATTTTAGGTGAGAACATTTCCCTTTATCACAGTTTATTACAGGAGTAATTTCTAAAGTCAGTGGCCACTCTGTAGGAGACGGCAGTTTGATGCAAGGATCATAACCCGGTCACGGGGGTGGTGGATGGCCTGGAGGGGTTGGGGGTGGGCATAGATAATAAAAAGACTTTCTCTAAACAATCCCCATTGATAAGAAGGGTTTGCCGTGTGTGTGTGTGTGTGTGTGTGTGTGTGTGTGTGTGTGTGTGTGTGTGTGTGTGTGTGTGTGTGTGTGTGTGTGTGTGTGTGTGTGTGTGTGTGTGTGTGTTGGGAATGATACCAAAAGGTTCCAATGAACGGTCCCGGCTCCAGCGCTCTCCCTGTCCAGGTTCAGAATTAAAAGTCAGCTTTGATCCCAAGGAAAAACACAGTTTGTCATCACTCAGCTGTGTACTTGCAAGACCTAAAGTCTGTCCAAAGTGGTGACAGTCAGAAACGTGAAAATAGCTTCTTATTATTTTCACTTATTGCTAAGCACTGAAAACAGCAGTTTCAAAAATAGCATTTTTCTAATTCTGCCAAATGCTTTGCAGAAAAATCATCACAGTAGAGCTTTGGCCCCCTCCCCCTCCTCAGAGCTACCCAGGGCACCCCCAGCATTTCAGATGTCTGTCACACAGTGGAATTTCAAAGGAGCTGCTGTTCTCAACAGCAAAACGACAAGCTGACACTTTATAATCACATGGTTTATTATGTGTCAGATGTCACCGGAAATGAAATAAAATGTTAGCCCCCATGGGACAGAATGCAATTAAGGTAGGAAATATTCCCAAACCAAACAAGCATGAGCTGCTGTTGCCTTTGAGACCGTAGCCCGAGCGTACCTGGCTATGTTCTCTCTCTATCAGTACTACTAACCTTACAGAAAAGGAGCACAACACAGATGACTTCAAGGTGTATAACCATCCCTCGCAGCCAGAGCTCCATCCTCAGCTGTGCCAGTCCTGCTTCCTAACTCTCTTTACAAGGGTTTATATCTTGGCAACATAATTTTTCCCCCTGTGCTTCTCTTTTCTCTTAAGTTGTTATGATTTTTATGTAGAGGGTGTTGGGGGTTTTTTCCCCCTTATGGTGTTTTCTGGGCTTGATTAAGCAAGTTTGTTGCTTGAGGAAAAAATGAACTCAGACAGAAGTTGAAGAATGTACCTAAAGCAGACGTTTTGAATTTGCGTCGTTTTGAGGACTAATAAACAAACCCCGCTAAAGCTGCCACCTTTTAATCCTGACCGTAAGGGAAAGAAAGCTGCATTTTTATCCTTTTCATAAGTGAGGGGCACAGGCTAATCTTAGGTGCCCGAACAATGCAATCTAAATGCAGATGACATTTGCAGAATCTCTTGATGGGAAATTTGTGATTTCTTTGTGTGCCTGGCATTCACTCCGCAATTCCTCTAGTAGGTGTTCTGACCTTGGGGGAGCTATGAGTGGGGAGGGCTGAGATGTGCATTGTCAGAGGGAAGAAAATGTTCAGATTTCACAGCAGGATTTAGATAAGCTTATTAAACAAATACCATCTTTTAAAGTTGGGGCTTTGTTATTACGAACACTAATGACATCTTTTAAAGTTGGTTAGGCTTCTCTACAGAGAGAGAGTCACTTGAACAGACAATTCAAATAGCAGAAATGATGCACATTGTGAAAAATAAGTCAGCCAGATCAACAAATAACTGTTACCGTGTTGAGCTGGTACCAACCTGCCAATGTGACAAATGGCGGTGCTTGGGGACTGTCCCTTCCATGTCACTCGGTGCGAAGGTGAATCCGTATGTTACATAGGTTATCACTTGAAACCATGCAATGAAGATACGCTGTACATCTACCCTGGCACTTTTGGGGAATAGTGCTATTTTAATTTACACTAAGACAGGAAGACGTGTTTTGTTGTGACTCACAGCTTAGCACAATTAAATCCTCGAGTGCATTTTATTCTCACAGGCTAAGGTGCCCAGCCCTAATGTATAAAGCTTTAACATGCCTTTATATCATTTTCTTGCAAAAAAAAAATAGATAGCTAGATAGATGGATAGCGAGGTAGGACCGTTGCCTACCTCAAAAGCAGCATCCATTTCAATTCAGGATTTTTCAGCTGGTTCGTTGAAAATTCGAGACAGTTTGTTAAAGAATGTAGGTAGAATGAATTCTCAGTTCTTAGAAAACCATCGGAACTTTTAGTGAGTAGCTTTATTTCTGATTTCCTCTTAGCCATAATTTTTAATTAAAAATTGTGGGTGGGTAATTTTTAACAAATATAGGAAGTTAGTGACAAATGATGTATTTTATCAGTAATCATTCTTTTTTAAGAAGTCAGAGGAAACTGATGAATCACTAATTTTGATGGAATCAAGATTTTCTGCTAGTTCAGGTGACCAAATTTCAGAACAGATATCACATCAGAAACCTTCAGTTTCCTCGTCGGCAGCTGTGTTCTCAGTAATAGTGTTCTTTTCTTAGATGATCTGGTAGTGTTTAAATGCTTTAAGACGTGTCCACATAATAATGAGGTCAAGATATCATAGTGCAGTGGGGGTGATACATACAGTGGTGACAGTGGTGACTGTTCTGTGGACTTAAAACTTCCAAGAGTGCCTCGCCCTGGGATCAGAGCACTGTGAGGTTGCCAGTGGATCCACATGGAAGACCCACATGATTCATTTGGGGAAGTGTAGAAGGTCAGTCCACAGTGGAGGGCATTTAATTACGTTCATCCCAAAAGGTGCAAAACTGAGAGAGTGAGAGGCACAGAGGGGAAACTAATTAATGTTCCATGTATTTGAGTATAAAGAGCAGAACTTCCTGCTGGAGCAGCTGAAAGCTCCAGGGCTTCAGGGCTTCAGGAGGGAGCCTCCCCTACATCGTGAGCTTGGCAGTTGCCAGCAAGCAAATCCGATGAGAAAATGTCCCGGTTTATTTGCAACTGTTCTAGTAGATGGGAACATATGAATTTCTAAATTTCAAAGCAAATCCAAATGAAAAAAAAAATCATAAGATCAACTTACCACCTTTTTTATTTTGTCTTTGTGTCTTTAGCCACCTTGTAGTGATCCAGGTACCATTTCAGCAGCAGCACATAGCTACACACCTGTGTGCCACCCTTCATACCATGCATCCCAGGTGCTTTGCAATGCAGATAGGAGTGAGGTTTCAAAGCCAGGCCCAGCTCACCAAGCGCCCTTGAACTAAATTTCCTTTGGAGCTGAACTTCTCAGTTTAAACAAACAAACAAAAACCCATAGCTGAATTCCCTATTGATAAACAATCTGGTCATTTTTTTCATTGAACTTATCTTTTCTTATATGTTTTCACTCTTTATGCCTGAAATCAATTTTGATTTAATGTTCTCATTTTAAGTGACTTTCTCATTATATTTTGATGAGACAGACCCTCAGCTGTAAAATGGCTGAGGGGATTCAGCATTATAATGAGTTAACCTGTACAATGTGGAACTCTTAACCTAATAGCACCTTCCTGCATAAGACATTTTTTAATAGCTACAATTTCTGCAGTTCATTAATCTAATTTACTAGGAGTCTTCCATTAAAATATAGCCTCTTTAGGCTTATTTGACCAGATTCTGACATTAATTTTGTAATACAATTTGGTTGACTTGTTCAAGAAATTTAAGTGAGAAAATGTATGGAGTACAACTAAGACTTATTTAGTCATTACTTGGTTCATGGGGGATGAAAAGCAATTATGATACTATTTTAACCTCCTTTTCTTATTGAGTGCTTAAATTAAACACCTCCATCCTAAGGTGATGGGAGAAATGAGGCTCTGCCCTCTGACCACCTATGAATAGAAAACTTAACTGTAAAATTAAAACACAAAATAAAAACTACCTGTACTTATTCACGCAGTACTATTGCTTATGCCCTGTTTCCTTTTTCTCCTCCTCTTTTCTCCTGATATGTATCTTCTTAAAAGTGCCTATAAATGGTAAGTTCCCCCATGCGCCCGCCCCATGGAGAAGGTGTGGAGGGAATGGGGGGGGTGTCTTCTCTGTAGAACAAAGCCAGCTGGTTCTGCTGTGCGTTGGCCTGCATGTTAGCTCCTGTAGATCATGCCATGAGTGCTGTGTTGGCCCACCGTATCCTGTCCAGCTTTCTGATCCTGGAGCATGCGAAGTGACTTATCCAACCAGGTTCCTTTCTCTCCCCCTCCCGCCCCCCCAGTTATCTTGGATCTCATGTATCATGTCCACGTTTTCATTGCTAGCTTTGTAAGCCAACCCATCTTGTGCACTTTTTCTTTGCTCACAGAACATTCATACAGAGTTGATTTCCATCATCATACAAACGAGTTCACGAATCTTCGGAAGAACACAAGACTGGTTTTGCACCAGGCCTTGATGAAGTTTCAGACTGAAACTTCGATGAACTTTAGCCCCCGAAGGCTAAAGGATTCTTACCAACTAGCTTTGGGAAAGCAAGAGATCGTTTGGACTGCTTTGTAAAAACAAAGATTCCTGCCGCATCCCTACTAGTATTGCCAATCCCACTGAAATCTCTAGACACTTAACTTTTCTTTTTTGCTGAGCCATCACGGGGATCGTGGCAGCCGTAGGTTGAGGGGATGTCAGCAGCCTCTTCTTAGATTCTCGGCGACCCCGTTGTAGCTGGTTCCCCTCATTTTTTCCACGGCCTTCTTTTCCCAGACGAGACGCACACGATGGCCAGTGACACCAGCAGCTTGGTGCAGCCCCACACGTACAAGAAGCGCGAGCCGGCCGACGTGCCCTACCAGACGGGGCAGCTGCACCCTGCCATCCGGGTGGCCGACCTGCTTCAGCACATCACGCAGATGAAGTGCGCGGAGGGCTACGGCTTCAAGGAGGAGTATGAGGTGAGCACGCACCCCGCACCTGGGCTCCCCCTCCGCCCACCTGGGCGCGGCGCCCGGGGGCTCTGCGACATCTCCCCTAGCCGGTGGGGCCCACGAGGCCGCCAGGAAGGGACCAGCTGTTTCATCCCTGGATCCATTTCCATCCAGCGGTGAGACTTAACCACCAGGGGGATGTCCTACCTTAAATGAAAAGAGGAGAAATACTTCTTCACCTTTTTCTTTATTCTGCATAAATACGCCATGAAAACAGAGGCCTGCCAGGCTCTCTTCCCCATTCCTCACCACCTTTCCTGGCTTTTCCTATAATAAAGTCTGATGTTAAATCCCAATAATTTTGAGGGTTATCTCAGGAAGAAGCTGTCCACCTAGAACAGTTGTAGGCCAACCAGCAATGTCTTGCATGGAGATGAGATGGCAGTAGAGGGACCGGCTAGTGTCACGGCAGTGACAGCTGTCACCGTCCCACCAGCCCAGGGAGCAGGTCGCTGTCCCGCGATCCAGTGCAGGCAGCCCTTGGGGGCCTTTCCAGGAACAGCGATATATAATCTGGCACCGTATATAAATGTAGGACTCACCCCTTTCACAGCCTCTGTCCTCAGCCTAATTCTGTTGGAAAGTCTTTCCCAAACTGAAGAGAATTAATTTATTTGAAGAGTCTGGTTCAAAAGAGCACACCTTCACTGAGTGTGCATGTGTGTGTGTGTGTGTGTGTTGTGTGTGTGTGTGTGTGTGTGTGTGTATGTGTGGTGAGGGGGGAGAAGGAAGGGGCTTGGATTTCTCTGTTACCTTATTAAGTAAAATTAGTTCACAATCACTGGTGAAGATAAAGTAGCAGCATGCTTACAGTAAAAATAGGATTAGAAAGCCACATGGCTTTTTAAATCTAAGAACGTGTTGCTGGTATTGCATCTACCTGACTAGCTCCTAGTTGGAAAACATCTTGTCTGGAATTAGAGTATTTTTAAAATCAGTTTCTACCACCCACCCCTATCCTTCGACGTTCAAACTCTGCTTCTTTCTCCTCTTGGGGGGCCCTCATGATGCCTCAGTTTTATGCCCAGATGCTGCATTATCTTGGGTTTAGCTTCATTGTCCAAGGCTCGTTCCAGCAGTCAGAGCCCCACCACTGCTTTGCTTCTTTGAAGGCCAGGTCTTTGTTAAACGCAGGCAAATACACAGACACACTTTGCTCTGCTGACACGTGTGTCCTCACGTATTACCAATGACCGCAGTTCAGAAGACTGCGAAGCCAAGAAAACAATCACAAACCAGAGCCCAAAGGTTTGATTTAAGTCCAGAAAACATTTCCAAACGAAGTTCTGCATTTTGGCCATCCTGAAATTCTTAGGTTTGCTTTTAGTGATTTAATTCGTTAATGCAGTGAAACCGGCCGCCTTTGCATATTTCCTCCTGCGCTTTTAAAGGCTGGCTGAGGAATTAATAGGATTAAGAGCAGGACTTCCAAAAGCATTAATATCTTATGAAAGACAAAATTAGGTTATTGCGAAAATATCAGCCTAATGAATAGAGATGACGTCTTTAGTTCTATCCAATCTTCTGAATGCAGATAGTGCTCTAATGTTTGTTAAACATGTTAATGTCAAAGAGATTAGGTATAGGCTCAAATAACAATTCGTAAAATAACCTGAGTCCAGTTTTTCATGGACTATTTTAAAATACCTACCTTAGGACTTCTAATAACACACCATAGATGATGTGTATTTGAAAGTATGCAGAAAATCAGTTCCGATTCACATCTCCTGAAGAAATATGATTTATAAGTGCAAACTGAAACAGTGTATACTCATCTGAAGTGTGTTATAATTGATGATTGAGTTGTTATACTCTGCAATAAAATGTTGTATTAGGGCTTCCCTGGTGGTGCAGTGGTTGAGGGTCCGCCTGCCGATGCAGGGGACACGGGTTCGTGCCCCGGTCCGGGAAGATCCCATGTCCCACGGAGTGGCTGGGCCCGTGAGCCATGGCTGCTGAGCCTGCGTGTCCAGAGCCTGTGCTCTGCAACGGGAGAGACCACAACAGTGAGAGGTCCGTGTACTGCAAAAAAAAAAAAAAATGTTGTATTAGTTACAGTTCAAAAAACTCTTTTTCCCATGCTAGCTTTTCAGTGGATCAGAGAAGACTATTTCTTTTTTTAATTTATTTTATTGAAGTCTAGTTGATTTACAATGTTGTGTTAATTTCTGCTGTACAGCAAAGTGATTCAGTTATACATATATATTCATATTTTTTCATATTCGTTTCCATTATGGTTTATCACAGGATATTGAATATAGTTCCCTGTGCTATACAGTAGGACCTTGTTGTTTATCCATTCTATATATAACAGCTTGCCTCTGCTAATCCCAAACTCCCATTCCTTCACTCCCCCATCTCCCTTCCCCCTTGGCAACCACAAGTCTGTTCTCTATGTCTGTGAGTCTGTTTCTGTTTCATAGATACGTTCATTTGTGTCATATTTTAGATTCCACATATAAGTATATCGTATGGTATTTGTCTTTCTCTACCCGACTTACTTCACTTAGTATGATAATCTCTGGTTGCATCCATGTTCTGCAAATAGCATTATTTCATTATTTTTTATGGCTGAGTAGTATTCCATTGTATATATGTACCACATCTTCTTTATCCATTCATCTGTCGATGGACATTTAGGTTGTTTCCATGTCTTAGCTATTGTAAATAATGCTGCTATGAACATAGGGGTGCATGTATCTTTTCAAATTATAGTTTTGTCTGGAAATATGCCCAGGAGTTGGATTGCTGGATCATGTGGCAACTCTGTTTTTAGTTTTTTGAGGAACCTTTATACTGTTTTCCATAGTGGCTGCACCAACTTAACATTCACACCAACAGTGTAGGAGGGCTCCCTTTTCTCCACACCCCAGAGACAACTGTTTAAAACTAACATATACAGGTATCCAGTGATCACATTATACACCCTAAAGTTACACAATGTTATGTGTCAGTTATATCTCAATAAAACTGAGGAGGGGGGGAGTAAAAACTTTTCAATGCCAAAATCATTATCAGCTTTTTTTAAAAGAAGGAAGGGAAAAAAAGAAAAAAGAGCAAATACTAGAGAGGAAAGTGGGAACAAATAGGAACGTGCTATTGGGAGAAGTATGAGATGGAAAGTTCTGTTAGGAATAATCCTAGCACTCAGTAATTTTCAGGTTATTAAGTAGCCCCCCTCCTGGGGGCAGGGTGCGGATGTGGGTGGGAGGACCGTGGTGGGACAGAGTAAACGGGACGTGAGAAGTGATGCTGGCACAAGGGTAAATCTATAGAGTGGCCGCAGGGAGAGGGGAACACCTGCTCAGTCTCTCACCTACATCCCGAAGTCCCCCCTCTCCCTCGCCGTCCTTGCCTGCACATGGCTGTATCCCTCTCCTCGCCATCCTTGCCTGCACATGGCTGTATCCCTCTCCTCGCCATCCTTGCCTGCACATGGCTGTATCCCTCTCCTCGCCATCCTTGCCTGCACATGGCTGTATCCCTCTCCCTCGCTGTCCTTGCCTGCACATGGCTGTATCCCTCTCCTCGCCATCCTTGCCTGCACATGGCTGTATCCCTCTCCCTCGCCGTCCTTGCCTGCACATGGCTGTATCCCTCTCCCTCGCCGTCCTTGCCTGCACATGGCTGTATCCCTCTCCCTCGCCGTCCTTGCCTGCACATGGCTGTATCCCTCTCCCTCACCGTCCTTGCCTGCACATGGCTGTATCCCTCTCCTCGCCATCCTTGCCTGCACATGGCTGTATCCCTCTCCTCGCCATCCTTGCCTGCACATGGCTGTATCCCTCTCCCTCGCCGTCCTTGCCTGCACATGGCTGTATCCCTCTCCCTCGCCGTCCTTGCCTGCACATGGCTGTATCCCTCTCCCTCGCCGTCCTTTCCTGCACATGGCTGTATCCCTCTCCCTCGCCGTCCTTGCCTGCGCATGGCTGTATCCCTCTCCCTCGCCGTCCTTGCCTGCACATGGCTGTATTACATGCCCACATCTTCCCTGGAGGCACAGCCAAGCTTATGGGGATTCATGGGGCAGTGGCAAACCCCAGCTGCCATCATCCTGCTCGACTTTCTTTCGAGAAAAATCCCAGGGGATTTTTATTCCAGTGTGAATCTGGAAACATCCTTAAGCAGTTATGTTTTAAAGCCCAGTTTGGCTTTTAGAACTCTAACCAAACGCACCTCTTTGAATCTTGCTGTGAAGTCTGCAACCTTCCCTCAAACCCACACCAAAAGTCAGGAGTGTGTGGCTGCCTGGTGTCGTGTGAAGCTCGAGGATCAGATGGTAAGAGGCCGTGGTTTGGAAAGAGGCTCTAGTACCAGACTGTGGATATTCCAGCTCAGCCTGGATCAAGCTGTCTAACCTCCTAGGCCTCAGTTTCCCCATCTGTAAAATGGGATAACTATAGTATCAACCTCATAAGAGTATTGTGAGGCTTGACTCATTTAATGCATCATAAGTACTAGAATTGAATCTGATATTCAGTGGCAGCTTTAGCTAATAAAAGAGGAAAGGACTAATTTATAATAGGATCCAAGGCAGGGCATTCACCCCGTGGTCTTTACAGGGAAAGTGTGTCAATTACAATTTCAGTACCTCTCCTGTGTTCACACTCTGGATAGATAGTTCACTTACCATGTGTCATCAAAACTTGCCATTCAAAAGTAACTTAAATAAATAGGTAGGTTTGACTCTGTGGACAAAGAGTTTGAGAACTGAGAAGTTAAATATTTTTTTCTTTTTTAAAATATTGGCGTATAGTTGACTTACAATACTATATTGGTTTCAGGTGTACGACATGGTGATTGGATATTTTTATAGATTACCCGTCAAAGTTATTATATTATTGACTGTATTCCCTGTACTGAATATTACATCCCTGTAACTTACTCTTTTTTCTTTCTTACAGTTTACCAGATAAAATACAGTTTGCTCAGTTAAACCTGAACTTCAAATAAACAGAATAATTCTTTAATATAAGTATGTCCCAAATGGTGCATAGGACATACTTATACTAAAAACTACTCACTGCATATATGAAACTCAGTTAATATTTAAAAGTATATGCTGTTGGGCTTCCCTGGTGGCGCAGTGGTTGAGAGTCCGCCTGCCGATGCAGGGGACACGGGTTCGTGCCCTGGTCCGGGAAGATCCCACATGCCGCGGAGCGGCTGGGCCCGTGAGCCATGGCCGCTGAGCCTGCCCATCCGGAGCCTGTGCTCTGCAACGGGAGAGGCCACAACAGTGAGAGGCCCGCGTACTGCAAAAAAAAAAAAAAAGTATATGCTGTCAACTTTTATTGTTGAAACAGTATTTTCATATCTAAGTTAGAAAAGTCCTAAGGGATAGTGTAGCTACAGACCACAGAATACTGTCTTTTAAACAATGGTTCTATGAGTGTCTTTGCAAGGTCGGATTTGGGGAAAAGCTTACCTTAAGCTGCGCTTGTTAGTTCACTGGAGAATACCAAGCACGTGGGGTGAATGTGACACGTCTGGGTGCTGGGGACACCGAGTGCCCTGCCCTCAGGAGTCTCCCTCTGCAGGAGGAAGCAGTCATGGGGTGGTTGTAGCACCTCTTATGAAACCTCAGAAGAGAGATTTGCGTTAGTACTTTGAAGGCTAGGGGTGCAAGTCTGGGCAAGGATGACTTTTTCCTTGAAGGATGTGTTGGAGTTGGCCAGGAGAAGGCAAAAGAGTGGGATTCCAGGTAGACGCGGAAGCAAGAGAATGTGGGCAGTCAGGGCGCTGTCGTGAAGGGCCATGTGTCCCACCCAGAAGCTTGTACATCACTCTGGCCGCCGTGGGAAGAGAAGAAGAATTCAGGTAACGCATGCATCTCATTCCTGTACCTGGAGGGAGATCTGTTCACACAAACAGCTTAATTTTTAAATGCTGTTGTACACGGCACACAGGAACTGCTTGAAAGGTAATAATCCACATCCAAAAAGTAAAGGGGAGATGGAAGATGTATTTACTGGAAAAGAGGAGTATGAACTACATCCCTTTCTCCCCATGCAAAAAAATGCAATGCAGTGCTTGGCTTCCAGATTTGTTGAAGCGATGAATTACTTCAATTCGGAAGCATTTCTTGGGGGAAACCATCAAGAAAGCCTCAGGTTGCCGCCGTGACTCAGCACAATCACCCAATCAGTCGGTTTTCTTCAATCCATGTACGTTGGGAAACACCAGCCACTTAGACTGTAAAGTACTTTTGAAATAGTGACTTTTTCTCTGTTGACACTGTTTCAACAAATTCGTCTTTATCTTTTCCAAGACAGAGATGTCTGAAAACTGGCCTTAACCCTGGAAGGGTTCATTACCGCTCAAGTAGCCGACTGAAGTGTGTCCAAACCAGAGGGAAAACATGCTGGGGATAAGACAGAGCAGCACTGAGTGCAGAAGATTTTGTTTGTTTTTGTTTTTTGTTCTAACAAGATCATCATATGGCATCTCTCACCAGGGAAGTGCAATAATTTGATTCAAAAGAAACTCAGACATGAATCACAGTAAAAAAGTAAACAGGCTGAATTGAACAGAAAATGGCATGTTGTCAGCAGACTGGTTTGGGGATCTCAGGAGAAAGACCCAGTGGAAAGGGCAAGTTTGTTTATGTTGCTACAAAAGAGGAGCTGGTTCTTTCTTCCAAAAAGCAAAGATCAGTCTGTGCTAAGCGCTTGGAGGAGATCCGTGGGTTTACCAGAAGTGGAGAAAGGAGACCAGCTGCACTCAGGAAGCAGTGGAGGCCTGAGCGGCCGCCCCAACAGACTCCTGGGCCTTTATCACCTGGAGTGAAAAGGAAGATTCTCTAGCTCTGCCCTGAGCCAGCAGGCCCTGCCCTAGATGTGGGAGCTGCTCCCTGCTACCTGAGTGGGACGGAGGGGGTCCCAGCCTCAGGGGTGACCCTGCACAGTTGGAGAATGAACTCCTGCCCCTCTGTCGTCCCCAAAAGGTCTTCTTTGGTCCTGGATTTTTGAACTGATCTAATTGTCTTCTGGGATCCAAGCAGAAAAACATTAACCTGAAGTAGGAAAATAGTTGTGCAGTTCTGAAAGAACGTATGTTGCTATCGTTGTAAAATTAAGATAAAGGAAGGACAGCAATTTAAAACTACTCCCACATAGGACCTCCTGAAAAACACCGATGGTACTCTTTTATTAGCTAATAATTAATATTGCTCTGGGGCACAAAAATTTATTTTCCAGTTACTAGATCTGAAATGTATAAACCTAAGTAACTCGTGGCAGCTACTTCTCAAACAACTATGTGTGTGTGTGCATATATGTCTAAACTTATTTAGAAAAGCATTATCCTGCCCCCACCTACTTTTATCCTGTGTGTTTCTCTAGGGTACAGACACGGATAATTAATTTTATAATTGAACATGGAGACTGGTTTTTTGCTCAGTTTAAATTGGGGAATTGGAGGCTTTATGCCAAGATCTTCAGACTTAAGTACATCCTATGCGTTTTTCCAAGGAACCTGGAGTTTTTTAAACATGTCTAACTCCTAGTAGCTCCTTGTAGATCTTTTTAAAATGTATGGATTGTAGGGGCTTCCCTGGTGGTGCAGTGGTTGAGAGTCCGCCTGCCGATGCAGGGGGCACGGGTTCGTGCCCCGGTCCGGGAAGATCCCACATGCCGCGGAGCGGCTGGGCCCGTGAGCCATGGTCACTGGGCCTGCGCGTCCGGAGCCTGTGCTCCGCAACGGGAAAGGCCACAACGGTGAGAGGCCGGCGTACCGCAAAACAAAAACAAAAACAGACAAAAAAAATGTATGGATTGTATATTTTCCCCTCTCATCCTTCCCATTTTCTAAGTAAAACAGCTGATTTTGTTAAGTGTAAGCACAGTGTTATATTTGATGGCTTTGTCTATATTTGACAAAGTGTGGTGAGCTAAGAAGGAATTGTCGTAGCAAAAAAAAGTCTCACTTGCCCTCCAAATCTGAGTCTCATTTTGGTTTGTTTTTTGCTTGTTTGTTTGTTTAATTTACTTGCCTCCCACCTCAGGGAAGCCAGTGAAAACTAAATAGAGAAAACCACTCCCTGAAAAACCACTTCCTCCCCATGGAGCCTGCAGTTCTAATTGCTGAGGAGATGCCCTTAGACAGCAAGGCCCTCAGCTGGGAAGACAGGCCAGCATCCCCAGGTGGGCGGCAGTGCCGCTGGGGAGAAGGGCGCCCTGTGCCTGGTCCCTCCCCGTGCGGGGCTAGTGGGCTGGTACCTCTAGAAAAGTTCTAAGTATAGTGCCCACGGCCGCTTTGCTGGGTTTTGAAAACAGAGGCCGAGGCAGGTGGAATGAGAGGTGCTTTTGTGTTCTTACCTGCTGGAACCATTGCCGACACAGCTGGCCCGTGCTCGTGGGTGGTGCAGCGTGAAGGCACCCCCTTCCCCTCACCTCCAGCCGGCACACTCTTCAGATGCGCTTTTCAGTTCCCGCTTCACATTCTGAGGCACCAGCTGAGTCCATCAATTGCCACAATCAGTGCAGGTTATTTTCTGTCCCACAGGACACAAAATAAACAAAACAAAACCACTGAAAGCCAAGGATGGGGACGTGGGGGAGCCTTGGCGAGCTCTGCAGACACATTAAGAATCACAACAGCTGCGCCTCCAGTGGCTGCCGCAGCCGAGTAAGTTTTGACATTTTTTTTCCTTTAATTATTACGGTGATGCTGAGCCAGGTCCATGCGAAAATGATAAAAAAAAAACTCCTGTGTGAAATTTTGAGGCTGCTTCAAGCTGTTTGGGGAAAATCAAGTGTGTGTGTTTATGAATACTTTCTTAGTAGATGAAAATCTCCGCGTATTTTAAATAACGCAACAGAGACGGTTGATGTTTACTGGGAATACTCAGTAGATTTTTCACTAAACTACAGATATAAAAGTGTCTGTTTTATTTATCGCGTGCTCCATTTTGTCATGCTTGCTTTCAGGAGGTCTTATGTGTTAGCTGATTTTTTTAATCCAGTTTCCTTTTGCCCACACTCCTGATAATATCCTGGACTCAGAAAACTTCGGAAAATTTAGTTAAAAATTGTTATTTCCCACGACTCTCTATTCCTCCCTCTGATTTTAGTTCATGGTGGTAGACCTTTTCCAGTTTGTTTGGAGTAGTTCTAGTTCACCGTCTGGTTTCCATTTTGAAGCTGGCCATTAGAACTGTCTTTATCTCCCCCGGGAGGAGTTAGGCGCTTTCCCCACTTGTTAACATGCTTTTAGTGTCGGGTGCCATTAGTCACAGGACCCAGCCCAGAAGGGACTGTCGGGATGCCTGTATCCCACACCTGCCGACCTCGTGTGTATCTGGTATCAGGTGGATGCTGTCACCGCCTGCTGACCTGGTCCAGCTGGCTTCAGCACAGTGGTATTGCCCCTCCCCGCGACCTCCCCTCAGCACCTCCCAAGTCCCCCTCCCACCGTTTCCAATTCCATCCCTTCCTCTCCCAGCCCACCAGCCGCCCTCATCTCTTGCCCACCCCCTCGTAACTCTCCCCAACCTCATCTCTCGACATTTACTCTCCCCCTTCACATCCACCCTCCACTCTGCAACCAGTTTTGTTTGGGAAACACAGATGTTATCACATGTGATGCCAAAACATCTGCTCTGGATTCTTTGCAAAATTAGGCCCCTCCTTAGCAGAGAGTGCTCAGTCCTCCGGGACGCGGCCCTGGGCCTGCTGCAGGCTGTCACTGTAGCCACAGCAGCGTCCCGCCACGTGCCTCAGGCCCAGCTCCTGCCACCTTTCGCACCCTCAGCACCTCGTGTCTCTGGGCTGTGCTCCACGTCGTGGTTTCTGCCTCGAGTGACTCCCAGCTCCTCCTTCACCTGCCAGCTCCCTTCACACCCAGCATGGATGTTACCAGACACCAGGCCGTCCACGGTCTCATAGCTCTGCGTTAGAATAACATAGTGGGCAGTAATAATACCGTGGGCAATGTATTAACTGATAATATGGTAAAGTGTACATTAATGGATTATCCAATAGGTATTTGAGAAACACTGCTAAATATGTTACTTTACATTTGTTGACTTGATTCCTGTGTATTTCAACACATACACCTCTAGAAGGGGAAATGAAGTCAAAGGTGGATAGAACTATTACAAATACACACTCAGAATGGTACACATCATCACGGAGGAGCAAGTGGATTAGCAGTGTCCAGCCAGGAAAAACTGTGCTGACCAACCTGAACCTTACCAATACCTGTCACTTAAAAATGGGAAGAATGGCATGGTTCCATCTGATCATTTTTACTCACTGAATGCCAACCATATGTTTAAAAAAATTAGGGTAAATGTTTTTGTTCCATATTTGCTTTCATTTCTTTTTTAATCCCTAATAGAAATAATGTAGAAATATCTAGTGATTTCAATGCATTTCAAAACATGACTATTGCAAGAGAGAAACTGTATGTCATCCTACACAGATTCAAAGCTCATAAAGGTAATTTGTGTTATCATGGACGTATTTTCAGGGGGAGCAAGGTTTTGAGGGGTGGACTTTTCATGAAATCCTGCTTGGTTCCTAGAATGATGATGATGATGTTGATGGTTAGTCTAGCCCTAACCCTAATGTAGTAGCACTCTACAAAGATACACACACAGATAGAGACACATAGATATTTCTAACCACAATGCTCTTACACTGTTATCACATCCATTTTACAGATGAGGGAATGACTCAGAATGTAAGTCATTTGCCCAAGGTCATCCCACTTTGGAGTGGTGGGATTTACTCCATAATCTGTTGCCTCCAAAGGCCACGTTCTTTTCCGCTACACCACGTAACTTCTTCATGGAACACCATGAAACACAGACCTGCAGAAGTTAACCTTGGGTTTTATTGATTTGACTTGTGATTTCATGGCAGGAGCATTGTTTTACTCTGTGCAGTTTTATTTGCTTTGAAGGATTCTGTCCTTTGGCAAAGGACAGAGCCAGCCCCGGGGGCCCCGCTGACAGCGCCAACTCTGGTTTGTTTCAGCATCTCAGCATCAGCAGATGCTGCCCCTTAACCTTGCTCAGCATCTCAGCTCCAAGAGCGCGGTCACTCCAACATTGCTCCTGCGCTGGCTTTTCCTTGTCAAGAAATGCAGGGAAATTATTCAGCAGATATCAGGCAGCCTGGCTCGTCGGAAACCTACCAGGACCAGGTATAAGCTGAAATCAAGCTGCTGCTCTTGAGAGGCATAGATCCCATAGGCTGTCTCCCTGGATTGCTGCACGACTGCCAGCCAACCCAGTAGAGGGAGGGAGAAGAGGAAGTGTAGGCGCACGTTGTGTGTGAAAGCTGAAGGTCTTCTCAGAGATCCTCTCTGGAAGAGATTCTGGAAGAGGTTGCACCTTTTTTCAATGAGGTGATTCAACATAACGGTAACAACCTTGTGAACTGGATCTCTGACCTCCAGGCAAGACCAAGATAACATGTCTCAGCTTCGACTAAATGATGCAAAAAACAACCAGTTGAAAAGGCAATTATTCTTTTTCAAAGAACAGTGCTGGGAAGTAGAAAGGACAGTGGATTGGCCATGAGAAGACTGGATCCCAAGTCTTTGACCTGTCACGTCACTGAAGAGTCTTGCTGAGACCCTAACCCCAGACCCTTGAGCAAACCACTCACCACCCCTGAAGCAAGTGGGTCAGTTCCGAAAACCAAGCACTTCCTAGAGTCTCTGTATCATTAGTCGAGCAGTCACCTTGGTGATGTTGGACTCCCAGTTTGGTTGACACATCTCCATGGACGGGATGTTTTTTGGTTCATGCTTCTCCATGGATGGGATGTTTTTTGGTTGATGTGTCTCCATGGACGGAATGTTCTCCAGTGGGCAGCCCTGACCAGCTACCTGAAAACCAAAGCCTGGCGGTCACTGGTGTGTAGAGGGCCGTCACTTGGGACCCGCGGGCAGTTCTCTGGCCCCCTCTTGCCAGTTTTGAGTTTATTCAGCATTTCTGAACGAGGGAGTTTCTGTCCTGATGTGCCCTTCCTCTTTTTTCCTCCTCTCTTTTCCCTGTTTCAACCTCTTCCCACTCTCATTTCTAACTCCCACCTCATCTCCAAAACACTGGGAAGGCCAAGTGGAGAGAGTGCAGTAGTAACATTAGTACTTTTTTTTTTTTTTTTTTGCGGTACGCAGGCCTCTCACTGTTGTGGTCTCTCCCGTTGCGGAGCACAGGCTCCGGACGCGCAGGCTCAGCGGCCATGACTCACAGGCCCAGCCGCTCCGCGGCATGTGGGATCCTCCCGGACCGGGGCACGAACCCGTGTCCCCTGCATCGGCAGGCGGACTCTCAACCACTGCGCCACCAGGGAAGCCCGACATTAGTACATTTTTGTATAAAGTCCTCACCGTGTCTGCAAGGTGTTTGTGATCAGAGTTCCACTCCATCTCTAATCCTCACTGTCCCCGTTTGTAAGGATCGTGAATAATAAGGAAATATATGGATTAAAAGTTCGGAATTAATTTCTTTCACATTTTATATTATATAAATCCACATTATTGTTACATGTCTTATTCAGACCAAAATAATATTGAATCAGAGGCCAGAGCCTTTTTGACCTGTCCTGTCTCTGAAAAGAAAGAGAACATGCTGACTTTCCCAACTTTTTCTGAAAGCAGAGGAGCTTTATGTCCTCAATGGGCTTCACCTATTATTCAGCATCTTCGAAATTTTTAAAAACTTCTTCACTCCCTTTATCTTCCATTGTTGCCCTTTAGGGACACGTGGAAAACCTTTCATCTGTTTACTTAAGGGAAATTTACAAGAGATACTGAATAATTATATGCATTCAGTGTAATTATAAACATCTAGCGTATGTTTTTATATGTATTGTATTTATGTGCTTTAGGTAATTATGCATTTGAGTTCCTTGCCAATTTTATGGCCAAAATATTTTACTTGGTTGATTACTAAGTGTATTTTAAGCTTACTTCTTGAAACATGAAGAGAATATACTATAAATCCAATTAACATAATTTATCTGCCTAAAGAGAATGCTTGATTTTATTTTCTTCTCTATTTTAATGATGAAAACCATTTGTAAGGATGCAAAGTAACAAAATATGTTTTTAAAGGTTTCCAAGTCCCGATTTTATCGTGTTTTTTTAAAAAGAAAATTTTGAAAGAAATTTGAAATTTTAAGAAAAGTGTAAAGAGAAAAAAAAAAAAGACAATAAAAATCACCCATAAACCTACTCTCAGTTTTCAGTAAGTTTCCATCCAATATTTTAATGCATTAGAATCTTTTTATAAATCGTTTCATACCTTGTTTGTCTTTGCCATGAACACTGCTATGAATAATTCTTTGGATTTACCTCCATTATTTTCTATAGATAGATTTCAAGAGGTGGAATTAATGGTTCAAAGTATATAAAATGCTTAAGTTTCTTTATGAACCTGTTATGTTGAAAGCTTGCTTTCCAGAAAAATTGAACCAATTCACACACGCCGTTAGCACTTTCCATGAGAATGCTTACCTCAGCATACCAGCACTCAAATAAGCATTAGTCTTTTTCTTTTTTATCATCTTTGCCAGCTCGATAGGTAGAAAAAGAGTATCTCATTATTGCTCCATTTGAAACTGGACATGTCTTTATATGTTCGCCAGCCACGTGAAAATTTTCTTTTGTGAACTGTTCATATGCTTTGCCTGTTTTTTTACTAGGGTGTTAATGTCTCCTACTGACTTGTACAACCTCTTCTATGCTTGCTTTGTCCTTCTTTAAAAATGTATTGGCTATCCTTCAGCTTTGTGCTGGCATCATTTTAGAATCACCCTGTCCATGAAAAATGGACATTTCATGAGGCTGACATTTTATACAGTCAGCTTCATGAAAAACTCTGTAATTTTGTTTGGAACTGCATGGGATCCACTTATAAAGTTCGGGAAAATTGACTTCTTGGCAATATTGGATCTTTATTTGGATCTTCTTTTATATTTTTCAGCAGAGTTTCAAAATGTTCTCCATGAAATCTTGTACATCTTTTAGTTATGTGTACTTATTTGTTAAGATAATAGCATCTCTTAAAGTTACATTTTCTTTTTATTGCAAGTATATAGAGTACATGTATAAATATATAGAGATACAGGTATATAAGTATATGTGTGTATACGTATGTGTGTATGTATGTATATTTGTATGTTGCTCCTTTGTCCAGAAACATTTCTCAGCAATCTTTATTTCAGTCATTTCTCTGCAGATTATTCTGGAGTTTTCCATGGAGAAATCATGTCAACTTTCATTACTGACAGTTTTGTTTCTTCTTAATCCTTATACATTTATTTTTTCTTACTTATAAAGCTCACTAGAACCTCCAGTACAACACTGAATAAAACTTAGGTTGACAAGCATCATTATCTTGGTCCTGATTTTCAGAGAAAAGGCTTTTAATGATTAATAATTAGTCATAATTAGTTTAAGGATATTCCCTTCCATTTCTGGTTTATTAATACTGCTTACCATAGATAAATATTGAATTTGATAGAATGCTTTTTTAGCATATATTGTTATACAAAATAATTATTTTATTTCTCTTTTTTGACATGTTAGTGTGGTGGGTTAATTAATGTAGTTAATATTCTAATTTTGAACCAACCCTTCATTCCTGAGATAAACCTAACTTGGTCATGATATGTTTTAAATATTGCTGAAGGCTGTTCACTAATGATGTTTACATCTATGTCCATGAGTTACTAGTCTCTTAATGATCCTTCTTGTATTTTTATTTTCTCATTTTAGAATGAAAAATATATCTGCTTTTCAAAATGAATTAGATAGCATTCTGTGTTCTTTCTGTTCCCTTAGAAGAGATCATGTGAGATTCAAGTTATCTTTCTTTTTTTTTAGCTGTGACCTTTTTGTTTTTAATTGGAGTATAATTGCTTTACAATGTTGTGTTAGTTTCTACTGCAGATTATCTTTAAAACTCACCTACAAAACTGGCTAGGTCTGGCATTCTCCTCATGGTAAAATTTTTAATTATGAATTTTTCAATAGTTATAAGACTATTCTGGATTTCTAGTTTTTCTTGAGTTAACTTTATAGTGAATATCTTAATAGAAGTGAATTTTGTCTAATTTTTTACTCAAGGGTATACATTTGTTCATATTTTCTTATTATCTGTCCTTTATCATCATTAATAGTGTTTGTGCCTTTTCTCCTTCTTCTTTCTTGACTATTCTTGCCAACATTTTGTTGGTTTTATTAGTTGTTTCAAAGAGATAACCTTTGACCTTGTAGATCTTTCATATTGCATGTTTTAAATTTCTGATATTCCTGATCTTTTTTCCTTCTACTTTCTTTGAGTTTATTATGTTCTTATTTTTAAACAAGATGCTGAACACATTAATTTTCAGTCTTTCTTTTTTCTAGTAGAAGCATTTATTTAAGTATTAATTTTCCCTCCAAGTAACAGTCGAGTACTCTTATCCTTAAGTATTTTTAAATTTTCATTACAGGTACTTCTTTGACCCATGCATTATTTAGAGCATATGAGTGCATGAATGTGTGCGTTTTATTTCGCAGTGCATGGGAGATTTTTTTGGTTGTCTTTTTATTAGTGATTTCTAACTTAAATGTATGCTGATTGGAGAAAATTCATTGAAATTTGTGGACATTATTTAGAGCCGTCCACATGGTCAATTTTCTTAAATATTTTATGTATTCTTAACAACAATGTTGAGTGCCAAGTTCTGTATATTCTTTAGATCACGCTTTTTAAAAAGTTTGCTGTTCAAATTTTCTGTATACTTACTAGCTTTTTGTCTGTTTGATCTATTACTGAAAGAGGTTAAAAGAAGTCATATATTTTGAAGCTAAGTTATAAGTAACTATAAGTTTAGAATTGTCTCTCCTAAATGAATTGAGCATTTCATCATTAGGCACTAATATCATTGTCGTTAGTTTATATTGTCTAATTTCAATACAACTATGCCAGTTTCCTTCTAATTAGTATTTTCCTGGATATATTTTCAATCTCTCTATTTTAGTTGTGTCTCTTGTAAATAGCATATAGCTGGATTTTTTTCTGAATTTTTGCATTTTATTTTATTTTTTTATACAGCATGTTCTTATTTTCATATTTAAGTTATATAGTCATATATAGTTATCCATTTTATACATATTGGTATATATATGTCATGGATTTTATTATTTCAGCTTTTACCTTTAAAAGTCTTACAGCTTTTACCTTTAAAGTCTACTTACAACTTAGTACATTTTTAATTTGCTGCGATTACTGATTTATTTGAATTCATTTCTGCCACCTTATTTTGTGAGTTATGTTCGTTCTACTTTTTCTTATGCTTCTTCCCCCCACCCCACCTCTTCTTGCCTATTTTTAATTAGTTAAATTTTTGTCTCGTTTTATTTTTCTGTCTACTAATTTGGAAATTATACACTTTTTTCTTTTACTAGTCACTATAGAAATGTTAGCATGCATATTTTAAAATCTAGAATTAAATTAATTGCTTAACCTTCTCCTCTCAGATATCTTTCCTCCCCTATAAATAGCTCATGATAAGGAGATTCTCTGAGAACAAAGATTCCCTGGGATTTGTAGCATCTACAAGGTAGTATTTCTTTAATTTGCTCATTCATGCATTCAGCAGATGTTACTGAGGACTCTCAAAGCTAGACCCTAGGATTAAAAAGATAAGTAAATCTTCGTTGTTGTTCTTAAGACCATCCCTTTTTGTTTTCTCCTTCAGGAGTAATTAGGCACCTACCAAAGACCACATATCTTTCTTACATCCTAAAACCATGTTTTCGACCTGGTCATCATGTAGTTCCAGTGGCTGCAGGGTTGCAGGCTAATAACCATGGTGCTGTACTTCCCGTGCAGTGTGGCCTCTGCCCTCCTTTGCTGTTGGTTACTGATGGCATTTGTTACTGATGGCAGTCGTCACTCTCGGCCACCACCTTCCCATTACCAGAGATCCTTTCTGCTGTAGCCACTTGTGTTTCTCCCCTCTGATTGCAGACCCCCCAGTTCTGCTCATCGCCTTTCCACACAGGATGTACATGTGGATGGACTGAGCATCCCTGTCTAATTTCCCTTTCATACATGGATCTCTGTGGTCTTCATCATTCACGTGAGCCCCGATGTCCCTCTGAATCACAGTGCTTTTGGAAAATGGGATAGTATGTTCCGCTCCCTGTGCTTTGTCACCTCTTCTTTCCTGCTTCCCTGGGCTCACCATCCCTCTTCCTCTCTCTCATCACTGCCTGCAGCCTGGACTTGAGCCAAGCACACACATCTCCCATCACAGCTTCATTCCTTCCTCTCTTCCTTCCACTGCTGGGCCTTCGGAGCTGTGTATAAAAGCTCTAATTTATTTTTTTGGTGTTTTCTTCTTCTTTTCATTTATTTTATGGAAGTATAGTTGATTTACAATGTTGTGTTAGTTTCTGCTGTACAGCAAAGTGATTCAGTTTTATATATATATATATATATATATATATATATATATATATGTTCTTTTCCATATTCTTTTCCATTATGGTTTATCTCAGGATATTGAATATAGTTCCCTGAGCTATATAGTAGGACCCTGTTGTTTATCCATTCTGTATGTGCTAGTTTGCATCTGCTAATCCCAAACTCCCAGTCTATCCCTCCCCTATTCCCCCCTCCCACTTGGCAACCACAAGTCTGTTCTCTAAGTCTGTGAGTCTATTTATATTTTGTGGATAAGTTCATTTATGTTATATTTTAGATTCCACATAGAAGTGATATCATATGGTATTTGTCCTTCTCTTTCTGACTTACTTCGTTTAGTAGGATAATCTCTAGGTCCATCCATGTTGCTGCAAATTGCATTATTTCATTCTTTTTTATGGCTGAGTAGTATTCCATTGTATGTACGGACCACACCTTCTTTATCCATTCATCTGTTAATGAGCTTTTAGGTTATAAAAGCACTAATTTTTAAACAAGATCATCCCGGTGAAAACATCTCCTCAGTTGTCAGAGGTTGGGGGGGAATCAGCAGGTACAGTGGTGACAGTTGGTCTGGGTGGGTCATTTTATAAGTTGTATGTGCAGTTCAGTTCCTGTATTTAGAAGCAATCCAGCCTGTACTGTAAGTCTGGTGAGCAGGAAAGAGGAGAAAATGGACCTGGATAAACAATTTAAAACTGATAGAAAAGTACTTTGCTGAGAAGCCCCGTGTCGTTTGCCCATTTTCCCTGGCCCTTTTGAAACTCCTCTGCGTGTTAGTTCTGACTGTCTGCAGGGCTCCCACTGACCGGAGCGTCGAGTGGCGCTGGTGGGTGGTGCTGGTGGGTGGTGCTGGTGGGCGGTGCACATTGTCGTGCTGCTCCACGCCTTGTTGGTGGGGAGTAAATCTTTCATAGAGCCTTCAGTGGTTTATGTTTTGTTTAGGATCTCGATGTCCAATTTTCTTGTCAACTTTTTGTTCATAGCCTGTCACAGATCTCATTAACGCCACTGACCTCTTAACCATTTTAAAGAGCGTAGGGTGGGTTGCAGAACATGGCATTTGATCTCTTTTGCACTAAATAAAAATTTTTAATTTATGAGTTTGAGTTCTAGCCATGATTACTGCCTTGGTCAGGTAACTTTACTGCTTTTTTGATTTTTAAAATGCCAGTATTTGACATCAGCATTCCCATAAAATAAATGATTCTTCATAACTGCTTTTCCAGTGCTTTTCCCATGTGACTCTTCCCAATAGTTTTCCCCAAAAAATTGAGTAGTGGCTGTCACGATTCTTGTGAACTAGCAATTATGTCAAATAATTTAATCAGTGCTTGAACTGGGCCGGCATTGCTCTTGGAAGACCATTTTTCAGAATGACCTACCCCTGAGCATTTGTTCCATAATTAAACCTGTAAACACTTTTTCCCACAAAGACCCTCAGAAGTACTGTTAGACATTCAGAACCTTCAGGGAAGAGCCTGTGCACCACTGCTGGGCAGAGTTAGCAAACTTTGAGCAAGGATGGGCAGGAGTCAGAGTTCTCTGTCGTGCAGTGTCATTGTCAAGAGCCTGCATACATAATTAATCAAGGCAGAGCTCATTGGGATTTTGATTGACATCAGACACCATTCCGGAATCGTGTGTTGAAGGACCACTAACGGGGTCTCCCCTTAATTTACGGAACATATGATTCTCCTTCAACCAGAGTCACTGTGGAAAATGTGTTTCTTCTGCAGCCTGCGATGGTATGTTCTGTGAGAAAGTGATGCTCTAAAAATTAGGACTAGATTTTAAAATCATGATGAAATGGATGATAAAAATCACAGCATCCGCTTTCAGATGTGTCCGTTTGGTTTATGAGGAGGCTAATAATGAAAAAGGAAAGACTTTAATGCCTCCAAGAGACTCTCCTGTGTTCGGACCTTTGCAGAAAAGCAAACAGGAGAGCAGGTAAGTAAAGGAATTGTTGGCCATTTAGATGAGGCATGAATAAGGGCAGAAAGTCTAAACATCTCAAGACATTTCAAATGAGACCCCTGTTACGTCTGTTCAGGCCCCGTGTCATCCAGCTCTCTCTCAGTCAGCTTTGCTGTGCTGGTTGCTAAATATAAGACACACCATTTTTTAAATTTTTATTTTATATTGGAGTATAGTTGATTGACAATGTTGTGTTAGTTTCAGGCATGCAGCAAAGTGATTCGGTTATATACATGTACAAGTATCTATTCTTTTTCAAATTCTTTTCCCATTTAGGTTATTACAGAATACTGAGCAGAGTTCCCCGTGCTATACACTAGGTCCTTGCTGGTTATCTATTTTAAAAATAGATAACCTTGCTGGTTATCTATTTTAAATATATAAAACACACCCATTTAAAAAAAAAAAAAGTCCCAGCGTCCTCCTTGTGCTGCTGATACAAGGGCACACTCTGCTCTGGGTGCCCCCTTCTGGTGCCTCTCAAAACCTCCAGTCCCTCATTTAGAAGAAGGGGTTAATGTCTCCCCATAGGACTGCTGTGGGAATGATATTCTGTGTGTGCATCCATGTATATGCATAAATATAGAAATAGACCTTTTACCTGTGTTCTGGAACTGGGCCCCTCCATTCTTGGATCACTGCCAGAGCTTTGAGCCACCATATCTGATGGAATCAGTTATTAGACCACCACCAGGCTTCAGTTTCCTGTGTCACGTTGAAATATTATTCACTCCTCTGTGCTTGGAACCCCCGGTGTCTAAAGCACTGGGTGGTTGTGACTCCCATTAGCGAGCTTCAGCCCACGCCTTCTTGTAGCCTCTTCTCTGTGGTAAAGATGCCTCACTTGGGGCAGAGCATCTCCTCCCTCATCTCCACGCCTCTGTCTTTGTTGCAGGCATCGCTTGCCTGCGCTTGGAGCCCAGTCTCCATGAAGCTTCCCCACCCACCCGTCAAGCCCTACCTGATTTCTCCAAACCTTTACCACACGTGAGGTTCTGTGCCACGTAATTCACCCTCTCTTTACATACCGCTGTTACCCTCTGCTGTCTGTGTCGTGACTGTGACCACTAGATTGTAGCTCCTCGGAGGATGAGGCCGTCTGCTCTTTGGTGTGGTCTCCGCACTGTCCGGCACTATGCTCAGCCCCTAGTAGGCAGGGTGGTTGTCTGGGGCAAGGAGCCTTTTACAGGACTGTCTGATGATGTGTCAACACAGACCAGTGGTGCCCAAGTTTGACAACCAATCATTAGAATTTCATGGTTTTGAAAATTATTAGAACCAGGTGGCGGGCGTCTTCATGGTGGAGCTTGGAATAATCAACCTTCTTGTCGAAACAGCAACTAACACTTGCTGAGCATGAGCCAGGGGCCACACATTATCTGATTTAAGGCTCACCACACCCTCCCACTCTGGACAGGAGGAAACTGAGGCTTAGGGAGGTTCATCTTCTACCCGTGTCACAAAGCTCACGCGGGTGCTGGATTTGAACCCAGACAGCTGCACCTTCTGGACACAACAGGGAGTCAGGGTCTCCCTCCCTATTTCCCCTGCGCTTTGACCCTTAAGATGTGAAGAGGTAGGAAAGATCAGGCAGTTGGTACAGGGGTCCTATGGACGTCAGACACCCAGAAAGCTTGACAACTTTCTACTCATTGGGATGATTGGCAAGTCACAATTTCCTAAAATATAAATAAACGGTAGAAATGTTGGAAATTAAGTTTATGACTACATGACTACATGGTGTTGATGTAGAACTTTCATCTTGTAAACTGACCTTGTTTTATTCATTCCGTGTGTACGATTTTCACTTTATTTGAAGGTGTTAAGAGTCAGGTGTAAGTGTAGATTTGCTCCAGTTAATACTCAAGGGGCCAGAGGAAGGAGGCTTAAGAGAGCCAGGGCGTTTGTCCTTCGGCCCTGGCCACCCACGGGATGCCATATTGCACTTAAACATTGTAATAGTTTTTCCCAGTAAGTGCAATAGGTGTGATCGAGTAAAGGAACAGTGGAAAAGAGACATCGAAATGATTTTGTCGATGTTCCATATGTAGAAATAAATGTATTTCAAAAGTCAGTCTTCCAATTATACAACTTTCAAGTCTAACTAAGTAAAATCCTCCCGGGTAAAGGCGAAGCTTAAAGTGACCAGGATTTTTAAAGCAGCTCTTTCGTTTGTGGCGGGGGGGGGGGGGGTGTTGCGAATGTGTGGCTTTGTGTGTTTAGAGTTCTCAGGCGTGATGAGCTGGGAAGTGGCCCACGGAATATCGTAGGGAGGCTGCCAGGAGCGCCACAGCTTTTCAAATAGTTTCTGCCTCTAGCACAGTAAGTGAATCTTCAGCTAACAGTGACTTAGGTGGAAAAGGCAATATATTTTTTGTGCCTGTAACTTCACATTAGTTGGAAAAAAAACTAGGATAGGGAAAAAAACTATGGAAAACCATAAGCACGTCTGCACAGCAGGATTTTGGTTTCTCAATGTGTAATGTTTCATCATGATGTTCTGAATGGGTGGCACACACTCCTTCCTTAGTTCTTTTTTGGCCAACCTCCTATATGCATCTCAGGGCATACCCCCTGTGTAATCCAAGAAACCACCTAAATCAATCTCTAATGAAAAGGAAAGGTCTGGAGTCTTTGTAAACATAGTATTTATATAGCAGTCAGAGCTTCCTAAAAGTTCTTATTTGGGGAGCAGTGCGACAAACAAAAACATCGGCTGTCTTCTAGGCTGAATATTTGTAATATTTTACAGCAGCTAATTTAACTCGAGGACACAGTTCTAATGAAAGAAGTCATAGGACAAAAAGGTAGAGCTGAAATACATATCTTCGGTGTCCTTGTAAGTCTGATAAACTGCCATGCTGTCCTAAGCTTCTGCAAAACAGAAAGTGAGGAGACCCATTGCAGAAAACTGAATTATACATAATGTCATTAAGCCTCCACCTTCACTTCTGATTGAGAGATTTGCTGCAGGAGACAGTGAGAGCAGAAGCAAATGAAAAAATAAATAAATGAAAGACCTGATCACATTATACATTTTGGTGGAAATGTAATTGCTTATAAGTTCACCTGAAGTTCTTGGGTACGTGCAAAGTCATGTGTAGCTGCTGACGATAAGAACAGAGCCATGGCCCACAGCATCCTCGTGAACTCTGAGTGTAACCCTCAGGTAGACGGGTACGGAAGTAAGAAGTGCGCTCGCCAGTGATGCTGGCATCGGCACGTACTGAGTAACCACAAACTCTCCTACGTATTGAAGTGGTCACTCTTTTTCTTGTCCTGTTTTTCCACCCAGAGATGTATTTCTGTAGATAACATGCACTGTTTACTTCTTTTTTTTAAATTGGTTTGCAATGGTGTGTTAGTTTCAGGTGTACAGCAAAGTGATTCAGTTATATGTACATATATATGTATATACACTTATATATATATATATTCTTTTTCCAATTTTTTTCCACTGTAGGTTATTATAAGATATTGAGTATGTTCCCTGTGCTATACAGTAGGTCCTTGTTGGTTATCTATTTTTTATATAGTAGTATGTAAATCTTAGTCGCAAACTCCTAATTTATCTCTCCCCCTGCCTTTCCCCTTTGGTAACCAAAACGTTGTTTTCTAGGTCCGTAAGTCTGTTTCTGTCTTATAAATAAGTTCATCTGTGTTGTTTTGGTTTTTTTTTAGATTCCACAATTAAGTGATATTATGTGATATTTGTCTTTCTCTGCCTGACTTACTTCCCTTAGTACGATCATCTCCACGTCCATCCATGTCCGTTTACTTCTTTTCCAAAGTGGTTTTGTAACTGCTTCTTTGAAAGCATGTCTCAATAGACAAGCTCATTAGGAAGGTTATGAAATCCCCTTTTCCAAGATGATGTATCCTGGAAAATGCTCTCATCTGTCAAGGATGATCTCAATGTGAGCATTTTGAAAGGATGACCATGCAGTAATGCCCTCTCTTGAGGTCATCATCTAGTGTCAGGACTGTGAAATGGAAACATCAGTGTACTTGTAAGACTTCATAACTCGGAGGCCCCACATAGCAGGCAGAGCTGGAGAAAGCAGCAGGACCCTTTTCTGACCCTTAATTAACTTCCAGGACTCTGCAGATTGCCGCTGGCTCTTAAGCATCCCCGTACAGTTCTTAATTAATTCTAGCTGCCGGAGTTGCCCACCCTATATCACTGCAAGATAAGCCCTAGCTGAGGAGTGGGGTAATAGCCATCGTAAGCCCGTGGACCACATTTCCTCTCGTTTGATGCTGTGTCTTGAAGGCCATGGCGGTGGGGCGTTTCTGCCTCTGTGAGTAGGTCTGTTTCATTCCACACATCACAGGACCATAGTGTTGGGACAGAATGTCTCCCTGCTTTGTATGAACTATGGCTCGATGAAGAAATCAGTGATAACGCACCTCCAGAAAAATTAAGCGTATGTATGCTCGCTATGGAAGAGATGTTCAGAGAAGCAGAAACTGCAGGTTGTGTCTCTAGTTCTGCATGTCACCTGCAGGGAGGGCATGTGTCCTGTAGAGCCTTGTGGGGTCCTCAGGGACATAGAACCTTTCATTGTCATAGAACTGCCATAACCTTTTATGTCTGGAAGGGCCGTGCTCAAAGGCTTTGAGAGTCATTAAGGTGATCCTTGCAACAAGCGTACTACTGCCACGTGCTTTGTACCGAGTTAAAAGGGGGGATATGGACTCTGTCTTGGGGCAACACATAATTTAACCTAACCGTGGTGATGAAAATAACATAAAATGCTGCATATGAGATCTGTAAAGAAAACTTAAGTGGCGCATACTGACAGCTATAATGGAATTGGGTGGGGGGGGAAGATCATTGGAAACTAGGGAAGAAAGCACACAGAAGAGGTAGGTTTGAGCTGAGTTGTAACAGATCAACTTGCAGGGCAAGGCCAGGAAGGGCCCCCCTGCTGAGCCACACCACACCCCCACGGAATTGGATCCTAGGAAGGCATAGAAGGCCACTGTTGTGCCCTTGTCTTGGACGTACGCCAATGTTGCTTCCATTCTCTCCTTTTTACTTCTTCCTTTCTCGTACCTTTCTTGGCCTTTCCCACTTGTTCCTTGGCACAGCTGGGCTCTTGCGCATCCTGGCAGATCCACAGAGCTCTCCTTCCTTCCCCTGTCTTCCTCTAGATCTGTTTTGTCTTCTCCTCAGCCTACGGTAGGATGCGTGTTGCAGGGTTCACCTTCCTGACCCCCACATCAGCAGAGTCTGGCCCTCCTGGGATGACAGAAGATGCTCTCTCCAGTGCTGTGGCCACGGCCATGTGTGTTGCTTATGCTTCCCGTGTGGCTGGTGCCCCCAGGGAGCCGAGCATCAGGGATGGAGCCTTTGCCTTGTTTAGGGAGCTCGACTGAGCCTTGGGCTGACAGTCAGCAGCTTCTTTTGCCTCAGCCTTGTCTGCAACATCCTCCTTCCTCTAGAAAGGATGCAGGTCACAGACAGTAACCCTGGGAAACGGGGGCCACCTCCCAATTCATTCAGAGGCAGAGAAGGAAGCAGGGAAGGGAAGGAACCCAAGTTCATCCTAGAGAGCCTTGTGGGGTCCTCAGACACGTTCACGAAGGCATCTCCCAACTTACGTGCTGACACTTAACACTGCCGTCTCTGATGCAATGTCCACGTTTCAGCATTCATTACTATTCGATTTAGTGATTAATTATCAGGCATTACAGATTTCCACAGTGTTTTAAATCCAATAAAAGTTATTTTGGGGGGACCTGAGGTTTGGAGACCAGTTGTTAGATGTCACACCAAAAGCATGATCCATAAAAGAAATAAAGTCAAGAAAATAGACTTCATGGAAATTAAAAACGTTTGCTCTGGGGGAGATGATCCTAAAAGGATAAAAAGACTAGCTCTAGACTGAGAAAAAGATTTGCAACCCACATATTTGACAAAGGACTTGTATCTGGAAAATATAAAGGACTCTCAAACCTCAACAGTAGAAAGGCAAACAATCCAATTAGGAAATGGATAAAGACATGGAAGACACTTCACCAAAGAGGATACAGGGAGGGCAAATAAACACATGAAAAGATACCATGATCAGCCATTAATAAAATGCAAATTAAGGTCATGAAGAGTTACACACACATAATAGAACAGCTAAAATAAAAAGTAGGGACAGTACCAAATGCTGGTTAGAATGTGGAGGGCTTGAATCTCTCATAAATTTCCAGAGAATGTAAAATGGGACCACGCCAGAAAAGAGTGTGGCGGTTTCTTAAAAAATTAAACATACCCTTAGCATACAACCCAGCAGTCACACTCCCGGGCATTCGTTACAGAGAAATGAAAACTTAAACTCTCCCAATAAAATGGTGCCTACGTCGTTTCAACTTCTGTTTCCTGGTTTTGATATTACACTACAGTTATGTAGTAACCATTGGTAACCACTGGGGAAAACTGAGGAGTAACCAGGACCTCTCTGAGCTATTTTTGCAGCTTCCTGTGAGCCTAGAATTATTTCAAGATAAACAATTTTTCAGAAGTTATTTTTTGGTATAATTTAAAATTCAAAGGTATTGGTTACTAACATAATTATTTCTTAACTCACTGGTGATAATAATAATAAAGTTGACTTTTATGAATATACTGAAATCTCTTTCCCTGAGCATAAGTAAAAGCTGTAACAAGAAAATGCATGAAGGATTCGTTTCTGTAAAGAAAAGATGTCTATGAGATGTTTTAGATAAATAACATACATATTATCATGGATAATAATAAGGCTTTATTATTATGGGTAATAATATCTATGAGATATTATGGGTAAAGCACCTAGAATAGTACTTAGAACTTAGCAAATACGCTGCACTTAACTTGTATTATTATTAATGTCATTTATTTCATATTATCTGGCATTCTTATTAATACTACTAAATTGAGAGCTTATGGTGATTTCACTAAAATAATTATGTAATCAAAATATTTTGAGCCAAAGTTTTTTCCTGCCCACACTTCTTCTTGGTAAAAATTCAAATCCCCTTTCAGAAGTCTTCTTTGCTGAAACAACAGTCTCTGACGATCGTGTGAAAGTTCATTCTGTCTTATGATGGAGATGTTAATATAGTTCCTCCAAGGGCATTAGATCTTTGTTGTTTGCATTTCAGTATTGACCCTTGAGTTTACTTTACTTTCAACTCTCTTGCCTTCTCTAAAATGTTTTGAGGCACTACTTCTAATAGCATTAAGCATCTCATTTTCAGTTTAATCCCGAACCTTGTAGTTCTAAATAAAAAACTGAACCGCAGGCCCCCAAGGTTTTCATCTAATATCTGGTTCCTTAGGGCCAAGTCTCCGTTTTTTAAAGCATCAGCACGTTCTAAATACGCTTTTTGCTACTTCCTTTTAACATCTGACCTTGGTTCACTTAAACTAATTGTTATCCTTTCAGCAGATTGCGATCCTAAAAAAAAAAAAAAAAACAGAAATTACACTATAGAACATTGGTGGAATTTTTAAAATTCTGAGTTCAGTGCCCTCCATTGTAAACTGTGCCGCTTCAGTAGTACTCTATTTTTTTTTTTAATAATTGAAGTATAGTTGATTTACAATGTTGTGTTAGCTTCTGGTATACATCAAAGTGATTCAGTTATACATACATATTCTATTTCATATTCTTTTCCATTATGGTTTATCACAGGATATTGAATATAGTTCTCTGGGTCAGTAGTACTCTCTTAATCATGATAGTAATTTATTTAAAACCAAATAAAAGCGTATCATTTTTAAAAAACTTTTTAAAGAACCAAGCCTCAAAAACATCAAATTAATGTACACTTGTAATGTAGGAATCTTCTGATTTATAATTGTCACCTGTTCGTTCACTAATACTTACAGAGCTCCGCCTGTGTGCCGGGTGGATGCTGGGCACCAAGGGTGCGCAGAGGCTCAGCTCCGCCCCTTGGGGCTCCTGGTAGGGGAGGAGACTGGCCTTCATGCTCAAATGCCCTGTGCATGGCATACATCGTACTGATTACATGACAGCTGTAGGGCACTTAATGTGTATAAGCTCCTTACATGCTCTCTTAACTGACATTCATTGGTTTGAATACTGAAAGCAATGCTGTTAAGTAATTTAAATTATTAGAGTATTCCAATTGGATAAATTAAAAACCACATTCAGTAACTGGCCTGTGGCCACACGCTTAGGAATCAGTCAGAGCTGGGATTCCAAGCCCAGTCTTCTGGTCCTAGATCCCATGCTCTTTCCTCTTCTGCACCCTGTGTTGGGAGCCAAGACTGAAGGTGAATTCAGAGTTCCCCCAACTGTGAAATGCAAGCAGCAGGTGCACTTGCAGGTGGCTTTTAGGAGGTCCACTCATGAGGAATAAACAGTGCTGATATGCAGGGTGAGGAAGTGACTGCCTGTCCAGTTGGTTCTTTTGGTCCTTTGATTGATTCATCCATGAGCCTGTGTTTGGGGCTAGAGCATCTTTCTCTCCCGAGGAAGAAGAGGCCTCGGGCTCAGAATGTGGCTAAGCAGCACTGCCAGGCAGGATTGATATCGTTGTTGTGAGTTTGTGGCCTTTACTTTTTCTGTTATCTTTACCCGTGGTGTGTGTTTTGGCCTTCCACTTACTGAAGTGATATGAAATCTCATTTCCAAATGAACATTTAAATATATAATACTTTAAATAAGTAAATTAGAGGGAAGAGGTGAGAAGACAGGGGAAATAGCGAAGGCGGGACCCAGGGACTGAGACTTGGGACGAGCTCGTGGAGCTACTCTGTCAACCTCACGTGCCTTCGGGATTTTTGTTTCATCTTCTCCTCCACCCACCTGCAACTTCCCAAACCAAAAGCATCTTCAGAAGATGATGAGAGTTTGTAGGGAGCACATGCAGATGAATAAAGCATTCCACCCAAGGTCTGTGGTAAGATGATTTTAGCCACTAATGTTTGATCTGCTTTGAGAGATGAGTTAGTCCTTTCGGGGTTCCCTCTCTCGGGAGGGGTGATAGCATATGGAAACTTCCACCAAGATTCCCGCCCTGCCTGGTGCAGCCTCACTGTTTCAACTTTGTTTTCAGTCTCCTCCTCACACCCAGATTCTAAGGCTCAGAGCCAAGACTTGTGTCACAGAAGTCTCTGGACACCTAGGGTGATGGTGTCCCCAGATTTTTTTATTAATTTTTATTGGAATATAGTTGCTTTACAATGTTGTGTTAGTTTCTGCTGTACAGCAAAGTGAATCAGCTATACGTATACATATATCCACTCTTTTTTAGATTTCCTTCCCATTTAGGTCACCACAGAGCACTGAGTAGAGTTCCCTGTGCTGTACAGTAGGTTCTCATTGGTTATCTGTTTTATACATACTAGTGTGTATATGTCAATCCCAATCTCCCATTTCATCCCACCACCACCCCTGCCCCCCTTGGTAGCCATAAGTTTGTTTTCTACGTCTGTGACTCTATTTCTGCTTTGCAAATAAGTTCATCTGTACTATTTTTCTAGATTCCACATATAAGCAATGTTGTATGATATTTGTTTTTCTTTTTCTGACTTACTTCACTCTGTAAGACAATCTCTGGGTCCATCCACGTCTCTGCAAATGGCACTATTTCGTTCCTTTTTATGGCTGAGTAGTATTCCATTGTATAAATGTACCGCATCTCCTTTATCCATTCCTCTGTTGATGGGCATTTAGGCTGCTTCCATGTCCTGGCTATTGTAAATAGTACAGCAATGAACATTGTGGTGCCTGCATCCTTTCAAATTATGGTTTTCTCCAGATATATGCCCAGGAGTGGGATTTCCGGGTCATATGGTAGCTCTATTTTTAGTTTTTTAGGGAACCGCCATACCCAACTTTCAATAAGAAATGACATTTGTGCAAACATCAGTCAATAAAGGAAAGCAGCTATGACTCCAATTTCAAAATATGTTATAATTTTCAATAAGAATGTTTGCTTCTAAGAAAAGTTAAACTTTCTGACAGAATACATTGAGATGTTAATTATTCTTCACTAAACTGTTAGAAAAGGTATTTCTAACCTTGATTTCCTAATTTCTAAAATACTCCTCCCTTCTAAATTTTTACCGTGAATCTCGTGTCTCGGGTCCTGCAGGAAGAGCCTGGGAACGGTGCCGATAGGTTTTATAAATGAATAGATGTCAAAGAGAGAGTCACAAACCTCTCATTAAAATTCCTTTTTCGGCTATACTTGTTCTTTCCAAGCCTGTTATGTCTAAAAAAGTGTCCTTAGATTTTCAGCCACATTTGATGGAGCGTCTGTGCTGTGATTTGTGAGGTGAGGACATTTTAAAACTCACAGCTCTCCAGGAAATACCATGGAAAAGATGTTTGTTTTTTAACAGAAAGGAAAGAACAAAACAATAATCGCCCCATTTCTAAATGCTGTATAGAATCCGTGGAGGGAAAACATAGAGGAAAACAATGGAAAGGACACTGTCAGGGTGACGCTAACAAAAATTGACAGCAAAGTCAGTAAGGATTTACTGTCATCGAAGTCTGAAGCTCTAATGTTAGAACAGCAGTAATTGCTAGCGCTGACTGAGCACTTCCTGTTTACCTGGTGCATTGCACATGTCAAGTCTCTAGGTCCTTGAGACCGCCCTGTTGTCAGTAGGGAGACTTGCTATGTTTTCAAATAGGGACATGGCAGGTGCCCACATGCTTTTTGAAAAGCTTACCCTAGGAGAAGTGTATAAACCACAGGGAGGTGAAGTGACCAGGTAGGAAGCTACTGCAGTAATGCAGACCAGGAGTGAGTGGAAGTCAGCTTCTCTGGCTAGTCCCAGAAGGAAAGGAGGAGCTTGCTTTCTGCAAAAGCATCCATTTGTTCTCTAGATGTTTCAAGGATTCCTTTTGCCAAAGGGGACCGTTGCTCATCTCTGAAGATCTGGGCACTGTTAGCACAGGCTCACCGACAAATCACTCTTCCAAGGCAGGTACAGAGGTAGAGGAAATTACAGCTCTCGAGTTGTATTAACATCTCAGACCCTGGCAGTATCTGCATCTGAGGGGAAATGAAAATCCTTATCTCTCCGAAAGATGGTGGTGCTGTCTGAGGAAGGACTCAAACCCAGACTGATTTAGAGAGGCAGCACAGCAATTACATCAGTCGCATTCACCTGCCTTGAAAGCAGAGCAGTCCCCTTTTTGGTGACCACCTGTGACAAGCCGCTCATTGGCATCACGATTTTGACACCCCATCTGATGACTGGGCCTCCTTGGGAGCGCCAGGGTAATGCAGTGAGGACAGGGCCAGGACCAAGTTCCAGGACCTTTGCAAAATTGCTTGATCTCATGATGTCCTGTGACTGTGATCAGAGATAGGCATGCCCAAATCAAAAAAGTAAACTTGGACCAAGATTTATGTAGTGAATATAAACATATAAACAGTGCTGTAAATCCCTTGCAGTGCAGCCCCTCTGCTACCCCATCCTCCCTGCTCAAGAAGCAGCAGAGACCCTATCGGGACCATCTAGAAGGATGAGTCTGTACATGCAGCCTTTGACTTTCACACTGAGGAATATCCGTCTCAGGCCCCCTTCAGGGGACAAGTGCCAGGGGACAAGAGACTCCCCGAAACTCTCTGCTGCCTCCTCAGCATCAGTGGGTGAGAACATCCTCGTGAAACTGAAAGTGGGGTCCAGCTGCTCGCCGCTCAAAAACCAGTAAAGAGGCAAGGTTGCTGGAAAGGAAAGTTTGCTTTATTTCGGATGCCGGCAACTTGGGCAGGGTGAGGGTGGGGGACTCCTGTCCAAAGGCTGACTCCCCCCCAACTGACAATCAGTGGGCAAGAGGTTTCAGAGACGGAGGGAGGGGGCAGAAACAGCACAGTCAGCCTTGACCGTCGTCTTGTTACTGGTCATCGGTGGTCTGACCAGAGTTATCTTGATTGCTTTAAGTACCGTTAATATTCAGTTCCAGGGTTGGTTTGTTCCCACTTCCTTGAGGCCAGTCCTCGGAATTGTGGCAGCTTATGTCATGGCTACAGTCTGGTCATAATGTAGTTAACTTCTTCCACCTGGTGGAGGTTTCAGTATCTATAAGACAGCTCACAGGAGATGGCTCAGAACATTACCTATAGCCCTTGAGGAGGAACTGAAGGTTCTTGACTTTGCTTAATGACTAAACTATTATTGTTTAGTCTTGTTGGACTGTTTTCCTTTGTTTCTCCATTTTCTCACTTCTCTGATTAAAGTTATTCTTTGGCTAAACTTTTTCTACAGACAAAAGGCAAGTGGAGGACATGGGGGGAAGGACCATAGGGTCCTGCTTGGTTTCACTCACGTGTGTGGGACAGGAGCTTCCAGGCCTGAGAAGGTAGACCAGATGGGAGGCGTCACTGGGCCCTGCTGAGCACAGCGGGTGTCACTAAGCTTCCTTCCAGGGAACAAAGGGAAGAGGAATGAATGCCAGGAAAGGGTTGACTATCCCCAAACAGCTACCCTCTGCCTCTTAAAATTAATGCTCGACTGAAACTCATACCAAATATATCAAAATAGCCCCCTTTCTTGTATAGATATTTTATTTATTTATTTATTTATTATTGATGTACAATATTATGTAATTTTCAGATGTATAATGTAGTGGTTCACAATTTTTAAAGGTTATGTTCCATTTATAGTTATTATAAAATATTGGCTGTATTCCCTGTGTTAAACAATATATTCTTGTAGCTTATTTATTTTATATCTAGTAGTTGGTACCTCTTTTTTTTTTTTTTTGGCTGCTTTTTTGGGTCTTCATTGCTGTGCATGGCTTTCTCTAGTTGTGGTGAGCGGGGGCTACTCTTCGTTGAGGTGTGCGGGCTTCAGTAGTTGTGGCTAGCGGGCTCTAGAGTGCAGGCTCAGTAGTTGTGGCGCATGGGCTTAGTTGCTGCGTCACGTGTGGGATCTTCCTGGACCAGGGCTTGAACCCATGTCCCCTGCATTAGTAGGCGGATTTTTAACCACTGAGCTACCGGAGAAGCCCTAGTTTGTACCTCTTAATCCCCTACCCTATCTTGCTCCCCACCTTCCCTCTCCCCACTGGTAACCACTAATTTGTTTTCTATATCAATGAGTCTGTTTCTTTTTTGTTGTATTCACTGGTTTGGTTTTTCTACATTTAAGTGATATCATACAATATTTGTCTTTCTCTGATTGACTTATTTCACTTAGCATAATACCCTCCAAGTCCATCCATGTTTTTGCAAATGGCAAAATTTCATTCTTTTTTGTGTCTGAATAGTGTTCCATTGTATATATGTACCACATCTTCTTTATCCATTCATCTGTTGATGGACACTTAGGTAGCTTCCATGTCTTTCCTACTGTAACTAATGCTGCTATGAACATTGAGGTACATGTATTGTGTCAAATTAGTGTTTTCATTTTAGGGGGATATATACCCAGGGGTGGAATCACTGGGTCATATGGTAGTTCTATTTTTAGTTTTTTGAGGAACCTCCATACTGTTCTCCACAGTGGCTGCACCAACTTACATTCCCACTAACAGTGTACAAGGGTTCCCTTTTCTCCGCACCCTCTCCAACATATGTTATTTGTGTTCTTTTTGATGATAGCCATTCTGACAGGTGTGAGGTGATATCTCATTGTAGTTTTAATTTGCATTTATCTGATGACTGGCGATGTAGAGCATCTTTTCATGTGCCTGTTGGCTATCTCTATGTCTTCTTTGGAAAAATGTCTATTCAGGTTTTCTGCTTCTTTTTCAATCGGGTGGTTTGCTTTTTTGATGTTGAGTTGTATGAGCTGTTTATGTATTTTGGATATTAACCCTTTATTGGTCATATCATTTGCAAATATTTTCTCCCATTCTGTAGGTTTTCTTTTCATTTTGTTGATGGTTTCCTTTGCTGTGCATAAACTTACAAGTTTAACTAGGTCCCATTTGTTTGTTTTTGCTTTTATTTGCTTTGCTTTAAGAGACAGATCTAAACAAATATTGCTATGATTTATGTCAAAGAAAGTTCTGCCTGTGTTTTCTTCCAGAGACTTTATGGTTTCCAGTCTTACATTAGGTCTGTAATCCATTTTGACAAAGCCACCTTACTATGCCTCAGTCTTCGTGATTCCGTGAGATATTGACCTTGCCTGTGGAATGTTCAGCAACAACCCAGGCTTCGAAGTTACTGTTTCACCTCTTTTTCTCCACCACTGAGCTGAAGAGTATTTATTTTTCTCTCTGCCCACTTGATCAGTGGTTTTCAGACTTTTTTTCCTGCTTCAATTCACTTGAGGGGTATGTCACATCATTAGCGGGAGCTTAGTACTGCAATGATTCTGAAGGTGGAAAGAAAAGGAGCTTTGAAATTGGGCAGATTTCCTGAAAAGCAGGTCTATTGAGGGTCCCTCCAGGGTGCACACGGCTTCACATCCCGGGAAAATCACTGTGCAGATGGCAAGAGAGCTGTGTGTCATCCAACAGGATTATTCCACAAAAAGTGGAAACCAAAAATGCCTGGCGACTTCTGACCCCCGGCCAGGGCGACTTCAGAAAGCTGCGTGTGCAGTGTGATGCAGTCAGCACAAAGGCACGCGTCCTCGGCCAGCTAGGTGGTCAAGCACAAGGAGCACAGGGTTCAGAGCCGGGCAGCCCTGGGTCCAGGCCCCAGCCGTTCTGCTTCCCTGCTGCGTGGTTGCAGGCAATCCACTTCATGCCTTCTGATTCTACATTCCCTTCTCTATACGGTAGAAATAAAGACTTGCCTGGTAGAACTTCAAAGATGCCATAAGCATATATTATTCATATAAGACATTGCTGTGAAAAGTCACTCATTCAGAGTAATATCCAACAGAATAAAAAACATTTTTAAGCTCAGTCAAATGTCAGGGTACAAATGTTTCTGGGCACTAAAACATCACATAATATTTTAGGGTCTAAACCTCAAGTCCATTATCACATACGAAAGAGACGTTAGGTAAAGGAAGGCAATATGGCAACTGTTGCCTAGAGCATCACCAGCTGAATCCTGCAAAATAGAAATTACATTTGGAATTGAATTACATTGTACTGAAACATGGCCATTTGAAGTCCTGAGATTAATTAGCAAGTTCCTTAAAGATATCAGCGTGTTGGCATTTCGATTTCAGTTTGTTTAGAAATAACAGTGCCTGGGTCAAGGTTCTTGTTTCACCCAGCCTTCACCTCTCTTGCCCTTGAAGGCTCACACACTCCCTTTGGCTGCCTCTGTCCGGGACATTGATGATGACAGTGACTGGTGGCCACCGCTACCTTTGGCCCCGAGCTGCCAGGGCCACCTTCCCATCGACACTCCACCCTGCGGCCTGTCAGGCAAGCGTAGGTGGCTTTAGTGCAATAGCAATAAATAGTTTATATAGACCAAATAAAATGCAGCGTTGGAAGAACCCAAAGAGGTGTATGGCTAGAAAACAAAGAAGTTCAGAGACTTTGCACGCCCCAGTGAGGGCATCTTCCTTCTTTTTGCGTGATGATTTTAGTCATTTTACGTGCACAGTTTTATTCATATGAGAAAGGGAGGAAAACTTCGATTTCAGAAGCTTCTAAAAACAACTCGACCCTGCACTGCCTGAGAACACACCGTGCACTAGATACAGCCTTGACCTGCATCCCGTCCTTCCCGGCAGCTTTTCTGTTGAATAGGGTTTGGGGTTTTTTTCTCCTTTTTTAATATCTGGGAGCTGTGACATTTTTAACTGACTGCAGCATTTTGGAGTAACATTCTCTTGAGGTGGGCAACTGCGACGTATAATTATATCCTGTGGGAAATGATGGTGGTGTGAGGGGTAGGAAGGAGGTTACTGAATCACAAAAACATGTTTCCTGTTCAGAAAAAAATGGCCGCGTGTGAGATGTTCCACATCCTTCTTCTCTGTGCCCAGGGAGCGTGCAGCATCTTTACGTGGAGCCATTGGTATTCGCTGGACCTTAGCCTGCTTTCATTTTTATTGTTTCGGAGACTTATTACTCTTGCAGAGCAGTTCCCCGGTTTGCTGCCTTTTCTCGGTATATATGAGCTAAGGTAGTCAGAGGAAACACTTTAATTACATTTTAAGCAGAGTCAAAGCCTAAGTCTGTTTATGAAAATTCTAACAGACGGTGCAGTGAGACCATTAACTTCAATCCCCAAAATAACATCAAGTGGTTTTTTTCATAATAAAAAGTCCATAGTTGGTGTGTTAAATTGTATCTGCATATTAAAAATCTGCCCTGAACGCTAAATATTGCCTAAATGTGCGTATTGTATTTAAAAATCCCTCCTGTGAAAAGCATCCTTGGAGCATGGGCCGTTGTCGTGTCTCCCAGGCTGGTCCTTACGCAGTTGCTCCGAGGATGGGGCATCATCAGCTGCAAAGAAACGCCTGTGCTGTGGTTGAATCGGATTTTAACCATTACCTGCTCATAACTTTTGTCAAGCAAAAACTGGAGAGGTTAAGGAGGAATTGGAGGTTGTACTAAAACGTGAACTTAAGGGTGGGGGAGATGTTAGGAGTAGGTAAGCCAGGTATCCCCCGAGCGGCCAGAATTCATGTGCTCAGGAATCCTCTGAAGGAATTCCTTCAAGGACCCGAGCTCTCACTTTCTCAGCAACAGCAGGATTCAAAACCTGGTTGGCTTTCCTTCCAGTAAATGTGAGAGGAACAGCTCTTCTCTAGAGCCACATAAATGATGTGGTGATTACTTACTTCCCAGGAATACTGGTTCAGAGTACGAGTCTTCTGAAAGCATTCAGTAATTGAATTTATGCAGTTTTATTGGAACACATCCAGCTTTTGACCTTCTTGCAGATAAAAAAAGATAGCCAAAGAACCTTCTGTTCTTACCCCAAGAAAAATGCACAGCAGAAAATTGTCTGAAACGTTTGTTGATTTGCTTCATTTATTAAAAGATATTTAAAAGCCAGAAGGGCTGTGACATAGGACGTGGTAGAATGATTGTGTAGCAAAATTACTTAATTTTCCTCGGGCGCATTTCACTGGTGGGTTTATTAGTGACTACCTGTTCAGCTCATGGTCTGCAAAAAAGGAAAGGTGGTAGGTCACAGGGTCATCAGAGGAGGCTCAGTCCCTCGGGAAGACGAGGCCTGGAGGAAGAGCCACTTCTGCCTCTGGAGTCTCACGTCTGTGCCAGGCCTTGCTGTGGGCCACACAGGAAGTGGTATTCTATAGCCCTGATGACCTGCATTTCTGCCCTGATTGCTATTCTTGCTCAGAATTCCCAAGCCAGGGGCTTCCCCGGTGGCACAGTGGTTGAGAGTCCACCTGCCGATGCAGGGGACACAGGTTCGAACCCTGGTCCAGAAAGATCCCACATGCAACGGAGCAACTAAGCCCATGTGTCACAACTACTGAGCCTGCACTTTAGAGCCTGTGAGCCACAACTACTGAAGCCCGTGCATCTAGAGCCTGTGTTCCACAACAAGAGAAGCCACCGCAGTGAGAAGCCCGCGCACCACAACAAAGAGTAGCCCCTGCTCGCCGCAATTAGAGGAAGCCTGCATGCAGTAACGATGATCCAACGCAGCCAATAAATAAAAAGAATTTCCAAGCCAGGAAGGCAGCCAGGGGCTCACTATGCAAAAGACGCATATGTCATGTCACGGCTTCTCTGAGTTGCCCAATGGCTCTAGAGCAATAGATAAAGTTTTATTTTCTAAGTAGAAATTTAAACAGTTGACTTTTGTCCTACTGCAGGCATAAGAGGGAATCTAAAGTCTAAGGTAAATATGTTCTCAGCTATTTTGAAAATGTATGCTAATGGAAAGCCATGACATTTAAAACTGGGTCTATCTTAGAAATGTTTTTAAATGACAATCTCCATAACAAAAGAAAACAAAGCCAGGTGATCAATCCAGAAAGCCCTTTCTTCCTCTCTCTGGGCTCCCCATTAGGTATATTACTTACTTTACAAGCCAAGGATAAGAACACATGGTCTTCATAATGCAAATGTATTCATGGGCATGTATTCATGGGGAGACTGGCTGTATAATTGGAAGCAAAACTGTGCCAGAAAATGCGAGACGGATCACCAGATCTTTAGAGAGTCAGGAAACTGTGGATGGTACCAGTCATCTGATCTTTTCCTTGAAGCAGCTTTTTGTTTTGTTTTGTTTTGATTTTGATTTTGTTTAAGAAAAATACATTCTGCCACTTAAACTGATTCACATAATTCCTGGATGGAAAGTTGGGGAGGCTCATGGCAAGAACTCCCACTTCTACTGTTGCTCTCCTGCTGTTGCTTCCCTGCAACGATCACATTATCCTAGGAGATAAGAAAATTTCCTATTTTGTGAAAGCAGTCGACAGTTAAGCAAAGTTTACTTGACATCTTTCATATTGTCTTGTTGCAAACCTTCATTTGGAGACAAGGAGATACGATCTAGGTTGGAAAACCTAGATTTAACTGTATCCCCTCCAAAGCCCCTGTCGGGAGGGGTGGTCCAGGAAGAGCAGTGGACTAAGGGTCAGAAAGCATTGAGGTCTGACTCACGCTGGTCTGCGATGATCTGGTTGGGGTCTTTGTCTGCAGCAGTAAAGCAGGCAGGTGGTCCGCCATGGCTGCTGCTCTCATGAATAGTAGTCAAGACGATGGACTCTTCATTCTGCTCATGTACTGATGCCCGTGGTCAGTGCTCAGAGATGGAGAGCATCGGCCCCACTCTCACAAAAACATGCAGAGGTCAAGTGCAGGGAGATTGGTTATCATCTCATTGTTGATTTTGTCTGTTTTCTGGTCGCCAGTTCATGAGAACAGTCAAATTAAAATAACGTTTTTTAGACTCGCAGACTTAGAGAACGAACTTATGGTTACCGGGGGGGAAGGGCATGCGGGAGAGGGATAGATTGGGAGTTAGGGATTGACATGTACACACTGCTACATTTAAAATAGATCACCAACAGGGACCTACTCTATAGCACAGGGAACTCTGCTCTACACTCTGTAATGACCTAAATGGGAAAAGAATCTGAAAAAGAATAGATATATATATGTGTGTATAACTGAATCACTTTGCTGTACACCTGAAACTAGCACAACATTGGTAATCAACTAGACTCCAATATAAAACAAAAGTTAATAAATTTTTTTAAAAACAACTGTTTTTAAAAGCAAGGGCTATTGGAATTCCTGTGTTCACCATAAATGCTAAAGAAACCCCGCTGTGATGTGGGTGCCTTCCCCCACGGAAAGCGTCTGTTTGTCAGGAATGGGAAGGAACTGGTGTGGCTCAGGGTGGCTTTGTCTCCGGTGACCCAGCAGGATCTCCTTGTACTAGTGGAGCAAGTGCCTCCTCCCTAATCCGTTGCTGACCCCCCTCCATCTGTCTGTCTGTCTCTCATCCTGTGGGGAGTCAACTAGTGGCCGTGGGTCTACTGGAAGACACCCAGGTCTTCTTCAGAGTCAGGTCCCTTTTTCATCTTCCCATGAAAATAGCAAAGTCTGGAAACTTTCACATGGGTGGAGAAGGCAGAGGGGAATGAAATTGTAATTACATCACGACAAACTCAAAGTATTAATAGAATTAACTTGTTATAAGGGAAGTCAAATAATAGTTATTACTCAACGGTAAAATAATTGTCATTCATAGAGTAACAAAGACACTTCAGAAAAAGAGGATGACTTTTAAATCCCTGAAGCTATTTTAAATGCATATTTTATGGCAGAATAGACGTTACATGTCTAAATAAATCCTTTACCTATCCTATAACGGTCTTGTTCTAGATGGAATTAACTAACGATTTTCACTGTATTTTTATTAGCTTAATTTATTAATAATCCTGAAAATGTTTGTATTTGTTTTTGTCCTGCATTGCACAGTATCTTACCCTTCAGTTAGCAATGTATATTGTGAATCTGTTAATACAGCTCTAAGCGTGTAGTGCATCTGATCCTGGTCTGCCTCCATGGTTTTATTTCAAAATGATAAATACAATGTAAAAACTATTATGATAATGAAGTGTCAACAATGACCATGACTAAGGTACCTTACTTTAAAATGGGCAATTGAATACTGTTGGTGGGAATGTAAGTTGGTGCAGCCACTATGGAAAACAGTATGGAGGTTCCTCAGAAAACTAAAAGTAGAATTACCATATGATCCAGCAATCCCACTCCTGGGCATATATCCGGACAAAACTACAATTCAAAAAGATACATGCACCCGGATGTTCATAGCAGCACTATTCACAATAGCCAAGACATGGAAACAACCTAAATGTCCATCGACAGATGAATGGATGAAGAAGATGTTGTATAATATATATATACAAGGGAATAGTACTCAGCCATAAAAAGAACGAAATAATGCCATTTGCATCAACAGGGACGCAGCTAGGGATTATCACACTAAGTGGACTGGGCGTTTGGGGTTAGTAGATGCAAACTATTATATATAGACTGGATAAACAACAAGGTCCTGAGATAAACCATAATGGAAAAGAATAGAAAAAAGAATGCATATATATGTATAACTGAGTCACTTTGCTGTACAGCAGAAATTAACACATTATAAGTCAGCTATACTTCAATTTTTAAAAATAAATAATAAAATAAAATAGCAATTTAAAACTCTAACTCTTACGCTTGCAGTGTTATCATTTCCCTCTTGGATGTGATGAAATGGTGTGTCCTGATGTTCTGTTGTGTGGAATTAATAGTGCAAGGGGGACAGTCAGGACAGGGCTCTTTTCCAGCCAGTCTCTGTTGAGGGCCGAGCTGTAAGGTAACAGCAGCTTTAACACACGGCAGTTCACAGAAAGCACATGCACATTCTTTTTTAACATCTTTATTGGAGTATAATTGCTTTACAGTGGTGTGTTAGTTTCTGCTTTATAACGAAGTGAATCAGTTAAACATATACATATGTCCCCATATCTCCTCCCTCTTACATCTCCCTCCCACCCTCCCTATCCCACCCCTCTAGGCGAACACAAAGCACAGAGCTGATCTCCCTGTGCCATGTGGCTGCTTCCCACTAGCTATCGGTTTTACATTTGGTAGTGTATATATGTCCATGCCACTCTCTCACTTCGTCCCAGCTTACCCTTCCCCCTCCCTGTGTCCTCAAGTCCATTCTTTACATCTGCGTCTTTATTCCTGTCCTGCCCACAGGTTCTTCAGAATGGTTTTGTTTGTTTGTTTGTTTGTTTTTAGATTCCATATATATGTGTTAGCATACAGTTTTTGTTTTTCTCTTTCTGACTTACTTCACTCTGTTTGACAGACTCTAGGTCCATCCACCTCACTACAAATAACTCAATCTCGTTTCTTTTTATGGCTGAGTAATATTCCATTGTATATATGAAGCACGTGCACTTTTACAGACGGACATCATGAACCCTGCAGACAGTACCTGTGCAGGTCTCCAAGTACTCCAACTCCGCAGACCCCCACACTGCAGAAGTCAAGCTTTATTTGGGCATCAAAGCCCAGCAGACGGCCCCCAGACACTGCAGTCACTCATTCATTCAATGACTAATTATCGGACTCCTATCACGAAGCGTGGGCTCCACACCAACAAAAATGAGGACCACGCAGCCCCTGCCTGGGGACATCCACAGCCTGGGGCAGAGACGGTAGGGTATGCCCAGCACTGTGCACTGTGTGGTCGGGTCTGAGCCACCTGCAGGCGGCAGGGCTCCCCGTGGGGTCTGTGAGCAGGTGTGTCCCCACTCCGACCTCACTAAGGAGCAGCTCAGCTGATAAGACACAAGTGGACCCGTGAAAAGGAATAATGAATTGGTCCCATTGGACCGCAGACTGATTGCTCACTAGTGGCCATTGCCAGCAGTGGCCAAGATGGCCAAGCGCTTTAGCGGGGGATGGAGAGTAGAGGAGTATAAAGGAGCTTCCGTTCTAAAGAGGGACCTTGGAAAGCCATGCTGGGGCATGTTTGAGGATGTGAGTTCCTGGTACCACATTCTCTGACCCCAGAGCATTTTAGAACGATGTTTCCACACACGTGATCTGCCTTTGTGTCTTCCGCCTGCTCTTCCCTCCTCTCCCAGTTGGTGCCAGGAAATATAAGAGTAGGTACAGAAAAGACAACAAAACAGTGTTACTAAATGCTTCTTGCTACCATCCTTCTTCCCAGTACCTCCTTGTAGCGTTGACTACGTGAAGGTGAAACAGAACGTGAACTAAAGTGGAAATTAAAATCCCAGCTTTTTTTTTCATTTGTCAACTGATAGCAGAGGACATTTTCATTATAACTTGAACAGAAAAATGTATATCTGACTAATAACATGAAGATTAAAGACCCTAGGCATAATAATGCCAAATCCTTAAATAAATGGACATCTAAGCTCCATTAAAAATGAAAACTCTGGCAGAAGTTCTTAGAGGATTTTAGGCTGGAAGTCGTGAAGTCTTAGCTTACCTACTTTCACAGATTTAACCAAAAATAACCTTCCTTCAGTTTGCAGTTGGGAAGAAAAATGATATCTTTATATCTCGTAGGAGAATATTGAAAGGATGTAATGTAATTAAGAAATTGAGAGAAATGTTAAATTTTCTGTAATAAATATTCAGGTGGGATGGGGATGAACACCCAACCATTTTCAGCGGATGGTACAGATAAATTGTGGGCTTACTCTTCAGCCCCCATCCGTGTTTGTGGCATTTTAACTAAAGGAAAACAACAAAAAACTAAATGAGATATTTAAGATATAAAGTAGTTTAATAATCCATTATTTCATTCCTGTGAATATTCTTTTCCTTCCTTGACCCTTGTACACTTTTTAAGAACACCCCCCAGTCGTTAAGATCCCTGTGTTTGTTTACCGCACGGAATTGTAACTCCTCACGTCACTTGTCTCTTTCTTCCAGAGCTTCTTTGAAGGGCAGTCTGCACCATGGGACTCTGCTAAGAAAGATGAAAACAGAATGAAGAACAGATATGGGAATATTATTGCATGTAAGTGTTGACAGCATCATCGTGCTGTGATGTAACTTTCTTCTCACATCTGCTGAGATCGACCACCAGCCTCATGCGGCAAGAATTTGCAGTGCAATTACTACCTTCATCCCGCTGGAAAAGCTGGTGTGATGCTCGTATTAGGGAAAGGAAAAACTACCTAAATACCCCCGCTATGTCCGTGTGTCTTGCTGTGGGGCTCCTTTTACTTTTAGATTGAAGGTTCGGGTAACCTGGGTAATGTTCAAATGCTGAGACAGAAAATGCATTTTGGAGGGAGTAAACATAACAGATCTAACGCTTCCCATCTGCTCCATGAGAAGGAATAGACATAATGATTCGAAGCACGCCCCGCTGCCAGGAGCTTCTCAGCAGACGTGAGCTCATTAATCCTCAGGACACTTGGGGTAGGGAGGTCAGTAATAGCCCCACTTTGAGGACAGGAAACTGAAACTCAGAAGTTAAATGGTAGTCCCTGTATCACAACACTCATTAGCAGAAGAGCTAGGATGATATCTCAGAAATTCTCAGTTCCTATGAAGAGGAATGGTCCCAATCCATAATGCCTCGGACGGCTTTTAAATCAAGCCCAACCTCATTAACGTTCCGTAACGATGCCGGGATGCCTGGTAGATTGATGAGCTTCCTTCTTACAGGGCTGAAGCCATCCATCCCCTGCATTAAACTGCTCAAAGCCACACGTGACTGCACCGAGGTACTGACAAGGTACTCACGGAATTAAAACCATCTCTAAAGATATGTAAATTTAAAAAACAACAATAATGTGAAATATAGAGCACCTAGCTCATCCTCCCTTATTACTTGTAAGAGAACAAACTTGAAAGGTTTGGATACTCCAGCGGAGCTGTATATTATCTTTCTTGATTGGGGAAGTGCGGTTAGATTTTATCTGCCTGAGTTAACATTTTCTTGGTAGGACAGTTGAGCTTCTATAGCAGCGCCACCCAGTAGAATTTTCTGTGATTGTAGAAATGTTCTGTGTCTGTGCTGTCCGGTGCAGTAGCCCTCAACATACCAGCACTTGAAATGTGGCTGGTGTGACCAAGGAACTGAATTTTCTATTGTATTCAATTTTAATTATTTTTAATTTAGATCGTCCATGAGACGAGGGACTCCCATATTGGATGGTGCAGACCTACAGTGTGTTTCATTTTTAAAAAGAAGTGTGTCGGGGTTTACATATAATATGAACCATCCCAACTGGGCCTGTGGCCTGTTTTCCCTTTGGCCACTCACAAAGCCAAACCACTGGTTCTGCAGATGGCAAGTGCTAGCTTCGGGAGTCTTGTGCATTCATTTACTTAGAGCTTCATTTTTAGAGAGAAGATGTTCCCCTGAGATCTAAGGCTTCATTGCCCCTCAGTGAATTCAGTCAACACTTGGCCCCCCCGAGGACCCCAGGGTGATGGGGACGATGTCCCTGCCCCGAGGACAGAGCAGCACAGGCAGATGAGAGACTGTGAGTCTGGTCTCTCTGCACCAGGACGCAGTCCTGCGTTGGAGCTGTGTGTACAGTGCTGTGTGCTGCAGGGGCTCAGAGAAGGAAAGCATTATTTCCAGCCAGAGAGGGGTCATGGGAAGAGTCCGTTGGCCAATATAGATCCTCCCAAGTTCCTTCGTGTTCTCTGCGAGCCTGCTGAAGTTTCACACCCTCAGAAGAACCCAGATTTCTCAAAGTGGCTTATAGGAGCCTTCCCAGGGTTCCTTCAGCTCTACCACTAATTCCAAGGAGGCCCACCGAGGTAAAATGGGCACTTCGCAGCCATGCCACCCACGCCAGGTGGAAGAGATGTCAGTGAGCCCTTGTCCTGCGGCCGCCATAGCCGAGGTGTGGGCCTCACACCAAGCATCTGGAGAGCAGCGTCCAGGGCTCTGGTTTGGGCTGTGCTCAGAGACCCGGCCTGCCTCTGTTCAGTGTGACCTTGACTCTGCTCCTTCCCAATGTGTAGTTTGACGGCTGCACTTGGTAGATGCTTGAGAAATAGTTTTGAATGCTTAAAGAAAAAAGTGATAAAAGCTAGCATTTGCTGAGCACTTGCTATGTGCTAGACACCCCTGTTACACCTGTTAAGCCCTTTACACCTGTTAACTCCCTCACTCCCTGTAATGATCCTGTGACATTGTTTATCTGTTTTACAGGAGAGGAAAACTGGGGCATAAAGAAGGTGAAAGGGTTACACAGTTAATAAGATGGGGACAAGATTCCAACCCAGGGGCAGCTCTTATAACCACCACCCAGTGGATGCTGGATAGTCAGTCCCCACCGACCATTAGCATCATTGCCTGCACAGGCCAGTGTCTGTGACAAGAGGCAGCTTGAGAAGACCTTCACCCCCCTCATCCCCATTCTTCATCTCCCCAGGCCACCTCCAAATAAATATACAAACTAAGTACAAAGAGTATACTCCCTGTTGAAGGCAGCTTCAAGCCAAGTCCTCCAGCCCCCAGGCTGACCCCCTGTGGCCCCCGTTCTGAAATTCTGGAGCTGCCGCTGTTGTGGGCCTCCTGCAGAAATTCTTCTTCGATGGCTTCAGATCTGTTGCCTAAGAAAGATATTGGGGTCAGGGTCTAATTTATGTATTAATTGTTAGCCTATCATCACTAACCATCACTAGCTCAGAATGGGCGTCACCACCAAGATCATCTTCAACTCTCAAGACCCTGCACTTAGGACAGATTATTTCGTCGCCCTAGGCAGGCACTGGCTGTGGTCTGTGTGTCCAGCAGAATGTTGTCAGAGGTGGAGAAGGTTTAAATCTACCTCCCACCCCCATGAATGTACACTGTCTGTGGGCTGGACCAGACTAGGATGCACGTGAACTAATAGGACAATGTAAATGACTAAGGGAAAAGCCTTTGGGGGCAAAAGAGGAATTTAGGATTGGGAACTAGAAGACACAGTTCACAGTCTGTTTCACCATGTATTAGCCAAGTGACCATGGGAAACTCATGAACCTTCTCAATGTCCCAGTTTCCTAAAAAGCCAGCTATTGTGGAAATGAACTTAAATGCCACACAAAAACATCACTGATGGTTGTTACCTTTGAAAAATCACATCTTTCTTCTCTGTTACTCCTTACCCTTCCTCAGCTTAGTGGACTCAGTAGGTCATTTAAAATGGAAAAACAAAAGCACCATTTGGAAGTCTCAGGTTGGAAATGATGAACTTGTGGATAATTGCAGGCGCTACGTTGCTCCCTAATTGTCAGCAGGATTCTGCACAGCGACCCGCTCATCATGGGCGGTGACCATGGGCTCTGTTTCTGGAGAGTTTGCCTTTATTCCTGATAAATCCCAGAGGGGGTGGATTTTCCAGCTCTCACCTGCCTCCACCTCATCTGTTGGGCTCTTTCAGTGTTTCTTCCATCAGCTTGCGTTGTTTTTGTGCTTTTGTAGGGACAACGTCAGAAAGATGTCCTGTGCCCAGGCAGCTCTGTCCAGTCTCCTGATCTTACCCCTCAGCTGCCGTGGCATTCTGAAGGCTTTCCCCGCACACGCGTTGTCTTTTTTTATGTATTTTTAAAGTAAAAATTGTCTATATTTAAGGTGTACAACATGATGCTTGATATAGATAAATAGCGAAATGATTACGATAGCCAAGCTAATGAAAGTACCTTCCCCTCACGTAGTTGTCATTTTTTATGTGTGGTGAGAACACCTGAAATCTACTCTCCTAGCAAGTTTCTGGATTCAATACAGTATAGTTAACCATCGTCATCATAGTGTACATTCAATCTCGAGACTTAGTCATCCTATGTAACTGCCACTTCATACCCTTTGACCAACACCCCCCCATTTTACCCCTTCCTCTCGCACGCTCCTCGTAACCACCCTTCCACTCTCTGCTTCTATGAGTTTGACTTTTTTTAGATTCCATGTACAAATGAGATCATGCATTGTTTTTCTTTCTGTGTCTGGTTTATTTCACTCAGCATAAGGTCCTAAAAGTTCATCCATGTCGTTGCAAATGGTTACCTTTTCCTCCAGTTTTCTATTGCTTTCTAAAATCCCTCTAGAACTGTCTGTGGTTGTTTATATAATTGTCTATAACGGTCTGTGCTGACATATTCTGAGACATCAGCCACTTAGGCCACCTACCAAACAATTATTAATGCTCTTAAAATAGGGTGTGCAAATCCTTAGATGCCACCAGCAGCTACATAGCAGGAGTTTGATACCACGTGTGGCTTTTGCAGAAATACCACTACTGCCGGCTGGCTTCAATACCAGAACTACCCTGATGCCAGCCCATGCCAAGTCTGGTGTTAGAACTCACAGCCTGAGTGCTGTTTCTCTAGGGGGGCCCCCATCCAGCATGAGCTCCCCAGTAGGGTCTGATGAAGCCACTGCAGTGCTCAGCACCCCTCTGAGAATCACCATCTGGAGCTGCTTCATTTGAGACTGTACGTCTTTAGTTATGGCACCGAAAATGAATCTTTGATATCGTTAAAGTTGTAGAAGGATTTCAGGAATAAAAATACTTATCTAAATCACCCTAATGTATACACTCATACTGGTTGTTTCTTTAAAGGCATGGAGAAAAGTATTACATCTCCCTTCCCCACTAAGAAATTCAGCAATTGTGGAAAAATCAGTTTCCCTGACTGGAAAGCCCACTTCAGGGAGTCTAGGCTTTGGGAATAGCACCACTAACTACGATGAGGAACTGGGGGATTCAATGAACAATGAACATGTCCTAGAGATTCTTGTTAGTGCTTTTCAGAGAACATAAGAAGTGCTTTAATGATCACATTCGTAGTTTTGCAACAGTGTTTGCATATAAAATGGTTTTAATGGTGCTTAAAAACTGTTTATTGGCTGTTGTTCTTAAGTAAGGTGAACTTTTCCCTCAGTTACACCATAAATTTGCTGAGCTAGCCCTTTGCAAATATAAACAAATACCCCGTCCACTATTAACAGACAGACAGACAGACACACACACACACACACACACACACACACACAAGCATAGCCCCCCTGATAGTCTCAGCAGTTCTTAATTGTAATTAACAATTACAGTTGAGAGAATAAGTTGCAAGTCAGACAAAAAGAATGAAACTCTGCCATTTGCAACCACATGGATAGACCTAGAGGGTATTCCACTAAGTGAAATAAGTCAGACAGAGAAAGGAAAATGCTGTATGTTACCACTTATATGTGGAATCTAAAAAATAAAACAAACAAATGAATATAACAAAACAGAAACAGACTCACAGATACAGAGAACAACTAGTGGTTACTAGTGGGGAGAGGGAAAGGGAGAGGGAATTGAGAGGTACAAACTACTATGTATAAGATAAATAAACTACAAGGATGTCATGTACAGCACAGGGAATATAGCCAGTATTTTATAATAACCTTAAATGGAGTATAATCTGTAAAAATATTGAATCACTATCACTATTTTATACACCTGAAACTAATATAATATTGTAAATCAACTATACTTCCACTGAATAGGTAGATGTTAGATAGATAGATGGATAGATAGATAGACAGATGCAAACCAGGGCCTGACGCAGCTGAGGAAGGGAGCCCGGTCCAGGCGGAGGCCCTGAGGCAGGGACAGCCAGCCCGGGTCAGCGTGGCGTCGGGGACAGTAAGGACCTCGTGTAGCTGGAGCAGAGGGGGCGCCGTCCAGGGGAGAGACCGGAATTGTGAAGACCCTGGGGGACGGCAGTGAGCCAACACAGACTCAGCCTCTACACTCGGGAAGTTGACATCTCCTTTGAGAGGAAGAGAGACTTGATTATACAAATAAATGAAATAAAAATGAAGTGAAAGTCAAGGGCCATAAGGAGAGGAGCGCAGTCCTGCAAGAGCCTGTACGTGGGAGCTGACTGATTCCGGAGGATGTGGAATGAAGACAGCTGACCCAGGGGCTAGAGCAGGGGTGTGCAGACATGCGGGAATCCATAGTTTGAGGAGGGGAAGGAAGGCGGGGTGGCCAGAGCTGGGAGAGGTGGAAGGGGGAGGGGGGCCCGAGAGAGAAGGGGGTGGGAGCCAGGCCTGCAGGGCCTTCTGGGGCAGATTCAGTGTCTTAGTCTTTATTATTAAGAACAAAGGACACCTCATTAAAGAGTTGGGAGGGAGGGTTAATCTAATTTACATCTGGAAAGATTAGTCTAACTGCAGTAAAGAGTGAATCAGAAGGGGACCCTAGCTAAAAGATTCTCTCTTGGCCCAGGTGACAAGTGATGGTAATGTGTACTAAAAAGTAACAGATGGATTCAAGGAAGACACAGGGTCAGAGGTGACTCCTGTGTTTCTGACTTGGGTGGATGGAGGATGGACGGCGGACAGACAGACAGACGGAAGGACGGGCTGTTTACGAGATGGGTAACACTGGAAGGGAACCAGACTTGGAGCTCAGGGGTGGCAGTGAGGTCGGCGGTAGCAGGGAAAGCTTGTGAGTTGAATCCGGGGATATACTGAGACGCCTTTGAAACATTCAGATGGGATGTCAAGTAGGCACTTATGTGGACAGCTCTGGAACCCAAAAGAGATGTAAATTTGTGAATCTCGGGGCACATCAGTGGTGGTCGTGAGGTTCTCTGTAGAGGGAGCATGGAGGGCGTCAAGGGCCTAGCACCCAGCCTGGAGGGGCTTTAAAAATGAGAAATACTGGGGCTTCCCTGGTGGCACAGTGGCTGAGAGTCCGCCTGCCGATGCAGGGGACGCGGGTTCGTGCCCCAGTCCGGGAGGATCCCACATGCCGCGGAGCGGCTGGGCCGTGAGCCATGGCCACTGAGCCTGCGCGTCTGGAGCCTGTGCTCCGCAACGGGAGAGGCCACAACAGTGAGAGGCCCATGTACTGCAGAAAAAAAAAAAAAGAGAGAAATACTGAGACAAAACCGCTTAGCATGTGCAAAGGAGCACATGTCATGGAGGGGAGGGCCACGCAGGGCATCCTGCCGGGCATCTAGTACAATGAAGACGGTGATGTAACAAGGTGAGGAGCAGCCGTGAAACTGCCAAGAGCTGCTTGGAATGAGTAGGGGAGGGGCGAGGGGGTACGGCCTTGACCGTGAGGACCCACGACTCTTACATGAAGGGAGGCCCTTCTGAGGTCTGGTGTCCGTCTGGACTCAGGGTGTCCGTGCTTAGTGAGGCGACTAAGAAGACAGTGTGAGCTGTGACCCGGTCTGTCCCACCCAAGTCTTCTCACCAACTACCCCGTCTCCGTGGCCCGGGCTGAGGGCTGCCGGTCCCCAGGACTTTGTCTTAAAGCAAGGTGCTTCTTTCTGCTAACTGAGCACCCGTGTCACTTCTGAGGGATGTACTACTGTCGTGATCCAGGTTAGGTATAAAGGCAGGCGAAGGCGGGAGAGAGGGGGACGGCGTGAGTGTAGGGGCAAGATGCCCTGGGAGAGGGAGCTTCCTGCATCAAAACTCCGGCAGACGAGAGCAAGACAGAAACATATCCCACAATATGTGCAGGAAAGAAAAGGGTAAATTCTAGAAAAATCAGGCAAAATAAAATAAGAGTCAGGGGATCTGCCAGGAATCTGAAAATAAAGAGTAGGCGTCTCTGACAAAGGGTCCGGGTAAAAAAGTCAGAAACAAGGCAGGACTAAGAAGTTGGTGACACAAAACCAGCAGCAGGAGTGAAGCTTAGCACAGAGCCAGCCAGCGCTCAACTGAAAGCTCCTTCTTGCTTCTTGCTCAGAAGCTGCCTGGCTGGGCCTGAGCCCACCCTCCATCCCCACCTCCGTGGACAGCGGCAGGGACCCCAGGCTGGAGCAGTGGGGAGAGGTGCAGGACGCCCAGCACTTCCTGTCGGTTACCTTGGCCCCTCTGCCTCTTGTACCTTGAAACCAGTGCAGACCAGCCCTTGGCAAGATGTAACCACAGGAAGAGCAAGGCTGTTATTTGAAGCAATCAATTATAATTAAAATTAATTTTGAGTCTCCTGTCGGTGGACAAATGTTACATACATCACTGTGATTCCAGTTTGCCTTAAATATGTCATCTATTCAGCAGAAAGGGAGAATTGGTTAGAGATGAAAGATTATCAGTGACAGGCTCCATTTCTGCCGCTATAATAATATCTAATCGCTTACAGGTTCCGACTGCAAGGTGACCCAGATCCATCGTGTTTAATGTGAAAATGATGTTAAAATATTTGAAGCTATGTAGATGTATTTTAAACATAACGTTATTTGATAAAAAGGGCATAAATAACATGTTTCAGGGACTGAGGGACCTGCTTTAAATCTCTAATTACCCCACCTCTAATGTGTGAAGACAGTCATACACACACACACACACACACACACACACACACACATGCATGCATATATACACACCCACACGTAAATACATACATATATACAAACATACATACATGTACACATACATGTATGTGCATATACACAGAGACATAGTTATACACATACATGTGTACATACATATATACACACACGTAAATACATACTTATATAAATACATGCATATATGTATACATACGTGCATATGTGTATACACACACCATAAACACATGCATAAATACACACATGCAGACATGCGTTTGGAAAAGTCCCAGCCGATTATAACTTCTCAGCATTAAGGAATGGTTTGTTATGACCAGGTCTTTATGGGCCTGTTTCTTAACCAAAAATACGATTTTTGCCCTATTTCATGTAGTAAGGGCTTTTTTGAAAGAAATTGGAGGAATAGCAACGTATCTTTAATGCAGATTGAGTTTCTCAAAATGGCAGAGTTTATTACCCTCCTGGATGGCGTAGCATTGAGTTGTGATTATTATATAAACATTAATTGAGGTTTGATCATATTCCATTCATCCATGGCTAAATAGGTTTCTTTTTCCAATTATAAAAACAATCCATACACATTAAAGAAAATGTGTGCAGTGAAGAAAAGAGGGGGAAATTGTCCAGGACCACACCAAACAAATTCAAACCCTGCGAACATTTTATTTCTATTTCCTTCAAATCTCTTTTCTCTATGCCTTGAAGTTGTTGGCTTTATTTTATAAAATAAAAATAGATTTATTGTTTTCTTTCTGATTCCTAAGACAGTATAAGTATGTAGACAATTAAAGTGGTACATAAAATCATAAATGGAAAAGTCCATATCCCTCCAGATTCTGCCACCCAGCAGAAGCCCCATCCCTTCAGTTGCCCAGTGCCTTCCTAGACACATATCCAAATGCGTTCGATTATTTCATATAAACAGACTCTTAGGAGACTTGCTGCTTTGTAACCTGCTCTCCTTCACTTACAGTATGGCACAGAGATCTTTCCAAGTAAAGAAATTAAAAGTCTAGTAACCCTTTGTAATGATCGTTTCAGATTCCATTGTTTTATAAGATCACTGTTGGTCAGTTCCCTGCTGAAATCATTGAATGATTTAAACTGGGTGGGGAGAAAATAAATTGTGTTTTAGGAAAGTAGCTCTCAGCATGGATTCACTGGAAAGGGGGCAGTCTGTAGGCAAAGATGAAACCGTTCAGGTGAGAAAAATTGTCAGGTCATGAAGTCACAGCAGTAATGATACAGGTGCCAGCTCACCTTTACTTAGTTCTAACTATGTACCAGACACTAATGCGTGACTTGTATTAACTCAGTCCTCACAGAAACGCTGCAAGGTAGGCACACTTTTATTTCCATTTTACAGTGGTAGAAACTGAGGCACGGAGGTTAAATAACTTGTCCAAGGTCACACAACTGGAAAGTGACAGAATTAGGATCAAACCCAGGGATTTTTACCCCAAAGCCTGTGATCTTAACCTCTGTACAACACTGTACAGAATCAGGGATGGAAAACAAAAGCTGCTGAGTGGATGCCAGGGGAATCAGATGAAGGAGTTGTTGAGAAGTATTCGGCCTATTTCCAGACCTTTTCCTGTTTCCTCTTTAAAACTAGCTAAACTCATCTTCCCCAAAAAGTGAGTGCGTGGAGTTTTCAGTTCCACTCTGCTCTGCTGGTCCCCAAACAAGCCTACTGGGCTCGTTGTGCTGTGAATTGCCGAACTCCAGCAAGGGTGTTGCTTTTATTCGTAGAAGAGAGTAATTTCCTTTTTTATTGTATTTTATTCCTTTTTTTTAGTTGATTTTCAGTGTTTCAGGTGTACGGCAAAGTGATTCAATTTTATGTATATATAAAACTGAATATATATAAATAGGTTATTACAAGATATTGAACATAGTTCCCTGTGCTATACAGTAGGTCCTTGTTGTCTATTTTATATATAGTAGTGTGTATCTGTTAATCCCCAACTCCTAATTTATCCCTCCTCCTCCGCTTTCCCCTTTGGTAACCATAAGTTTGTTTTTACCTCTGTGAGTCTATTCCTTTTTGTAAATAAGTTCATCTGTATCATTTTTTTAGATTCCACATACAAGCAATATCACATATTTGTCTTTCTCTGTCCGGCTTACTTCACTTAGTATGATAATCTCAAGGTCCATCCATGTTGCTGCAGATGGCATTATTTCATTCTTTTTTATGGCTGAGTAATAGTCCATTGTGTGTGTGTGTGTGTGTGTGTGTGTGTGTGTGTGTGAATCTCCCACATCTTCTTAAGATCTAACTGTTCTATGTTCTTGAGAGAGAACTGTCCTATGTTGGCATGTATTATCTCACTTGGTCTCCTCAACGTTCCTATGAAGGAACCACCATCATCACCCACTTTTACAGATGAAGCTCAGCAGATTCAGATCTTGTCTAAGCTCACGATTGGTGGGATGAGTAGAGCCAGCACCTGAATCAGGGTCTCTGAGTACCAAAGCCCTGTTATTTTCATGCACTACCCAATGTGAACATGAAATGGCTTTGGAATAACCAAGAAAACACACCCATCCTAGGAGAGAAACAGGGACGACAGTTTATACCTCCAGAGTCAGGTCCTGTCAGCCTTACCCAGCTGTGTCTCCAAGAAACACCAAGTCCTTGCAATCTTGACCGCTTGGTTTTCGTGGTCAGTAACTGACCTATTGTTAACCACAAATCGCACTGGATTTCCCAACCTTCATACCTGAGCAATCTAGTTCTCCAAGCTTCTTCCTCCCTTTGACCCAGTTGCTGGACTCTGGCCGACTTCCAGCTGGTCAGCCTCCAAAGCCAACTGGGAGGATGGGGTTCAGCCAGTGGGCAGCTGGCGTTTCTGTGGATCCTTTGCCTGAGTGACCCCGTATGTGCTTCAGGCCAGAAACATCCTCTGGGCATCTCCCTATAGTCATTTGATACTATTCAGCCCCAACAGAAGGCACTGAGCTTTTCTAAAAGAATGGTTGGTACATATTAGTCTTCTTAATTGGCATCAGATTCAAAGTGAATCAGATTTCAAGAAAATACGGCAGTGAGCCTCCATGTACTGCTTTATTTGCCTCCAACAATCTATATTTATTGCTTTTATAGTCACCTGAGATGAGGGCTTGATGTGAAAGAGGATGTCTGAGAATCCAGTTTCTGTTGCCAAGTCGTTCTCAGGTATCCGAGCAGCAGCTGGGAGTAGACTCTTGTGGCTGGAGGGGCGGATTCTCTTACTTCTTTTGCTTTTACTTTCACTGGCTCAGCGTGGAGGAGGGTGATACTTTCCTATTAATTTCACTGCTGTTTAGGATGGATGGTTTTCCCAACAGCCCGCTGGGAGGCAGAGGATTAAACTTGATAAGTGCTAACATCCCACCCAAGAAGGGCAGTTGTGTGAGGACCAGCCCCCCTCATTTCATGGCTGAGTAATATTCCACTGTACATATGTACCACATCTTCTTTATCCATTCTTCCTCCCAAGGGCATTTAGGTTGCTTCCAAGTCTAGGCCCTTGGAAACAAGGCAGCACTAAACGTTGGGGTGCATGTGTCTTGTCGATTGATGGTTTTCCCAAGATATACACCCACAAGTGGAATTGCCATATCCTCTGTAGCTCTAATTTTTAGATTTTTAAGGAAACTCCGTACTCTTCTCTCTGTGGGCTCAGCTCCTGCCCCCGTGTTCTCCTTCCTACCCGAGGGGGAGCCCACTCTCCCTGCTGAAATATCTGCCTGCCTGTCTCAACTGACGCTGACTCATCAGTACTCACACTTATGTCGTCACAGAAAGAAAGAACCTGCCTGTCTCAACTGACGCTGACTCATCAGTACTCACACTTATGTGGTCACAGAAAGAAAGAACCTGCCTGTCTCAACTGACACTGACTCATCAGTACTCACACTTAGTGGTCACAGAAAGAAAGAACCTGCCTGTCTCAACTGACACTGACTCATCAGTACTCACACTTATGTGGTCACAGAAAGAAAGAACCTGCCTGTCTCAACTGACACTGACTCATCAGTACTCACACTTAGTTGTCACGGAAAGAAAGAACCTGCCTGTCTCAACTGACACTGACTCATCAGTACTCACACTTAGTTGTCACAGAAAGAAAGAACCTGCCTGTCTCAACTGACACTGACTCATCAGTACTCACACTTATGTCGTCACAGAAAGAAAGAACACCTCGTAGGCCTCATTTCAGTAATTCCCAAACATACCTACTCAGCACACTTTATAAAGTATGGCAGTTGTCCTCAAGGAGCAGGCCATATAGTCACTGCCTCTCCTTCATCGTGGAAGGGAACGAGCCCCTCTCAGGAGGAGACCAGCAGAAGGGACCCCACGGGCTATGAGACAGCAGGTCCTCGAGGTGCCCTTCCCACCTTGAAAGTACTGCTTCCTAGGAGCCCAGGGCTCGAGTGGAATGTGAGGAGGTGTCCTACGAGGAGGCATGGAGAAAGTGGGCTCTTCGTTTTTTTAAATTTTGGTAACAGACACACAACATAAAACTTAGCATCTTAACCATTCTTAAGTGTACCGTTCAGTGACATTAGGTTTCTTCTGCACCCATGAAACAAGAGCTCACTCTTCCCCACCATCCCAGCGCTTGCCAGCCACTATCCCACTTGCTGCTTCCACGGATTTGACCACTCCAGATGCTTCATATAAGTGGGATCATACAGTATTTGCCCTTTTGTGTCTGCGCGTATTATCCTCAAGGTGGACTCTTGTATTTTTAAAGTGTGAAATATAGGTACAGAAAAGGGTATAATACATCCATATATGGGTTAATACATTGTTGTAAAGCAAACACTCGTAAAAGCACTAACCAAGTCCACAACCGGACCATGGCCAGCACCCAGGGAAGCCCCGGTGAGCCTCGCCTGAACACAACTTGCCCTTCTTCCGCCATATTCATTAGCCTAGGGAAGAGGTCATCCTTGGTGCCCATAGCCGTGTGTAGGGCAGAACCACTGCTGGGCTGTGAGAGGAGCCCTGCGGGTGGGCGCTGTGACCCTCATGAAGGACCCTTGTGGGGATGTTCTACGTGGTCTCTGACCACAAGGGGTCATACATAGTCTTGTAGAATCAACTTTAAAATGCAGAAAGAGCATACAAATGAAGAGAAATAAAAACAGTCCAGTCTACGTAGGAAATAGGCTTCATATGTGTCTTACAGGCTTCCATGTCATGCGGGAAGTGGAGCAATTAAATTTGGGGAAATAATATGTAAATGAGTTGTGTCCTTAGGGGGTCAGTAGTTCCAGTAAGAGCCAGTTTTCCATTTCTTTGTAAATTCATTCCATGGCATATCCTGATTTAGATTATCTACTTATCTATCTATATCTATATACCTGCATAGATTGATTTATCTATCTAGATAACTAGATCTGGTTATAGATCTGCTGATAAATTCTCCTTGAACCAGTTGTAACATCTTCCTGCTTCCTTCATTAACTAAATAAAAATCTTTGACATTTGTCGCTCTTAAAAAAAAATGGAGAAATAACAGTGAAGTTAAAAAAAAAAACCAGCTCTGTGGGGGGTTAGCTGATTGAATAGTAGACGATGTTGGGGAAATTCTTTATTTCAAAGGCTCTGTTGATGGGAGATGAGAGTGCAGCCTTGTCTGGGATCGAAGTCCCTAATGAGAACATTCCAGAACCACTTGAGAGGCCCAGTGGTGGTAGATCACAGGGACCTGGTGGCATTCATCCTGAGGTTCTCAGGGATATAAAGCATGAAAGAGGAGGGATTCTGACAAGGAGCACAACAGATCCTGAGATAGCCTTGCGTCTAAAGATTAGGAGGCTCGAATGTGCTGTCTGCCTTTTAAAGCACAGCCCAGGGAAAGTCAGGGAGAACAGGGAGTGAACCTAACCTCCTTCAGAGGAGCCGACTGAAAGCCCAGTGTGTGCAGAGGAGCCGTGGTTCGATTCTATTGTAGCATCTTTCATTCGGGAAGCTCAAATGGCTTTACCCGCAGAGCCGCTTCGAGCTCCCTCTGCAGTAGCCGTGTGTGCACTGGCTCTGCCAGCACGTGCGAAAGCGGTGACACGTCCCAGTGCCCCAAGAACCCGCCCCCCCCACAACACGGGCAAACTCTGGACAGGGGCCTCTGGTGTTAAGCAAAATGGATTCTAGGAAACTAGTGCTTGGAGCAGGTCACCACGGGGAAAATTCCTGCCTGCCCGTGGGTCCTGGGTTGCTCTTGTCGGTTTGGGCAGCCAGTGTAAAGATGGTGAGAAGCAAAGCACGAGTGTGTGTCACCCAGCACGTCGTGATGACAGCAGCTGGCGTTATCCATCACTCGCTGTACACTGGGCTCTCTGCTCATCTCTTCCTGTGTGTTATGTTCACGCTCACCGTAACCCCATGGGGAGGCACTGTGAATCCCTATTTTGCAGTTCAGGAAAGGAAAGCCCAGAGAGACGAAGCAACTCGCCCGAAATCACAAGTGAGGGGTTCCAACCGGCACCCCTGACCCCAGAGCCCACACGCGGGACCACTGCCCGCACATGTTCTCCCTGAGCAGAGCAGGGAGACACGGCTTCCTCCAGGCTTCGCCCGTGTCCCACCCACTTTATCCCCACTCTCCGGGTAAATGTACTGAGCCCAGGCTAATCGTAAGGCACAGACAGGAAACGATACGACCGTCTGTCCGGAACTGGAGTGAGAAGCCCCATCAATGAAGGAGAGTTAGAAGCTCGACACGGATCTCCCTCTAGCCCCACTGTTGGACACAGAACATTCCTCCAAGGAGGACTGAACCAGAGGGATCAGCTGAAACGCTGGCTCTCACTCAGCACGTCAAGCCAAGGAACGGGTTCAAATCGACAGTTCGTCCAGTGACCTTGGGTCAGATGGTCTGTCACCTGCAGGCTCCCTGGCTCTTGCCTCAGTCTGGGGGTATCATTTCTCACCCACTAACCCAAATGAAATGTTGGCAGTTTAGAGGCAGGAGCTCCCACTGCCCTGCGTCAGGGGAAGAGTGGTTTGCAAAATGCTCTCCCCAGACCACCTCTCAGAGACCACACTCCTTCCACCTCAGAGCAGCTGGCCTTTATCTGCCAAATATTGGGTTTGGGTGTAAGCTTTCATTGGAAGAAAGGGCTCCTCTGCTTTAAAGAACGTTCATTTAGGAAAACAATTTTTAAAGGACGTATTTTTAAAAAAAACAAAAAGTTCACTTTTGACTCATTTAAAAGATATTTGGGGGAAATTCTGCGATGTTCCAGACCCTGATATAGGGGTCAGGGGTAGGACAGTGAGCAAAACAGGAAAATCCATGCCCTTATAGAGGTTGTAGCACTTTCCTTTTTAAAATTTAGATTTCAAGGAAATTATTGAGATGTCTCAGTAGCATTTATGGAGAAAATTTTCCATTCAGAAAAAATGTTTACTGTAGCTAATTGGGCCACCATCACGACCCCTATACAGTACTTGGTGTGTGTCAGCAGTTTGTGTTTTTGTTTAATCATTAAAACAGCCCAGTGTGAGGCAGGCGCTGTCATCCCTCCTTCAGGTGAGTGGCCGAGGCTTGGTGGTGTAACTGAGCGGCCTGGGGTCACGTGGCTGATGGGGACAGACTTGCTCCACCGGCCGATGCCCTCGAGGCAGGGGGAGAGAACTCTGGGTCAATGACTGAGGTTAGAATCATGTCCATATCTCCTGGGAGGCTGGGCCGTGGTTTATAACCATCATTTGTCAAGGTGGATGTCACAGGCAACCTTCAGAATCTCAGGGCTCACATGTGATTTAGTGAAGCTGTTGAACTTCCAGTCCAAGAAATCATTCCACTGTGATTCACAGGACTCTAGGTAAAAGTTTCAAACCTCTGCCAATGCTTCACATCTGTAAATGATCAAAGAGTACGTTAATGAGATTTCCTGTAAAACGCAAAGGATTATAAAAACCCTTCCCTGTCTTAAGAGCAAGAATGTAGGCGTGTAGTATTTAATTCTCCGTTTATCTTTAAAGCAGCGTGAATGTGGAATACCTCTCTGTAATGTGCTTAACACGGTGGGGCTCTGAGCAGCCTGACGGATAGCTCTTGTTAATTGCTGGGTTTTTTTTCCTTTTGCAGATGATCATTCCCGGGTGAGGCTGCAGACCATAGAAGGAGACAACAACTCAGACTATATCAATGGAAATTATATCGATGTATGTATCTTGAAACTGTCAGTGAACCCGTGCGTTCTGACACGTAGCACCCCGTGTGTCTGCTCTAAGACGCGTGGACACAGGCTGGTCCAACCCTGGGAGCAAACACGTGCCCTGTCCCATACACGCAGAACTCGATGGTGGAGACATGTCAGCCTCAGGCTGGTGAGCTCCCCGTGACGTTCCCTGCCTCCTTTGCCATCCCACGCTTCTGTGGACTAAGAAAATGGTATTTCCATTTTTTTGTCAACAGCTTGGATTATTTGACACTTAAAAAAGTCTGCTTGCATATTAATAGGACAAAACTCTCTAATTCCTAATTTGATGATTTACCATCTCTTGTCATCATAGCACTTTCAAGTTGCCTTCAAAGTCATCTGCAGCTGTTAGCCAGGACCTCTGATGCATGCAAGACGTGTCATTAAATATGTAGGCTGCTTAATTATTGAAGCCTGCTCCTTTGTTCATTCTGCATCATGTTAACTTAATGTCTTACATTAGAATAAATTCTTTGGGAGACAGCATGTTTTCACTTGAAAGAATGAATGAAATCAAAAGTGTAGAGTGAAAATCAAGGGAAAGTTGCTGTTACCTCCAAGGCCCAAGTTTACATTAAACAGATCTCAGTTCCCAAGGCATCCTCTGTGCTTGGACTTCATACTGTTTCTTAATCCATCAGTACTTCTTGAACAAGTTTTATTCAGATATGTGGATTCCTTTCTTGTCTTGGTTGAGTATTGCTAAAAATACTAGCATTACAATCTCTAAGAGTTATCTGAAAATGACTACAAGAACGTTATGTGTAGTGCTTCTTGGGAGGGTTTGGCATTTGGGGGTTATAGATTTGAGGCCTGACAGAGGATTATTTGAAGACTAATTCATATCTCAGTCTTCAAACAAAGACCCCTAGACTCTACATTTGATAATGGCCAAAAACATAACCAATCCAAGGTAGAAGTTTTATTAAACAAAGTTTCCTCCAAAGGCACATTACACTTATCACTTTATTTGGGAAATATTTAGGGAGTGCCTCACAGGAGTACTCAGAGGTGCCCAAGACCTTGTACCTTCTCCCTGAGGCCTCACAGCTTAGGAGCTGAAGTAAGGAACGTCTTCACTCTGACACTTGTTCCCTGGGGAGAGTCCAGGAGAACCCTGTTCACACCACAGTCCCAGCTCCCACAGCCCTCTGGGTCCTTGAGCAGAGGGACAGTGTCCGGGTCCTGCTGTACCCCTGCCCCTGACACAGGCCTCGGATGCTGTTAAGTCCTCAGCATCTGCTGAACCACCCTCTGAGGAGTGGCTGTGATCAGATCAGGCTTTGTCCTGGAGGCCATTTGAACTAAGCTCTAAAGGACGGCTGGGTAGAGACACAGAGGAGGGAGGACCTAAAATTAATGAAAATACCAGATTCATTAGTTCTCGTTTTAACAGAGAAAAGAGTCAGAATTCAGGGCCCCTTTTCACTTAGTCAGTGAGATTTTATTGAGCACCTATTACAGGTCAGTAACTGTTTGAGGCACTGGTGTTGTAACTGTGCACAATTCAAACCAAAACCAAAAAGAAAGCTCTGACATAACGGACCTGATGGTCTAACCGGGAGGAAGAGACCGCAAATGAAACAAGTCGGTTAAGTCTCTGGTGTCGTATATGGTAGGAGGAACACAGTGGCGGTGGAGTGTCAACTCCACCGAGAAAGTGGGGGTCTGGGCCGGGGGGATATCTGAGCCTCCAGGCCGAGAGGCAGCCCAGGAAAAGGCCTGGCTGTGGAGCATGCCCGGCAGCTGTGGAGCAGTGAGGGATCTGGAAGCCGGGAGGAGGACGAACTGTAGGTCGGCGGGGGCGGTCAAAGCGAGGAGGCCCGCTAGGTGGCTGAGGGTGGCCTGGCCCGGGGCAGGCGGCCAGAGGGAGGGAGGTGGGAGGATCCTGGGTCTGGGCTGAGGTGGAGGCTGGGGAAGGAGGGGCCCGCATGCCTTCAGGAGGTGGGGTCACTGTTATCTGCACAGGACTGTGGTGGAGCGGACTCGGAGTGGGGAGGAAATAAGGAGCTGGGTTTATATGTGTTCAGCTTTAAATGTGCATCAGACGTCTGAGGGGAGGGGAGTCGGCACTGGTTCGCCCCAGGGTTTCAGGACAGAGGCGCGGCAGGAGGTGAGGATGCAGGGCTCCCAGGACACCGGGTGCCGACGGCCGTGAGGCTGGAGGAGCTCATCGGGGAGTGGGGTAGACAGAGGAGAGTCCAGACACAGGGCGTCCCAGCATCGCCACCAGGGAAAGCAGGAGGGGATGAAGGAATGAAGAGCGGGAACTGCGGCCAGGCAGGGAGAAAGCCAGAGCGTCACATCCGGAGGCCAACGAAGAAGGCATTTCGGGGGTTCAGTTGTGTTCATGCTGCTGGCAGGTCAAGTAGGGGAGGCCTGGGAACTGCCATTGTGCTCAGCATCAGAGGTCTCCATGGACCGTGCCAGCCCCCATCTCCCAGCATCTTGCAGACTGACACATACGGTGATGAGTCCAACCAGGTCTTGCTGCGTGGAGCTTACCAGCTGGCAGGAAATGACTGATCGTCTGAATGATATCTGTCGTGACTCTATGTCAGACACCTGCAGCAGGCCAGTTGTACAAAAGAATGTGTTTGCTTTGGTTGTTCACTCTTGTAGACTTGCTTTTAAGAGCAAAAAGATCTAACAGATATTTATCTAAGTGGTCTGAGGAATTGGTATTTCCTCTCCAAGTATCTTTATTCTCTTTTTCAGCTGGTTTTGGGCATAGTATTTTGGGGCATCTCAGGGGACAGAAAGGGGAAGTATTAAGGTCCGTGGTGATATTATATGTTACCTGTGTGTCATTTTCTCTAAATTGGCTTTACCTTTCCCAGATATCGATCCTGTGATGTCCCTGGTTTCCTTCTTGCTTTGGTCCCAGTTTTCATCTTTCCCCCTTCTAGTAGGGTCATGATAAAAGGAAGAACTTCTACCTCTTTAAATTCCTGGTCCTTGCTACAGCATCATGCCTTGGTATTAGCAGTGTTTAAAAATGGTGTTTGGTATTACTATTGATATAACTGCCTATATTGATGTAACAGAATATGCGTTAAAGCTTTGTCACATTGCCAATAACATCCCAAACACAGATGAAATCCTGTTGCACATTCCTAGCCGGTTTACACTCTAATCAGAGTTGTGGTCATGTTATTTCAGAAAATCCATAAATTGTTAGTGTTTTCTGCTCATCCATCATCTCGTAGCCTGTGTGTGATTAAGTTACTCACCCACTCCCCACCGTGCAGGCATCAGGACTGTTATATTCGGTGCACCTTGGCTCATTAAGAGGTGCTCAGTGGTCCCAGGTCTGGTCATGTAACTTTCAAACGATGCAGCTATTGGTATTTGTAGGTGCATCATTTTGGCAAACTTAGCATGTGATTTCTGTGCTGCTTATTGATTTTTCAGTTTGTCAAATATTCTTTCTCATTTATTTTTAGGGTTATCATCGACCCAATCATTATATTGCTACGCAAGGTAAGTTGATTCCAGCTTTGATGTCTTTCTCTGTTTGTTTGCCCGCTCTGTCATTTCATACCCAGCCCACCCTCCCTAGGAGCTCTGTCGCAGAGTGCCGTAGCCCCGATGATTGCGGTGTTAGCCATCAACACATGCACCCTGGTTTCCCATCAGAGGTCCTGGTGATGTAATCATTCGGTTAGAACTTCATGTTGAGATCATTAGAAGAAATGTGTTCATCAGTTAATTATTGAATCAACTCTGTCTGCCTTAGCAATTAATCTGACATTTGCAAAAATTGATAAATAGATATTCGTTGAATAAATAGGTACTGAATAAAGACCTGAGCTGGTCACTGCTGGGAGTGCAAGCCGAATCCAGCAAGCACCCGTCTCACATTGGTGTGGGTCAGTGGGGAGGACATCTGCACACGCAGTATCACTTAAAACCTTGTGTGCAAGGTACAGATAACAGGTTTGGGAAACTCGGACAAGAAAGAGGTGGCTGTTGGGTGGGATGATTCAAAACCAGCTTTGTGGCAGAGGTGAGCTTGCGGGGAGAAAACATCTAATTGAGAGAGACATCACGAGCAAAGATCTGAAAGCAGCGAGTCAGTGCTCCTGGGTAGAAAGCAGTTGGTGGCTCACTTTGGCTAAAGGAAACAGAAGGAAAGTCAGAGGAACGTGTTGGGGAAGTTCATGGCGTGGTTTTGTTCTTTTTTTAATTGATTTTATTCAAGTATAGTTGTTTACAATGTTGTGTTAATTTCTGCTATTGAATCACAAAGTGATTCAATTGTACACATATATACATGGCGTGGTTTTTGTACCCCGCCAGCGATGGGGCGGGTCATCTGTGGAGGGTGAGGATCGTGGGAGATCTGAGGATTTCAGGAAGAGGCATTGTCAGGGATGAGTTGGTGAGTCAATACAAGGTGAACCAAAGAAGTGCTGGGAAGCAGAGAGGACCTGCTAGGGTTAAAGAGTTAGGGATGAATAGAGAATAGTTCTCTCCCTTTTATTATTTTATCATCGTTTCTGGTAATGCATCATATCCCAGAAACAGGAACAGGGAAATCCGAAGGATGCAACCTGCCAACATTTAGGGGTTGGCCGGGGGTTGCCCAAGAGCAAGTCAAAGGAGCAAGGGAATCAAGGATGACAAGAAATCATGGATGGAAAAGTCTCAGCTTGGAGGCGGGTAGGTCAGAGGTGTCCAGTGCGCCACGAGGAGAAGGAAGGTGCTAAAGGATTGAGGCCAAGTTCAGTGAATGAGTCACGAGGTAGAAGAGGCGGTCGTAGCCAGAGACCAGAATCCCAACACTTAGAGCAGCAGCAGCCGGTAGAACTTCCTGCATTGGTGGAAATCTTCTCTGTCTGTGCCATCCAGTATGGTAGCCGCTAGTCATTCGTGGCCACTGTTACTCAAAATGTATGCACTGCGGGACTTCCCTGGTGGCGCAGTGGTTGAGAGTCCACCTGCCGATGCAGGGGACACGGGTTCGTGACTCGGTCCGGGAGGATCCCACATGCCGCGGAGCGGCTGGGCCGTGAGCCATGGCCGCTGAGCCTGCGCGTCTGGAGCCTGTGCTCCGCAACGGGAGAGGCCACAACAGTGAGAGGCCCGCGTACCGCAAAAAAAAAAAAAAAAAAAAATGTATGCCCTGTGAATGAGGAACTGAATTTGAAGTTTTAATGTTGACTTAAAGAGCTACATTTGGCTTTTCCGCACTGGTGGTGTTGGGCACCAGAGCTCTGGGGTGGACAAACTGGGTGTAGCCAAAATGGAGCCTTACCCTCTATCCCCACGGCCACAGCAAAAGCCTGGTGGTACCACTCGTAGAGTCCAGTCTTACGTCACCGCTTATAATTCTACACCCAGGTCCAGTGTGTTTCCTTCCCTGGAATGACGTCAGTAAAGTCTCCTTCCAAGGTCGCCTTGCAGTCAGAAGATACACCGCACAGACAGTGCCCAGTGTGAGCCTGGCACAAGGCAGGCCCTTGTTAGGAGGTGCTAAGGGCTTCAGAGAGCAAGTGCCCAGCTTGTCTCACATCTAGACAGAACGAGGACGTGTTTCCGGACCTCTGAGTCCAACCCTGGGAGCTTCCAAACCGAACTAACCAATGCCTGTGGAGGAACCATCACTAGTGCTTCACAGGATCCGCAAGGCTTTCAGAATGCCCCCAAGTCAGGGTCATAACAGCTCTGATTTCATACACCTGATGATTATTTGAAATTTGCAGTTTTTACAAATTTACATGAAAATTTTATTGCAAAATATACAAAACGCTCCAGAGTTCTTGATTAGCAGCCCACGTTTTCATAGAAAGTATAAGCAAAAAATTAAATCTGATTCAAATTTTCACAGTTTTCACTGTAGATTCCTGTGACTCAACAGCCAGCAGAAGTAGAGATTGAAACCCGCAAAGCCCTACATGGGTCCCCTCCCTTCGTTCGTTCTCTCTGCCCCTCTGTCCCCGAGGGAGGTCACGATACTTAACTCCTTAGCAGTTGTCCATGGCAGCCTTCAACCTCTCAAGTATTCATGAGCAAATATACTTGTAGGCAGCTGAGAAGTAGCAAATGTAATGTTTGCAGGAGACCACCACGGTGCCTTTAGCAGAGAAGGGTACCCCGCTGTTCACAGAGCGTGGCCCTTTCCTCGGTGCTGGGTGGGCTACAGGTTGGACTCCACGACCAGGCAGTCCTTCCATCGCTATTATTGGTGCAGCAGGAGGAGGAAGGAGTGAGCAGATTTTTAATCTAATACTCAGTCCAGACAGTACCCATCATGTTATGAGTCATACCTTCAGACCGTGACGTGCAGATTGATAAGTCAGAATGTCTTTTCTAGTGTGTGCCGCAAGCGCAGTGTAACTGGTGGCCTCGGGTTGCCGGTAATAAAGATTTCTGCTCGTCTGCAGTAATTGACCTGGGCAAGGTAAATAGAACATGCTCGTGGGTAGCTTTCATTAAAAAAACAAAAACCACAAACAAGCTGATTCTCAAAGTCCAGCAAAAAGGGTGATGAAGTCTAACAGGCAGGTGCAGTTTTTGAATCCCTCCTTTGCTCTTTTTTTTTCGTCTCTATTTTGCACTGAGATGAGTCTTTAAACTCACTTCACAGCAGGAACCCCTGAAACTACATGAATGGTCCATTTTCCTGACAACTGGTTTTATCCCCAAGAGTTGGAAATACATAGATTTCTAGCAAGTCCCTTCAATGCAGAGGGCGTGTCATGAATTTATCCCTTCAGCCTCTCCCCCTCCCTCAACTTTATTGATTTTTTTCCACCAGTAACTGACTTTGACCTTTGATGATCACGGTAATGTTTCTGCAAATTGAAGGGACCGCATTCAAGCCAGATCGGTGGCTTTTTGAGTGTGTTCTTCCCGTCTCCCCACCCTTTAATTGTTTTCCATCTGGCAGCTAATATATTGATGATCCGGTATGCACTTCATCACATCTGCCTGGCCAGCCATTAATACAAGTATAACACTCAGCACTTAACAACTTGGCGTGCCAGGGGTCAGAGGAGAGGAACTCACGTCTGCGGCTGCTTCGTCCACACAAAGAGGCGGGGCAGAGCTGGGATTTCAAAAGCTGGTTCATGGAGAGAGGCAGTACACAGGCGAGTAGGGTCACCCAGAACGGATCGTAATCCTCCAAGACGATTCGGGAGAATGCCTGCCAGCCACGTGGTGCGAGAACGAGAAGCGTTCTCTTCATCGTTATTTACATTTATTTTTCAAACTGACTTCAAGGGTCCTGCTCAGAGAACTCAGGAAAGACAGTGTGAGGCAGTTGTGGAAGAAATGGCTGTAAGTCTGGGATGGACATGGCTGTCCAGCGCCGCATCCCTCTGCCTCACTTCCAAGCTCATCTGTGGGCTGGAGATGCACAGAAGCACGAGGAGATCCTACCCAGAGGACAGGAAATCCGGGGGGGCACAACGCAGTCACGGGGTAGGGCACCCGCGCTTGGCCGGGTTTCAGAGGAGCCAGACGGGGGGTAGAGGGGGAGGCAGGTCTTCATCCAGAGGATGGACCGAGTGGGAGGACACCCAAGGTCCAGGAGGAGCACAGCCCCTGGCAGTGGTCAGGAGGGAGACCGCCTGAGGGGGAAAGGTCTTCATCCACGGCATCTTGGGTCTTCTGGGTTGCTTCTTGAAATGGATCGCCGCTCAGGACAAATTCACACAGACACACAATTTTACACAGAAGTTCAGGCATTCTCCAACTTACTAAAATCCAGCCTGAAAGATCTATACCCCCTAGATTAAGACCCCTGAATTAGAGGGGTTAAGAACAAAGAACTGACAGGTAAAGTGAGGACACATTAAAAGGCTTTGAATAAGGAGCATTATTTAATGAAAGGCAGAAAGGCAGGGAGGGAAAAAGGAAGGATGTTTCTACGCCATGTGGTGGTGAAAACAGTGCTTTAAGAAGATTAATTAGTGTGGAATTATCCTGGAGAGAAAAACCTGCAAACAAAGATAACAGGGAGTAACCACAAGAAAATTTGGGATAGAAATGAATGACCCAGACAACAGGAATGGCAGGGGGCAGTTGTAGTTTTTATTTTACTCAACAATCCAGGTTGCATACAACTAAAGTATGTTTTCTAATATTAAATATGTTCTAGTGTCAAAACTGTTGATTTTTAAGTGTGATTCCTTCTCATTTAAGAAAAAAATAGTAGATACATTTTCTTTCTGTATTCGTACTTTGGGTTTATATAGTCCTTTCCTTTCTGAAACTTGGCATTTTTCTTTGTCCATCGTTCAGTAAATATTAAGTGCCTTTTATGTACTAGGCTTTGTGCTGTAACTAATTTAATGTATTTTCTGTCCTCTGACCATTTAAGATATTACTCGTCTCATTTCATAAATAGATTTGAGGCCCATGGGGAGAACTAACACGTAGCTGAGTGCCTGTGCCTTGCATCAGGGCTCTGCAAGCATCTCTGTAGTGGCTGGTGGGGCAGGATAATGTACGATCCCCACCTTGCACTGCGTGCTGCCACTTCTGTGGGCCTCACGAAGCTCACCCCCCAAAGTCACGTGGTGAATCTTTTACAAAATGAGTCTAGGATCCAGCATCTTCCTCCTTAGTTGTGATGCATCTCAAAAAGCAAATTTTCTATGATACGTTCATACCTGAAAATACTTCTTAATTAAAATTGTCTTAAATGTCCTGAAATATGACACTGAGCGTTTGGAGTCGCCTTGTTCCCAGCTGGGCATCTGGGCATCTGGAAGACACCCTGGTCCAGGGCTTAGCTGATCCAGGGAGTTAATGCTGATGGTAACAAAGAGACTCTGCATGGCAAGATCAAGGCCGAGCTCAGAACTCTAGTTGGGTGGCCAACCCTGTTGAATTAGCACGATTCAGAAAGAAAGAAACGGTAAAGTGGGTGTCGGGGCACCTATACTCAAGGAGAGTAAATTATATGGATTTTAACAATCTAGAATTTAAAAGATGTTCATCTTTCCTGCCCAGAGACTCTGAACACTCAGTGTCACATTTCAGGACTCCAAGTCACGCTGGCATAGACCCAGGAACTGAGAGAGACTTACTGTCCATCGGACAGAACTGCCCTCAGCCTGGCAAGGGTAGTCTGTGTCTCAGGCCAGCCAGAGAGGAAGATGCTTCAGCAGAAGGCTGCTTCATGGCCTGGCATCCAAAGAAGGGCCATAAGCGCCTACTCACGGCCTGGTGGAGGGCGGGCACGAAGCAGATGCCCAGTGGGACGGCAGGAGCGCGGGAGGGAGTGAAGGGATGAGCAGATGCGTGAATGGGGAGCTGCCACGTGCCCAGCACCAACCAGGCAGTAGAACACTCCATCCAAGCCACACGGCACCTCCGCTGGCCTGACACGGTGTCTACTGACCTGGATGGATTTTTAGCTCCAGTATCTGTGACTGTGTCTGTTCTAAGTTAAGGGCTGGTCACCTCCTGTTCTCGTGAACACTTTTTCTTTCAACATGTCAGTAAATCAAGGCACTGTTTTTGGAGACTGTCCACTTTGTCGAAGTCACTTTGCTTAGCTCCACGCTGACTCTGCTCACGCGTATATGGCCCCCCAACTACACCTTAGATAGTCAGTCTTATTTGTCCATAATTATAAGCTGTTACTAATTTGGAAAAGAGAAACCTAAAGCAAATTTCCTCCAGAGACTTTGAGCTAGGGGCAGACTCTTACATGAAAATAATAAAAACGTGGGGTGTGAAGGTTTACAGTGGAAATACCTCCTATCCTCCACTACGGCAGAACAGTTGGAACTTTGCTACAGTGACTCCATTCCGTTTACTTTTCATTTGTGTTTCTTCTGCATTTCATCCACATACCCTGTGTGGCATGAACATTGTTAATAAGGATTTTCAGAAAGATGAATATGGGTTAAATTTTCCCGGGCGTCTGAAGCAGTAATTACCGGGACCTAGAAGCGCACACTGCTGCCCTCAGCAAGTTGAGACTTGCCAGAGGGTCCGTGCAAGTTCTACACACTCTGTAAAGAGCTTTTGTCTCCTGGGTTCTGACCTCCAGGTGGAGATGAGCACTTGAAATTATTTCTCAGTAGAATTGAAAGGAAACATTTTTTAAAATCAAAAGCTAAGCCTTCAGTAAACAACTTTTGTTTTTATTCCTTCCTCCAAGCACCAGCTCTGCGCACACCTCAAGTACAAATTCTCCATTAGCAGCTATTGTTCTTCCTGGCTAAGGTGTTCCCGCATTGTCAGTGGGTTGTAGGTTATGTTTGGATTCACTTATCATATCCTATTAGAGGTTGATTTAAAAGTATTGCCCGGTAAACTGGAGTATGCTCGAGTTTCCAAACTTAAATAGGAAGGCTTTGAGGAAGTGTGATTTATACCTAGAGAAACAGTGACCTCTGAGGAGGTCTAGGTATTCCCGACACCCAGGGCCGAGGTCTCCATGCAGGGCCCACCTTCATCTTACTCTCCATCTGCAGGTTTCCAAGGGAAAATGAACAATTTCAAGAAAACAGCTTATCCACAAACTCCCTTTAAAACGATAGTTTTTCTTCACCAGATTAATTTCAAAAGTTACTGGCCAGTTAACCAAAAGGTCGGATCACAGACATGGCTCAGCCCTGTGCTCTTAATAAACTCTCTCATTAGAAGTGAGAACGTTTAAAGTCAGCTTGCATATTAAAAGATGAAACCAAAAATAGATCATGTTAGGTACCATCCTTCGGGGTTGTCACAGATGCTATGGCGGAAACATATCCCTCAAGGAACAGAACCTAAGTTGATACAGAATAATTTGAAGACAAATGCTGTCTCACAGGTACTGGGTCCTCAACTGCCTGGAAACAAATGCTTTTTAAATCTTTCAGAGTAATTTGGAAGTGTTCCTGATTTGAAGTAGAAAAATGATAGCATCTTTTAGAGATGGTAGAAACTTTAAAAAACCTTTAAGTCCAACTCTCTTGTTTTGTAATTGAAACAGTTGAAACTTAAAGCACAAATAGATTTAAGTGACTCTCATCATGTCAGTTCAAATGAGTCACGATTGCAAAAGGATTTGCGAACTGTATGGGTGAACATTCGTATTTGAATAGTGCGTACGCCGTGTTCAACTTAGGAGGAACATCATGTGTTTCCAGCCTCCTGAGGGGCCTTGGTTAACAGTGAGGAAAACGTAGGAGGTCACATCTTTCTTCCAGGTTCCGTCCTGAAAGGACAGAGCTGTGACACACCCCCCAGGTGCTTTCTCTGGGGCTGGCCTACCCCGGCCTTCACCCCTCTTTGCAAAGCCAAGCTGTTCCTCTCAGGCATAGTTCATCGAAAATTGAACCAATATTTCTATGCCTCTACCAAGTGCCTGCTAAGTACAGGGCTGGGAATAGAGCACTGGCTCGGGAATTACACAGTGTGCCATGTATGTAAGCAACCAGCTGTTACCGATCTGTGAGTTTACAGCAACGTCAGATTTGGGCGGTATTTTAGCTGTTTCTCTCTCCCAGCCCTAAACCATTGAGCAGGTGGAGAAGTGAGGCCTGATTTTGCCCTAGAACCACACTCTTCCTGCGTCTCGGGACCAGGGTCCTTTATCGCCCATCGATACGGTTTTGGACAAGTTTCTCAAGGCAGCAAACTTGAGGAAGTTTCTAGCCACTGCCAGTTCTTTTTCTCGCCTTCTCACTCAAAGGGATGCTTCTGGAGATCTCCCAGTGCCGTCGAAAACTTGAGATAGCCTGCGCTCCGCCGCGCCTAGGGTGTCAGCTTACCTCTACTTTACTAATTTATCACATTCATTCTCTTTTTCTTAAATAAAAATGGATCCCACTTGTGTACTGAAAAAAAGCTTAATTAAAGAAGATAGTGAGTCATGCAAGCTTTTATTTCTCTGGCAGTGGCCCCTGAAACATATGGAGGTTTTCCCCTTCTCGCTTTGCTTCTCCTTGACAGAAGGCAGGCAGCTCCTTTGGGTCACCCAACCCCTCCACTCTGAAGGCTGCCATTCTTTCTTCCCTCCTTGATGGCCTTCTCTCCGTGCCCCTCTTGAGAGCGTGAACAAGCACTCAGGATGAGTGCACGAGGGTTCTCTTTGGAGACAGGCCTGATGGATGCTCTGTGACTCCGCCAGCAAGAGGCTCTTGTAATGTGAACATTTGTCATGTTCCTCCCTCCCGAGGCTGCAAACGCTTTCTCATCCGCCTCCTTGCAGCTCTTCGCGCGTATCTCCATCAAGCCTGTCGCGGGGATCAGGGACCAGTGGGAATGCCTCTCATCTCTGGATCTGAGACTGGACCCTTGCCACACGCTGCCTACCACCCCGCCGTTGTCTTCTATACACAAGTTCCTCTTTGGAGGCCTCGTCTTTGCCGCCGCTCAAATATGACTTATCTGCCTTTATCCTTCAGTTTCCATGTCAAGAATAATAGCAGCCTTTGCATTCCCATTCACAGGGGCACCACTGCAAGCTGGAAATGTTTATGTAACTGCTAGGGTGGCGTGATTCTAGAGGAGGGCTGAGTATAGTCCAAAAGGAACAAAAGCCAAGTAACGGTTCATTTAGGTAGATGGGGCTTCCAGAAATGCTTTGGAACATTCTAGTCCTGCCAGGAGTCACCCTGTTACTGGTTCTGTTCACAAATAGTCCTTTGCTTAGGTAACATGGTCACAATCAAATCTTTGAAACCTAAAGATTTTATTTGGCCGTAAAATTGCTTCCATATACAAATATGTTTTATGTCAGTAACTAGGACAAGGCTTTTTCCCCTGCAAGAGGCAGTAGAGCAGAGTGGTTAGTTAGAGTGTAGACACTGAAGTTACACTGCTGAGGCTCAGATTCCAGCTCTGCCAGCAACCTCTCAGTAAGTATTAGCTAAAATTCTTATCATTATTCCATTGATTCCAAAAACACATCGCTCAAAGCACATAGGTAGTCAGGCTTTAACCCAAGTATAGCGTATGCTCGTGTCATTTTCATAAAAGCTAATACATTCTACACCTGTTAGTGCTTCTTCCAGGATGTACCAAAGGGAACCACTTACATTTTCACCAGCATCCTGCATCCCCCTCCAGACTACAAAAATTATCGTCGCTGTTGTTGACTTTTAAACAAACACGGGTTGCAAAGACAATAAGCTAACTCATCAACTGCAGGGAGCATATTTTCCTTCAGTTTTTGAAGTCTTGCAGACATTGACCATCTCTGATAGCAGCAAAGAACACCAGCGTGGAGTCCTGAGGCCTCTCTGATGCATCCTTAGAGTCAGACTACATGTAAGTGAAAACAGCTTAATTCCAAGGACCAGACAAGTCCCTTCCCAAGAGGCTTCTTCCAAACCAATTTCTGATATAAGAATCACACAAGGAGAGGAGCTTTGGAAGGCCAGGAAACCACTGGAGGAGAAAATGGGGCTGAGCAATGATCTGGGAAAGAGAATAATGATGACAGAGGAGCAGAGGGGGAAATCAGAGGGAGACAGAGGGGGAAATCAGAGGGAGACAAAGGGCAAGACGTGTGCTCTTGGCCTGTTTCTGCAGCCTGTCTATGTTGGGTGGGGCTGGACTGTTTGTGTATCAGAAATTATTTTAAGGCTTCCATGGGTGATCTTGTAGACTTTTATTTTGAAATGATTCAAAATAAATTGATTCCGGCTTCCCCGGTGGCGCAGTGGTTGAGAGTCCGCCTGCCCGATGTAGGGCACACGGGTTCGTGCCCCGGTCCAGGAGGATCCCACATGCCGCGGAGCGGCTGGGCCCGTGAGCCATGGCCGCTGGGGCTGCGCGTCCGGAGCCTGTGCTCCGCAACGGGAGAGACCACAACAGTGAGAGGCCCGCGTACCGCAAAAAATAAATTAATTAATTAATTAATAATAAATAAAAATAAATTGATTTTAACACATGTAGCTTTTGCTTAAGAAAAAAGAAAACCTCTAAAAATATTATGACAAAGTTAGGTCGCAAAGCCACTATTTTCATTTATTTTCTTCTTTTAAGGTCTTAAAATAATGGGTGAGGGAAAGGAAGAAGGTATCCAGAATACTTGAGTCATTTTGTTTTGAGTTTACTGTTTTTAAAAAGGTGCTTCTTGGGCTTCCCTGATGGCGCAGTGGTTGAGAGTTCACCTGCTGATGCAGGGGACACGGGTTCGTGCCCCGGTCCGGGAAGATCCCACATGCCGCGGAGCGGGTGGGCCCGTGAGCCATGGCCGCTGAGCCTGCGCTTATGGAGCCTGTGCTCCGCAACGGGAGAGGCCACAACAGTGAGAGGCCCGCGTACCACAAAAAAAAAAAAAAAAAGTGCTTCTTTGTCTGTTTTTACCGTTGACTTGAGACATAGTTAAGAGTGGTGTGGAAATGCACAAACTTCTCCTTGTAAAGATAAATTAAGGAAAACCACAATAAAAATTATGAAGGCTATAAAAATGTATAACAGAAGAAGAATTATAATAATGACTAATCAACATAGGATGAACTCATATTGGAATTAAGATACTAGAAAATACAAATATAAAAAATGGGAGGGTGACGATGAAATACGAAGTTTCTGGTATCTCTTAGGAAGAAAGTGGCTATTGATTAAATTTATCTTTATTAACACATTAAATAATACCTACTATATTATTCTTTATTGTTTTTAAGTATTTTATAATTATTTTTAGTGAATAAGATGAAAGTCAGATTATTAACCAAAAAAAAGCCAAGAGTTGAGGGGTTATGACTGATACTACAGACAGAGGTTTCCCAAGCTGTTTTAGATTTTATAGTAGCCTGTCCATTAGTGTTTGGTTTATACCGATTTTCTAGTAATTAAATCTGACATGACCTTTTGGTGTCCAATCAGGATTTCATATGTTCTAGTAATGCACCTGGAAACTGACATCCCATGACACTAATTATCTAGAGAAAGCCATGAATGTTTGCACAGTTCATGTTGGCACACTTTCTTATTTCAGTCTGAAAGGAGAATTTTAAGGGATGGTATGAGTGAGGTGTAAACATCACCATGTGGATGGTGTGTCCTAGAGGAAGTGGATGCACACACAGTGGATGCCTAGTTTTTTCAGACATAAGAGGAGCACCTTGTGAGCCAATTTAGGAGAAACAGGGTACTCAGCAAGTTCCTGCTCACCAGTCAACGATACTTCAATTAAAAAAAGGAAAAGAAGTAGAAAAGTTAAAAAAAAAAAAAAGACTCAGGCAGTGGGTAAACCTACTCCAGTGTAAGAAGGGATTTGTCATTGCGTGAGAACCATGGAAATGTAGTAACCAAAAAAGAAAAAACCCACTGTTTAATGTCATTAATTAAGTCATCACTTATGACCCTACTTCTTTTTTTTTTTTAAACATCTTTATTAGAGTATAATTGCTTTACAATGGTGTGTTAGTTTCTGCTTTAAAACAAAGTGAATCAGCTATACGTATACACATATCCCCATATCTCCACCCTCTTGCATCTCCCTCCCACCATCCCTATCCCACCCCTCTAGGTGGTCACAAAGCACCAAGCTGATATCCCTGTGCTATGTGGCTGCTTCCCACTAGCTATCTATTTTACGTTTGGTAGTGTATATATGTCCATGCCATTCTCTCACTTCGTCCCAGCTTACCCTTCCCCCTCCCCATGTCCTCAAGTCCATGCTCTACGTCTGCGTCTTTATTCCTGTCCTGCCCCTAGGTTCTTCAGAACCTTTTATTTTTTTTAGATTCCATATATATATGTGTTAGCATACAGTATTTGTTTTTCTCTTTCTGACTTACTTCACTCTGCATGAAAAACTCTAGGTTCATTCACCTCATTACAAATAACTCAATTTCATTTCTTTTCATGTCTGAGTAATATTCGATTGTATATATGTGCCACATCTTCTTTATCCATTCATCTGTCGATGGACACTTAGGTTGCTTCCATGTCCTGGCTATTGTAAATAGAGCTGCAATGAACACTGTGGTACACGACTCTTTTTGAAATTATGGTTTTCTCAGGGTATATGCGCAGTAGTGGGATTGCTGGGTCGTATGGTAGTTCTATTTTTAGTTTTTTAAGGAACCTCCATACTGTTCCATAGTGGCTGTATCAATTTACATTCCCACCAACAGTGCAAAAGGGTTCCTTTTTTCCACACCCTCTCCAGCATTTATTGTTTGTAGATTTTTTGATGGTGGCCATTCTGACTGGTGTGAGGTGATATCTCATTGTAGTTTTGATTTGCATTTCTCTACTGATTAGTGATGTTGAGCATTCTTTCATGTGTCTGTTGGCTATCTGTATATCTTCTTTGGAGAAATGTCTATTTAGGTATGACCCTACTTCTAACAAGGCATTATTTCATTATAGCTTCAATACTAATCTTCTCTTCTTTTACTAAATTAAAATTAAAATTCCATTGGACTGGTCACTAAATTAAATTTCCACTGGTGAACATTCTAACCCTGTAATGCTGGACATAAAGAGTGTTTCACATGAGAGCTGTCCTTAGAAAATGCTGCCACTTATATTTTTGAATTTAGGTTAAATAAAGTATTCCCAAGTTTTCCCCATCACAGAACAATTTCTCAGTGTTTGCTTCTAAATCTTTAGTTGATTTTTATTGTTTCTTTCAAATGGTAATCGGGGGGGTATTCTTAACAATTCAGGAAAATAAGCAAATTTCATCCTGTGAACCTAGCCGTCTCAACTTCGCTTTTCTTTTTCTGCAGCTGAAACCAAAAATTATTCATAAAAATTCCATGATTTTCACTTAAGTAGCCTCAGGGGAGAGCAGATGCACCTATCAAATAAGTGTTGTTAAGGATTACTAATTATTAATGCAGAAGCCAACTGCTTTCTGTGTCACCATTGTCACTTTTGTGACATACCAGACAGATGCAGTCCGTAAAGCATGGTGGCATATTCTACCTTTTATGTTTCACTGCTACAAAAATGAAAAGCTACTAAATGTAAAATTATAAACGTAAGTGTTATAGAAGCATCAGATTGAAAACTCACTTAAAGTTTTGTAATAAAAACTTATTCAGAAACCACTGAAGGGACATCTGATGTTTGGAACGTTGAGTAAGTGACTTCATAATACTTATTCTAGATTATCTCCAGCAGCAGCAATAACAATAATGGATCAGAAATTTAGGGCGACTTTTTTTTGTTTTGTTTTTTTTGTGGTACTCGGGCCTCTCACTGTTGTGGCCTCTCCCATTGCGGAGCACAGGCTCCGGACGCGCAGGCTCAGCGGCCATGGCTCACGGGCCCAGCCGCTCCGCGGCATGTGCGTTCTTCCCGGACCAGGGCATGAACCCGTGTCCCCTGCATCGGCAGGTGGACTCTCAACCACTGCGCCACCAGGGAAGCACTCTCAGGAGTTTTTGTTCAATAAATAGAGTAGATCCCTCCGCTCTGGACACTGATGTCTGTCTGCATCTGCAGGAAGCTCAGGGGCTCCCTCTGGACTTGACCTTTTGATACCTGGGCTCAGCTTTCTAGCCCACTGGGCCCACCGCCTCCAGGCCCCCTTCCTCCCTCCCTTCCTTCCTTCCTTCCTTCCTCCCTCCCTCCCTCCCTCCCTCCCTCCCTCCCTTCCTTATGGCTGTGGATACCTCGTCACACATCAGGCCAACCCACCTCCTCTCAGACAACCAAACACTTCTTCCTCTGCCTTATTCCTAGAAGGTAGGCTTTCAGTCTAAAAGATTTTTCCCTAGTTGTGTTTTTAATGTCTTCTTCTACTACTCATAAGGTCTGAACCCACAATTCTTGTAAAAATTTCGCATGTTGTCTCAAAATGGCTCCCATGTGTCCCTTCCCCACTCAGGTGGCACTAAGTCGCCCCTACTGGATGTTTCACCCAGAGGACCTGCCCCCCTCATTCCTCCCACCAAAGTCACATCCACTCTGCACTCCACCACTGCAGGAAGAAGTACAATCTCTTCCTGACGTTGACTACTGTAGACATACATCACTGGCTGACAGTGGTCTGCAAATGGTTTCCCTTGTGAATCCCCAAAAGAAGTTTGAAAAAATTATGTATCCCCTTTGAACATTTTAAGTTGCTATCTAAAATTTTCATCATAGGTTTATATACATTTATTTGTTAATAGGAGATAGGTGATATTTAATTATTTTCTAATATAAAATGAGGATTGATATAATGAGAATAAATATTTTATCATGTGCAATAAATAGAGTTTAACCACCTTACAGATTAAAGCACACCGAATCTGAAAGAAAACACATGAAACTTTCATCCATGGTTTGCATCCAGGAAAACCTGGCTGTCCTACAGAACAGCCCAGTTCCAGTTAAAAGAATAAGTGTTACCAGCCTCTACCACTTTGGATGTCCTGAAGTCAGAGCATCTCAGGATGAACCAAAACACCCCATTTTTAACACCAGATTTTTCCCTTTATATAAGTATGTTTCATAAGGGAAGGCAGGAAGCACTGTGAGTTTCCAGGGTCAGTATTTCAGTCCACCCCTTGGTTTCACACCTGCAGGTCTTTTCACCAGGGCAGTGCCCCATAGTAATATTTAAGATGAGTGAGGGCTTTGTCAAGTTTGAGAGAGACCACTGTTCCTGGAACTCCTCAGGGAGATCAGTTTGGGCAGAGTCCATAAAGCCGCTAAGTGTCTAGAAATTACTGCTTTGGAAACTACCCATGTCCCCCTTGAAAAATCTCCTTGTGTCTGCAGAGGTGTGCACATCTCAGTTGAAGTTCAGGAGTCCCAGGACGCTGACCTTACTGCACTTTATATGCGAGTGTGGTGTGTTCTTGCCTTATACAGCCACAAGCCTCTTGAAAGCAGGGGCTATATTTCTATTACCACTTTTGCATCCCTCACCATCCCTCCCAGGGTGCCTGGCACAGAGCAGGCTAAGTGCTCCCCCGTGGATGTGGGTCGTACACTCAGATTCCCACCAGGGGCCAGGAAGGGGATAAGAACGAATGAAGCAAGCTCGGAGGGGTCCGGGCAGGGGGTCGTCGCAGGGATCCCAGGGAGGTGGCACCTGCGACAGCAAAAGCCAACACTGGAGACCCGGTCCAGGCACAGGCTGTGCGGGGCCACATTTGCCTCATTAAGGAATCTGGGTTTTACTCAGTGGAAACCCCTTGGAAGCTTTTTAAGCAGGAAAGTAACGTTTTGCAGAGGCAAGCTGTGGCTGAGATGGGGAGAACAGGCTGGGGGAGCCCCAGGGTGAGGCTACGCTGATCATTCAGGGGGCACGTGGCTTGGCGGGGTGGGTGGTGAAAACGGAGGGAGTAAACCAGGATGTGCTGGGTTCTGGAAATGCTCGGATGCAGGGGGGGTTGAGGCCGCGGAGAAGGGGCCTTGGGAGAGGACGTGCCCACGAACTTGGCCTTTATTCTATAGCAGTGGGACCATGGGAGGCTTAAAAGAGGGAAATTGATCTCATATAAAAAGGCATTTTAAAAGGTGGTTTTTGGTGGTTGACATGGCTTTCCTTCTCTTCTCCTCTTGCCGGGATCATGATGACTTGTACACACACACCTGTCAGGTAGGGCCCTTCCCAGTTCCTTAGATGCTTACCTGGCGGCATTGTGACCCGTGGGGTTAGACCTCACCCCGTGGACAACTTTGCTGACCTCTCTCTGCCTCAGTCTCCTTTCAGTAAAATGGGGGAAGAGTAGCACCTATCAGATAAGGTTGTGATTTTTAAATTAATGACATAATACATGTAAAACACTCAAAAGAGACCTGGGAAATAGTAACAGCTCAAAAGAAGTTAGGAATTATCCTGTTTACAGTGGAATACCAATTCCTATCTGTACCCTTTCTTCCCTTCCAAAAACTCTCATACACCACCATGAGCTCCAAAGGACCTTGACTTCCTGTGGCTCTAACACAGAAAACATACTATATAGAAATGAGAATGTGAAAAGAAAGGAGGGGTAGGAGTCATCTATCAAGGTTTGAAATTATGATTTTTTTTTTTTTTTTGCGGTACACGGGCCTCTCACTGTTGTGGCCTCTCCCGTTGCGGAGCACAGGCTCCGGACGCGCAGGCTCAGCGGCCATGGCTCACGGGCCCAGCCGCTCTGCGGCATGTGGGATCTTCCCAGACCAGGGCACAAACCCGTATCCCCTGCATCGGCAGGCGGACTCTCAACCACTGTGCCACCAGGGAAGCCCTGAAATTATGATTTTTAGTATCTCCCACTGCCCATGAACTAGAGAACTGGTCTTCCACAATACAGCCATCCTTGAATGTCTTTCACTTACCCTTTTCACGGCTTTTCATTGTTTTCATTCTGCTCTAGTTCTCTCTGCCCTTTGTTGTTGCTGCTTCTCCAGGGCTGGGTGGTGTAAGAACACCCGTCCGATATACAAACTACCAAACGTAATGTAGATAGCTAGTGGGAAGCAGCCGCATAGCACAGGGAGATCAGCTCGGTGCTTTGTGACCGCCTGGAGGGGTGGGATAGGGAGAGTGGGAGGGAGGGAGACGCAAGAGGGAAGAGATATGGGAACATATGTATATGTATAACTGATTCACTTTGTTATAAAGCAGAAACTAACACACCATTGTAAAGCAATTATACCCCAATAAAGATGTTAAAAAAAAAAAAAAGAACACCCGTCCACACGTCTCTGCTCAGCAGAGAGAGGTCTGTACGTGCTGACGATCACCAGGGAAGTGGGATGTGGTCCTGGCCTGATGCTATTGAAATTTCAGGACCTTACCTTTTAAACGCTTCGGTCTCCCAGGGACAGCTGCTGAGAATAACCCTCCCGCCTAGTGTGCCAACATCTGTAAATGCATGGCCACAGTGAACATGGGGCTCGCACGTAACCAGCAACTGCAGAAATCAGATACCTTCTGGGGCTGTCATTGCAGCCATTCATGCCAGAGGGAGCGGGGTTCACAGCATCCTTTGCCTGCTGTTTCCTTGTCTTAGGAGTTTATCTGTTTGTCCACCCTGAGAGCAATCTCCAGTGGCCTCTCCGTGGATTATTCTCCCCATGCTGAGGGTGTTTTCCAGCTTTGGGGAGACAGACATCAAAGGCTAGGAATACATCCCTAGCCCCTCCAGGCGGTCCTCCTCAGGTGGTCCTCCCCCAGTTTCAGCCCAGCGACAGTATGGGACTGAGAGTAAGCGCCGTGTACCAGGCACGCATCTGGAGACTCTCAGTGTTGGCTCACAATGGCCACGGTCATCCGACGCCACCAGGAGCTGCTAAAACCACATGGTGTCAGTGAGGTCACCCCGCCCCAGCCTCCAGTGTGCTTTTTGATTTTGTTTGGGGACGTGTATCTCTGAATCATAAGGTATTCGGGTCTCAGGAAATAATTTGAAATATGTTGAAGAGAAAAGGAAAACAGGATTGACAAATTTTGCATTTGTCAATGAAATGCAAATTCAAGAAATCCTTACCTTTGGGTTCCTGCCTTCTTCCGTGTTTCCCCCTCAAAAAAAAAAAAAAAAAAAAAACAAGATTTCAATGAACATTCATGAAAATATCTTGAATCGTCAGCCAAGATAAGACTCTCTGGTGCCCACCCTGAGCAGCTCCATCATTGAATTGCCCCAGGTGTGGGAGGAGCTGAGTGGTGTGCAGGAGGGGCCCACGCTCACATCCAGCAGCACATGGTGCCGCCCAGGAAGGAGGCAAGGGACAAGGGACAAGGAAGATCAGGGCAGAACTGCACAGGGAGTGTCGGGGAAGGAGGCTGGGGGACCTTTTCCAGCACCAATTTTTTTCTTTCTCAGATAAACTTAGAATAATCTTTGTGTTCACATTCATTTTCAGATCTTAGCCCCAAACTGTTTTAGTTCTTCTGGATACCTGTCCTAATTTTAGCACTAAAAAGACCCTTACCTAATGCATTCTTCTCTCCTGATCTTTTTTTTTTTTTTAGTCCCAGTTAATGGGTAAGAAAATCAAGACTAAATGATGATTTAGTGATCATTGTCATCACCCAAGTGAGCTTCTAATTCTTATAAATGCCCTTTATTTTAAAGATAACCCAAACGTGATTAAGTAAACATTAAAAAACCTGTGTCACCTCAACTACCACCTTGCCCCTCAGTAAAATGGCACAGCCATGTTCCCAGATAATATTTTATGAGGGAAGTTCCTTCTGAATCAGAAAGAATTGGGATTTCTTGATTCAGAGAGCTGGTATACGACTTAGACGATTCAGTAGATTCAAAACCTACACATCTCGGGTGTTCCACAGTTCCACCGCCGTAGGAGACCACGTGACAGGTCGGAGGTGCAGCCGAATGCCCCGATGCTGAAGGTCTGTGGTCCTTCCCAGGAGACCCAGCCCCTGGCCCCGGCCAATAAATGCAGAGTCTCTTGGGTTAGGACATCAGAATTGTTTAGAAGCTCCACGGTGATTGTAATATGCAACCAGAGTTGAGAAACCACTGCCTTCGACGCAGAACAGTTAGTGGAAGCCAGGATCGCACTCTGGCTCTGGATCATGGGTTGAGTTAAGATTGGAGGCAAAGCCTCGGGGCAGGGGGCCTCAGAGGAACCACCTGCTTAGTGGCTGGGACCAGCTCCTGCAGCACTGCCCGGCGGCGCTCTGTGGACTGGGTGACCATCACGCTCATCCTGAAGAGGCTCCTGCAAAAGATGGCCCCCTTTCTATGAATTGAAGGAGTAAAGGCAATGTGCTTTCAAGCTTCTACAGATAATCTCTGAAATACGTCAAGAAACGGACTCATATTATCTGTTAACATTACTTAATATTTTTATACTTAATATAATAGTAAATAATGTGGTTTATCCTAATGCATACAGACTTATTCATTCATTCGTTTATTCATTGAACTGCTATGTGCTGGGTATCCCACAGGCACTAAGGAAAGGGCAGTAAACTGCAACAGCCACATTCCCCACCCGCCCCCACCCCCCGGAACTTGAGACAAGTCATCACAACAGGGTCTGAAGCCAAGAAGGGGCAAGTGGGTTGCACCTGGGAACTTGCCCCCAGCCGTGAATGTCTCTGTTGGGCATAGAGGGGAGAGGGGGCTTTCTCCCTGAAGGCACTCGCCGTCCGCCATGCTGAGACATCTGATTCATCCACGGTAGCCCTTGTCATCAGAACTGTTTCTAGAAGTTTCAGAGTAGGTGGCACAGACCTGTGCATCTAGTGAAGGAAGCAGAAAGTGTCAGCCCTGTGTTTCAGGGTCACATTGGGAAGGCTATCTGTTTGCACAAAGATGGACTCAGGGTATTTTTTCCTTGTGAGTAAGTAACAAGCTGTTAAGTACACAGCGGAGGCACCTCTCTCCCCGAAAGCTAGAAGCATAGTGATTGATGGAATCCGCTGTTGACTTGTGCCCCCTGTAACCTTGACTGAAGCCACTGAAATCTTCAGCCTATGCATCAGGAGAATGGCACGCACATGCCGAGGGACGGGGCCAAATGGCAGGTGCCACTTCATGATGGGCAGTGTGCAGGGTCCCATAAGGGGACTCGACGCAGAGGCTCAGCAGTTGGAGGGGTCCTCACGGGGAGGGGAAGAGTGTAGCCATGGCAGCAGGAGGAATGATAGATGTTTGCATTCCAGAGAGGAGGGAATGAGGCTTGACAGTGAGGAAGAAGAAGAAAAAGTACACAGGAACCAACTGGTAATTGGTCAAGAGGAAGGGGAGATGCCTGAAGGTGCCCCCGGCAGTGCCCCCATCGCTCAGCCAATGAGTGACCATTAATAAATATCTTTAAATGCAACTTGGTTTTTTTGTTTTTGTTTTGGCCTTTGTTTTTGCAGTTTCAACTCTTTTATTACCTTGGGCTTTAGAAGGTTTGAGTTAAATTCCTTAATGTTCATTTTATAAGGCAAATGAAGGCTACAAGTTCTTCTTCCTAACCTATGGCTTAACCTACTCATTTCTGCAAAATAATTTATGGAGAAAGCTTTCTGTTTTTACTGATCAAATTCTACACTCAATGATAATATATCTCTTTAAAAAAAAAACTTGTCATAGAAAATTTCAAATATGTACAAAAGTCGACAGAATTGTATAATGAATCTTCATGTAACCATCACCTGGCTTAAAAATTGATCAACTTATAGCCCAAATTGCTTTAAATATACCTCCAACTTATCTCCCTCCATTCCTTATAATATTTTAAGGTAAAGTCACCTTGTTTTGCTCTGACGCTTGGCTGTGTGTAAAATGCCTAAGTGTGCGTTCATTCCACGAATCCTTAAAATAACCCTGAGACGTGTTCCTGAAATCAGTATGTAGATAAAGAGAGATGCAGACACTAAAGGTCTCAGTGACCCAAGTAACTTGCCCCAAATCACACAGCCAGTTCAGAGCCAGAGGCAGATCTCAAATTCTCATGTTTGAGCTCCAGACCCAGTGATCTGCAGTGTCCAGATACAGCAGCACAGCTGTCCCGACCCATCCCTAAACGCTCGTCTGAGTCCCCGTGTAACGTGACTCTCCACGCCTTTGAAGTTGTCTTTCTCTCCTGTCCTCACATGTCTGCTGGTCGTATAAAGATTTATGCTGTTACATGTAGACCCTCAAACATGCATGGGCATGAAGTCGAGTTTGGGTTTTTAAAAAATCTGCGTTAAAAGCAAGTTTAAGTTCCAGCTTTCCATACCTATACAGTATCTATAGCATTGGCATTTTGTAACCCATTTTTTCCCTCTTTTTTTCCCAGTCCATAAAAAGAGCTTTTGAATACTAAGATCCCAAAAGCTGGGGCAGCAGATCCCAGTCACGTTCAGTGACAGGAAGTACAACTGCTTGAATCCAACTCCTCTCTTGCTTGAAGGAGTCAGGCGAAAATTTTAAAAAGGATTAATTTGACAGATAGCACAGAATAAGAAAAATATTAGAAACAAGAAAAGGCCATTTTTCCTACAGATGCTCATTTCATTCTATATACCGTTTCCCGGGATATCTGCCAGTCGTTAGCAGGAAGAGTAATGGTACCCATTTCTTTTTTTAAATTTCACTCCTGAGTATAATGGAGATAAATAGCTAAATGATGAAGAAATAACTTTCTTTCACGGCAGTCGTTTAAGAAGGGCAAAAGAGCTCAAATGCAGATAGTGGATGACACGAAAAAATTCAACCATGAGTGAAAAATTCAGTATTTCTAAGGGTGTCGTTTTAGAAAGAATACCCTCTCGCATCAACACTAGAAGGAGAGCTCTGTCCACCTAGAAAAGTAAGGGGACTGCCTGTGGCCGTCCATAGATTTCTTTGCAAGCCCCAGAAATTTTCCAGTTGCAAACTCACAAAGAAAACAAAAGTCTCTGCTGTGTTTTGCTGCAGGACCAATGCAAGAGACCATCTATGACTTCTGGAGGATGGTGTGGCATGAAAACACAGCGAGCATCATCATGGTGACCAACCTGGTGGAAGTGGGGAGGGTAAGTGGTCCTCTCCGCCTCCTGGTCATTTGTTCCTTGCTTAGCCAGCTCTGGAAGCAGTGTGTGTCCTTCCAAAAATATCAACTACCACGGCTCCTCCTCTCACTTGCTTATAAATTATCAGTAAACATAGCCTGGATTGCTTTCATTTGTTGTGATAGCAACAGACAGAAAAGGCACTCAAGATTTAAAAGCAGTTGTCATCCGGCTATATTGAGCGCACAACACAAAAACACGGCGGAGCATGCATGCTGGTTGTTGGGTGTCAGAACACAACGGGAGGCCCCAGGAGACAGGACTGCATTCCCCACCTCTGGGAAATCCACTCTGAGAACAGCCAGCAGGCCTGGAGTCAATCCTGGGCTTAGAAATCCAGCATCTCCTCTCGCTTAGATTTTCCTTTCCTCCCTTTCCTGACCTGTAAAGTGGAGACGACACTCCGACCCCCTCCCCCCCAACCCACGCCCCCGCCACCCCAAGGTCTTGGGTTACTTCATCTGTATTGACTACGGAGGAGCTATTTTTATTTAACCAGGAATTTCTTAAGTAATTAAGATCTCGGTTGTGGGATGTGACAGGATTCTTTCCAAAGGGAAATTTTAAAACGAGCAGATACACAGGGTGCAACTGCTTTGTTGAATAGTGGGCCCAGTTCTGTGGTTCTGCTGGAGGACCCATTACTTCTCAGAGAGGTTGACGTTGTGAGATCTACCCTCAGCCTAGAGATTAGCCTTGAATTGAGATATCGGGGCAGAAACCATAAAGGGGTTGTTTCTTAAGATTAGCAGTCGGCCTTGAAAAGAAAGGAAATCCTGCCATTTACAACACAGATGCACCTGGAGGACATCGCGCCAGGTGAAATAAGCCAGTCGCAGAAGGACAGAGACTGCGCAGTTCCACTCAAAGGAACGATGGAGGATAGTCGAATCTTAGAAGCAGAAAGTACAAGAGTGGTTGCTAAGGACTGCAGGGAGGGAGAGGTAGGGGGTGATGTTCAGTGGATATGAGGTTTCAGTTATGCCCGATGAACAAGTTCTAGAGATCTGCTGTACAAAGTGTACTTGTAGTCAACAATAGGCCTCGCGTACTTGATTTGTTAAGAGGGTAGACCTCACGATAAGTGCTCTTAATACACACACACACACACCCACACACCCACACACACAGGCATGCACCAAGAACAAAGGCACACAGGAAACCACAGGAGGTGGTGGATATTGTCTATAACCTTGGTTGTAGTGATGGTACCAAGGATATCTGCATGTGTCAAAACCCATCAAATTGTGCACATGAGGTTTTTTGTACATCACTTATACTTCTTCAGTACATCTGTTTAAAAAAATGGATTTTCAGAAGGTATCAGGAAGCACAAACCGGGAAGAAGAGAGACATTAAGAAGTGGGAGGGAGGCTTCCCTGGTGGCGCAGTGGTTGAGAGTCAGCCTGCCGACGCAGGGGACACGGGTTCGTGCCCCGGTCCGGGAAGATCCCACATGCCGCGGAGCGGGTGGGCCTGTGAGCCATGGCCGCTGAGCCTGCGCGTCCGGAGCCTGTGCTCCGCAACGGGAGAGGCCACAACAGTGAGAGGCCCGCGTACCGCAAAAAAAAAAAGTGACCCGTGGAAAAGCACTAGTCCCAAACGTATTATAGGTATATTCTGCTAAATAAATAGTCAAGGAATGGGTAATTCAAATCTTATAAAAATTATTCTGAGAAGAGAAAAAGAAAGACTACTGCCCCATTTTATTTTAAGAGGCTAGTATAACCTTGATATCAAAACCAGAAAAGGACATAGCAAAAGGGAAAATTATAGATACCACAAATTAGGAAGAAATGAATACACCAACAGATCAAAAAAGAGAGCCCAGATGTTGATGTAGGCATTTGTGGGAAAATGTGTAATTAGTGGGAAAAGCATGAGCTTTTCCATCAATTGAACTGGGACTTTTGATTATCCATGTGGACTAAAACAAAAAGCCCATAAATGAATACTAAATAAAGACCAAAAGTTTTAAACACTTTAAAACTTTTAGAAGGAAATATGGGGGAAAATATTTATGGCCTTTGTTTTAAGAGTGTTTCAAATATACCAAAAGCTCAACACATTAAGAAAAGGATGGGGAACATTGACTATTAAAATGTAAAATTTTCTGTAGAATAAAGGATAGTAGTAAAGTGACAAGACAAGTGGGGAGAAGCTATGGGCCCCTTATGTAAAGTAGAAAAGCTTACAAAGCACTAGTTTACATACTAACAGTGTAAAAACCATTTCCGTCTCTCAATTCCCTGTCTCCTGGGAGACATCGAGAGCAGGGGAGCTGGCTGAAAGTGGGGCTGGGGGGGGAGTCGCTGAGCTCCCCACCACCAACCCCTCACGTGGGCGGTGGAGATGTCATAGCACCTGCTTCACAGGGATCTTGTAAAGATTAAATGAGCTTCTACGTGTCAGGTGGTTAGAGAAGTTCCCACCCCATTCTGAGGACTACGTAAACATAGATATTAATGTAACCCTTACATTTTCTCCAGCAAAGCTAAGACCTACAGTGGTATCTATAAATTACCTTTTTTCACCCCAAATCAGTATTTTGCTATGAAAGCAGGAATGACCACTGGAGAAAAAAAAAAATTCAACTGCACCAGAAAGCAAGCTCCTTTCAGGGAGGAGACAACCTTACAAATTTTTGGTCTCTCTCTCCTGGCACTCAGGAAATGCCCAACAAAGTGAATGAATGCGAATTCTTCCCTCTTAGTGTTAGAGAGTAGCTAGCATCTGCTAGGTTAACTGTGAGACAGCTAAGCTAAATATTTTATCTGTTTCTTCCGCTGAAATGTATGATTCATCCTGAATCTTCACTCGTCTCACAAATACTTGTTGACTGCCCCTAGTATGATAAGGAGCAAGAGAGACGTGGAGACGGCTTTGCACAGCTTTGCTTTCCCAGTAACTGTATTCCTTGAAAGTTATTTACCAGGTTTTACGTCTTTTCATCGGAGCTCACTTAAAATAATCCCAAGATAAATTATTTTGAAAAGTAGATAATTATTAAAAATAACACCTACTACTGGATTTTTTAAAAATAAAGGCGCACGTGTATTTTTTGCTTATTTGAAATTCCAACGTGTGCTCTCTCAGGACTCAGTGACTGTGTTACCAACCAGGGTTCTTGGCCTCCTTAATCAATAGAAATTGATAAGAGGCCAGACAAGAAATTCAGGCCAGGCTTTATTGGGGCCTGTGTTGCAGCAGGGGGAAGCGAAAACAAGCAACAGGTTCCCATGCTTATTCCCGAGGCAGGGCAAGCTGGTTCCTTGTATGGGGTGAGGGTAGGGGTGTGTCCAGGGGTCGGGCCGGAGGCGTGGCTTAGGGGATTTGCCCACTCCTTTGGTGGTGGTGTGTGCAGGGGGCATGTGCCCTGTTTTTGCTCCTGGCTCTTCAGAAGTGGCAGTTGAGTGTTTGGGGTCTTTTTGTATCTTTTGTCCAGAATTTGCCCCAACTGTATATGCACGCAGTTATTTTTAGTCCCTTATAGTTTTTTTGTATTTTGTTGCTTGAAGAGACGTGTGTCCAGGTGCAAGCACTGCAACAAAGGGTCCCAGGTCCCAGCCTGTCTCAACTAGAGGTGAGCTGTTTTCATATGATAAACGCTCTTCCTTTAAGGAAGAATCAGGACAGCATGGTCTTTGGCTAACAGGTCAAAGGGAGATTGCGCTATAAAACTACTATAGTAAAAAAGCTTCAAACACCAAAGCCTGTTGGACATGGCATCTTTTGCTGGAATGCAAGTTTCATTCCGAGTTACGTGCCTTGGAATAATAGCAAATAAAAAGGCCAGGCAGTGGTGGTCTCTGTTCCTTCCATCAGGCACTTGGACCCATCCCATACAGGGTGGCCACTGTTGATATTTTTGATGGAAACTATTCTTTCTGACAAATAACCGTGGACACTTCAGCTAACAGTGTGCAGCAGAAGAGGGGAGTCAGGGTTCAAGTTCAGCCATAAATGGAAACCCACAGGCTCACAGAAATCCAGTAATTTTAGGTCTGGTAAGCCTACTAAAACAAAAAATCCTTGCACATCCTTACCCGGTTTGTGGGGATGTGGCAAGCTCTGGAGAGTCCGCCCCTGTTACCATCAGCCTCTTGGACCAACCTGTCTTCAACTAGTAATGCACTTAATGGCATCTGTCCTTGAAATGTCTGGTGTGATTTGGGGATGTTGACAAAAGGTCACATGCCCTTCGGGAAGAAGTCGAATCTTATTCCAGGCTGTTTCCCATTGTTCATCCTGCACATTTGTTGAGAGATGACGTTTCCATTTTCCATGGTTGGAAACAGCAGCAACAAACCACTGAAGAAATGAAAATGACATGGTTTTAAGGGGAGCAACTAGCTACTTACCACGTTGAGCGCAAGCACGCAGTGTGTCCTTCATGAATCAGGCATGAGCCCGGGAACACTGTTTGTTTACACAGACTTGATTCATTAAGTCAGAGCCGGGCAGCTTTCCCCAGATTTCTGCCCTGCAGCGCTCCGCATTAGGCCGCTGTAATTGCTGGTGTTAGAGCTGCTGGGAGGCCTTCCCTGTCGCAGCACCTGTGCAGAAGACTCAGACGCTGCACTTCCCTCCAGCGGGATCCCCGGTACATCTGCCAGGACCTGTCATTATCTAAGACTTCCTGGTCACCCCCGTGCGTCCCTCTCAGCCCGTGTGTTGTGGGAAGGGACCCTTGTCAGTTTCCCTGGCACCTGATGACAGCTGCACACCTGGCATGTAAATTGCGCCGGATATGCTGTGATTGTTTTCCCTCTTTAATGAACCCGCCCGAGGGACGCTGAGCTCTTTATCCATCGCCTGTTTCCCCGGCACTCCCATTGACACGGTTTCCACGGAGCCTCAGGACTCCGTTGTGTTCTACTAATTCATCTGCCAAAAGTCTTAGAACCAAATCTGGGGGCCTCCCAAAGGAGATTTTTTTCCACTGGTAATTTAAGCTAATGATTTCTAAACATATTTAGTCAGTTTTATGAAGGCCTCATTAGAATGTGACTGTTTATTAAAAAGCCAAATGAGGTTTCAGAGTCATGTAGGAAAATTATCGTTGAGCTGCTCTGAATAGTTCTGATAACAGGTGATGAAGGCTTTTGGAGCTAAGAGAAGTAGAGACCAGAGATGTTAAGCCCCATCAGTGTAAGGGATGCTAGGGGGGCACCTAAACAGATGCTTTAAAGGTTGTCATTTACCCAGAGGGGTTGGCCTATAATTCCTTTCACAACGTTTATCACTAAAAGGATAACAAAAGAAAAAAGTTAAAAATGAACACTGTTCGTCAGAATTAGCTGTCAAATTCACATGCAAGGAAGGTATATTAAGATTTCAAGTGCACCTGTCACATACAACAAAGAACATTTGCTTTTCTACAAAAGCCACCAGATCCAGGATCAATGGAAGAAGCAAGAGAGAAGCAAGATTTTCCCCTTTATAACATGGGGAAATACTGTTTAATAGTAAAAATAACATAGGTAATGCCTAACAGGACAAAATAATAATATTTTTTACAAAATTTAAGTTGTTCCAATTTGTACATGAAAGGGAAGAGACAAATTCTTTTTGAAGACATTGCTGCAATTTTTCTGTCTTGAACTCTCACGATTGCCTTTCATCGATCTTTTTTTAATGAATTAAATATTTAAGATTGACATTTTGTGACCTGGGTAATTATAGCCTTAACTTTTGATGAATTTATACTCATTCAATAAGTATTCCTCTCCATTTTGATCTACCATCAACCATTTCAGCGCTCATATTAATGTAGCCGATTCAAGCCTTGCCTCTCTCCATAACTTTAATACAAAACTAGGAACAAAGAGGAAGTCTGCACTGTGGCCTGTGACGATTCCCACCCAGGCCACGCCACATTTCACGTCACCTCCTCCAGCACATCACCCAAGAAATGAGGCCCTAACTGGTCCTGAGCCATCAACAGCAGGAGAGGGGCCCCCTGCCAGCCCCTCCCTCCACGAAGCCAGATTTCCAGTACAGAAGACTCCGTAGCTGCCCTGTGAACCTTTGAGGTTTTCTCGGCCCAACGATCTCAGGTCCCCTCTGTAAAAAGTTAGAAAATCAACCCAAGAGCCTGATTTGTCTTGTTCACAAACTAACCCAAAAGTGGGCTTTCTGATCCCTTTTCAGCACAGTGTATGCAACATTTAATGATACACTTACTGTATCCAAGGCACTGAGAAATACAAAGGTATTTATAATTCACTTGTCCTGGAAGAACATAAACTATGGTATTAGGGAACATTCAAACTATCAGCTATAATACACGTAAGTCAGAATGATGGTGACCCTAGTGAAGGGACTGAGTCTGCCTAAGGGAATCTCAGAGGACTGCATGGAGGAGGTAGTGAGGAGCTGGACTTAAATGGGAGAAGAGATTTTAAATGGCAGGAATGAGACAGAAACTACTTGAGGGAAAACAGAGAAAGGGGAGTAAATGAAAGATCGGGAAGGAGGGAGTGGTCTGACGCAGGTGGCTGGAGCCCTGATGGGGAGGTACTGTGAACCCGGAGGCAGGAGGCTGGTTGAGGTCTTGTCCGTAGGGATCTGAAATGCCTTTCTAGGAGGGCAAAGGAGGAGCAGGGAGTGGGGGGTGTGCTTGTGTGGTGTACGGAAGGCATGAAGCTGGTGCATCCTATGTCCTAATTAATGTTGTTGAGAGACAGTTCTAGTGGCCGCTAGAGAAAGGTTTAGAAGGGTTACAGAAGGGCATGGAGACAGGGTAGGCCAGAGCAAGACTCGGTGAGGGACGTGGTGGGCTCGGACTGTGGCAGGGGTGATACCCACCCGGGTCCTTGGACTCTGTAATCAATCGAAATTGATAAGAGGCCAGACGAGGGATCCAAGCAAGGCTTTACTGGGGGTCGTGCTGCTGCACAAGGGAGAGAAAACAAGAAACAGGTGCCCTTGCTCGCTCCCTGAGGCGGGGCGAGCTGGTCCCTTAAATGGGGTGAGGGTGGGGGCGGATTGGTGGGTGGGGCCAGAGGAGTGGCTTAGGTGGTCTGCCTGCCCCCTGGGTGGTGCCGGGTGCTGGGATCAGCCCTGCTTTTGCTCCCGGCACCTCAGAAGTGACAGTTGGTTTGTGGCCTTCTTGTATCTTATTGTTCATAATTTGCCCCAACTGCACATGTGCAGTTATTTTTAGTCCCTTACAGTTTCTTCGTATTTTGTTGCTGGAGGAGACATTCGTTCAGGTGCAAGCACTCCAGTAAAGGGTCCCAGGTCCCAGCCTATCTCAGTGGCATTTGGAATTTATGGGAGACACATAATTTGGGTGTTATTTGGGGATGCTGACGGGGGCTTGAATATGAACCCAGATTTCTACTGGGTTGTGACTCGGATTGATGTAAAGGCTATTAACCAAGAATGAGTATCCCTTCCCTTCCCAACCAGGGAAGGAAAGAAGAGCAGTTTTAATAAAGCCGTAACATGATTCATCAATGTATTTGGGGCATGCTGAGTTTGAGACTGAATGAACAACGTGGGGCTTTCCAGGAAGAGGGATGCGTGAGCTGAAGACACAAACTATGAAACGTGAGCTTCTCCCTTCGTTTACTGAGCATCTACTATGTGCTAGGCTTTGGGCTAGACTGGGGAGGGCAAGATGAAAAGACCTGGCACAATCTAAGAGAAAGACAAGCAAACCAGAAAAGTATGATGTGAAGCGATAACCACTGAAACAGAAGCATGGCATCCTCGGCAGAAAGAGCGAGAAGAGGGCTGAAGACAGCCCTGGAAGGCGTCTATATCTAGGGGCGGGGCGGGGGGAGGCTAAGGGCTAGAGATGGAGTCAGATAAGAAGAGCAAGAGAGATGGGGCATAACCACGAGACCCGGAACCGTGACAAGTAAGAGAGGATGCAGGTGAGCAGCGTGAGGGAAGCTGCAGAGAGCGAGGTGCGTGGGACTGCAGGGGAGGGTAAGGAACACAGTATATTGAGCACCTGCTCTGTGCCCGGTGTTCCCCTCAATGATTGAACAAGCCTTACTTCCTTAATTATCACAGCTGCCCTATGAGATACAAAGAGTCCTGTTTTCAAAATTAATAAACTAAGGCTCAGCGAGGTTAAATGCAGTAGACCCTTGAACAGTGCAGGGGTTAAGGGCACCGACCCTTCGCTCCATTGAAAATCCGCTTGTAACTTGTAGTCAGCCCTCTGTCTGTGCGTGTTGTTCCTCCATATCCAAGGTTCCACACCTGTGGACTCGGCCGACCTCAAATCGTATAGTACCGTAGTGCTCATATTTAGTGAGAAAAAAGAATCTGCTCATCAGGGGACCCACGCAGTTCAAACCCATGTTGTTCAAGGGTCAGTTGTAATTTGGCAGAGGGCACAGAGCAGAGCTAGAATTTGAGTCTTCGTCTGTCTAGTTCCAAAGCCCAGGCTGTCTCCACCATTCCCCAGGACCTCCCTGTGAACAGCTACGTGTGGTGTTGTTAACCAAAACTTCAGAAACAAGAGACCTGATTGAAATAAAGAGTTTACTGGGGGTTTGTTAGGACTGCAGCCCGGGAGACACTGACTGAAGAAAGACTTGAATTGTGGACTACAAAATGGGGGAGGCTTATAAAAGCAAAACCTGCATGGTTCCATGGGCTGTTTATCAAGAATTACAGTCGGAGCTGGAAAGGCGTGAGGGTGCCGATTAAGCAAGGATTGGTTGGGGTCTGAAATGGTTGCATAGTTACAAGAGGGAAGCTTGTAGCTTGCAGCTGGCAGGTATTGTTTTAAAGATGGCTGGTGTCCTTGAGTTTGGTATGGTTCACAGGAAGTTCAAGCTCTCAGTGGTGCAGGGACGTGTCTGAGCCGGGTCCTCAATGGCCGCCCGCCTCCATCTCCGTTTGCCTGTACTGTGATGGCCCCATTATAATTTCACTTTGTCATCAGTACCTACCAGGTTGCAGTGTGCCATAGAACCAGGACCCCTATGGCCATGGAGTAGTGGCTACACGTGTGATAAAGACATTAGTGTAGCTTGTTCTTGGAGAATTGAATCCAAGGAAAGAGATGAAGCAGCACCTAGAGGGAAGCAGGATCAAGATGTGATGATAGAGTTGGTGTGTGTGTGTCTGTGTGTGTCGGTGTGTGTGTTTGCCGCTGTGTGTCTGTGTGTGTCTCTGTGTGTGCATGTTTGTGTGTGTCTGTGTGTGTCGGTGTGTGTGTTTGCCGCTGTGTGTCTGTGTGTGTCTCTGTGTGTGCATGTTTGTGTGTGTCTGTGTGTTTGTGTGTGTCTGTGTGTTTGTGTGTGTCTGTGTAGGGTGGATAGGAGCATACCTGGGAGTCTGAAGAGAAGATAGAATTGGAAGCAGAGATTGAAGGTCCAAGAAGAGAAAGGGGAGAGATGATCATACTAAGTGAAGTAAGACAAAGAAAGACAAATATCACATGACATCACTTATATGTGGAATCTTAAAAAATGACACAAATGAACTTATTGACAAAACAGAAACAGACTCACAGACATAGGAAACAAACTTACAGTTACCAAAGGGGAAAGGGAGAGGGATAAATGAGGAGTTTGGGATTAATAGATACACACTACTATATATAAAATAGATAACCAACTAGGACCTACTGTACAGCACAGGGAACAATACTCAATACTCTGTAATAACCTATATGGGAAAAGAATCTGAGAAAGAATAGAAATATATATAGATATGTGGAGATATATAGATATGTATGTGTGTATATAACTGAATCACTTTGCTGTGCCTGAAACTAACACAAATTGTAAATCAACTATACTTCAATTTAAAAAAAGAAGAGAAAGGGGGAAGGTGACAGAGGAAAATCGCAGAGCAGGTGGGAGGGGACTCCCTCAGGTACCCAGCATATGCTACACACCAGCCAGAGTGTACACACACAAGAGGCTGCGGCTACAAAGGCATTAAGTGGATGCCTGTCCACAGCAGTGGGGAGTCAAGCAAGGTGATTAAATCCTATGATTAAGGCTTTGCAGAGTGCTGCTACAGTAGTTCAGAAAGAAGGTGCCTCATCAGACCGGGAGTTGAGGATGCAGGGTTTGTCAATAAATGCTTCCCAGACAAAGCAGTGCATGGGCCTGAGTGTGGAGGGGCAATTGGGACTGAACCAGCAAAGAAGGCAGGGTGCTCCAGGCAGAGGCAACCACAGGACCTCGAAGGGACACTGCAGCTGTGCTCAGAATGAACGTGGGGAAGGGGGAGAGACTGAGGCTTTGTCGTAGAGAGGCAGGTGTGCATGTGAGGAACTGGGCCTCTTCTTGCGACCAACACAGAGCCCCTGAAGGAGCAGTGAGGGAGCGACGTGGAGAGAGGGTCATGATGGAGATGCTACAGAGAGGAAGCAGTCCCAGGGCAGGGAGAGAGCCACTGGATTTAACAAGGAGAAGGTCACCTTTTGCCTGAGTGGTTCAGAGGGATGACCTCCCAGAGTTCTCTGACTGTATGCAACGGGAATCAACCCAGGCTAATTTAAGCCAAAGGGACATTTGTTGGAAGAGTATTAGGAGCTCAAAATGTTACTTTGAAGAATAAGACGTGCACACAGACAGGAAAGACGGCAGTAAATCCAGAGGGCCAGTGATCGGAGGGGCCCCACAGCCAGACAGTCTGGCCAGGGTGCAGGGGCTCAGAGGATGGGTGCCAACAATTTCCAGCCTTTTTCACTGTGCTCAGGGTTCAAATCACGAGGACAGAGCATCATCTCCCCCCGGTCGGTTCTCGTGCTCATCCCTGGCCGTCCTGGGCCCCTAATTGACAAGCCACTCCATGGGAATGAAGTGAGTCTCCAAGAGGAAGTCAAGGATGTATCAGGAAGGATGATGGATGAAATGGATGTTGTGACAGAAAACAGCATGACTCCCTACAGATGGTGAGGATGGAAGGCAGTCTGCAGGGTCGAGGCAGGAGTAGAAAATCAGGAGGTGTAGACTGAGTTTAAACTTGTCAGAAGCTTAGCCGAGAAAGGAAGGGAGAGACATAGGGCTGTAGGCAGAGGAGCGTTTACAATCTAAGGGTATGTTACAGGTGGAAGACCTTTGAAAATTGTACGTGTTAGGGAAAGGACCAGGAGAGGGAGGGAGATTGAGCTGTTAGAAAGTGGACAGCTGAGGAGGCAGGAGAGGATGCATCCAGAGCACAGGTCTTCAAGTCAGCGGTAGGAGGGGAGACGTCTTTTCCTCTGAGCCTGGAGAACAGAGACAGATGAGGATGCAGGAGAATAAATGTGACAGAAACACACGCAACAGATCTGGGAGGGTACCCGCTCCGATAACGCAGGCTTCCCGGATGAAGACAGGAGCAAGGCTGTGGCCTGAGCAAATAGCCGTTTTAGGGAGCCGTCGAGAGCACAGGTGAAGGCTCAGCCAGAGGAGGAGCTGGCGTGCTCCTCTCTGAGGAGAAGGTAAGAGGGGGAGAGAGACAGAAGCAAGGCTCAGTGGTGGCAGCTGGACCCGGGTGCACAGGGATCCTGGGATCCTGGGAGCCAGAGGCAGCTCCTCCCAGAACTGACCTGGCTGTGAACAGGTGACCACGAGAGGGACGTGATGGGCTTTACCCAGTGAGCTGGGAACCAACCAGTTCTCGCCTCCAAGCCTGAGTTCACACATCCCCGACAGGAAGGGAGATTGGCCCAGTGAGCTGTAAAATTCCATGTTTATACGAAGAATATGGCTCTTTGTTGATTACATGTTGGCTCAGAGATCCATTTGAGTAACGGATGCATCATCAGCCCAGATGTGCCGTAATCCACGTGGCCTCAGGACCCCCCGGGCACCCACGGTGTCTGCACTGAGTACCAGCAGCAGGAGAAAGCACAGAGTCTGGGTTTTGTAAAGGGAGTGATTCAGTACAAAGCCACGAGTGTCACTTCCTTGGGAGAGAGGCATCCACTCCTGTTTCTTCTGCACTGTTATACACGGATTTTGTAGAAGACGTAGAGCAGAACATTGCAGCGTGATTAGGTACCCATGAGACGAATTCTGCGAGGTTCCGTCTGTACATAATTTATGCAGACCATAAAAGATGCACAGTCTATAATTTATAGACCTTCTTTTGAAAATGATCTAATCTGACTACAGATTTGGAGAGAACATATTCTTTTCAAAAGTTCTCAAAATTGCCTATAACAATCCACTGGTTCATCAACTGGCATATCAAGCAATCTTACCTTCTGAGCACATTTCCATCTTTTTAACCGATGCTCAGCAGTACCGCCTCTGAGGCAGGCAGCAGGAAGGGGGTCTTCGGGGGAAATGTGGCCCCTTGCAATCATCTAATAAAGATATCCATGCGCAGCCCATCGTGTTCTGTGTAACCCCATGTGTGATTTTTGCATCTGGAAGAAGATCCCCTTGTGCACAGAAATAGTTACTTTACGCCCAAAAAGTTAATAAGGAATCATCACCATCACTTAATGTCCATTAATCCAATTTGGATAACCAGTCTGTTTAACTACAAGGTAAACTGTGGTATAAAGGATATGCACAAACAACTTCGTTTAACTAGGAAACACTTCACTGACTACTAATTTGGGTGGCAATTGTGAAAAATAGGAGACTAAAGGAAAACAGATCCTCTCAGAGTAAAGCAAGGAGAAAACCACGGACCTTTCTTCTTCAGTCTCCCTGAAGGCTTATCGAATATTTCACATTAAACACTCAGTACTGCCTTTTTATTTTTTTATTTTATCGAAGTATAGTTGATTTACAATGTTGTGTTAATTTCTGCTGTACAGCAAAGTGATTCAGTTATACATATGCATATTCATTTTCATATTCTTTTCCATTATGATTTATCCCAGGATATTGAATATAGTTCCCTGTGCTATACAGCAGGACCTTGTTGTTTATCCAGTCTATATATAATAGTTTGCATCTGCTAATCCCAAACTCTCAACTCATACCCCCAGCTCCCTCCCCCTTGGCAACCACAAGTCTGTTCTCTATGTCTATGAGTCTGTTTCTGTTTCGCTAAGTACTGCATTTTAAAGCTCAAAGTAATGAGGCTTCTTATAGAAAAGGTATCTGTAATGCTAACCCCAACTTCTGTAACCTTTATTCTCATGGTGTCCCTGCAAATAAGCGTGTATGTGTGTGTGTACATGCATGCGTTTTTTTAAGGTTAGCTATTCCCCTCCCTCACACTTGCTTACATGGGTAACCAGACTAGATCTCTCTCACAACTTCCACACTTCCTGTACTTGATAAAAGGTTCTTCCCAAATGTACGCATCACACACACACACACACACACACACACACACACACTCTCTCTCTCTCTCTCTCTCTCTCTCTCTCTCTCTCTCTCTCTCCTGCTCACACATACTTACCTCAGTTTCAGAAATGTCCTTTGCCTTGTCGGGAACAGCAGGCTGTTTGTTCTAAGTGCAGACCATTGTCTCTTTTTTCCTGAATTCTGCGTGAGTCGACACAGTGAATTAATGAATTTCCTGGGGTGGAGGCAGGACCAGTTATACCTTTTTCTCACAGGCTCTGTTTCTCTGCCGTCGCCATTGTTGGACACCTTAACCCCTTGAAGTCTGTCCACCACTCCTGTGACTTTGCTGAGGCACCTGCAGCCAGTTAAGATGCGGTGCTCAAGTGACCTCGTACCCTGCTGTAGGTGAGGCCAGGGAAACAGAAGAGAGGCGCCCACCTTCAAAACATTCACCCTGCAGTTATAGAGGAGGACACACCGTCATGTACAAGAAGGAACTAAACACCCTTGGGGACCGTGCTGCCCTCCCAGACCACAGGCCTCCGAGAACAAAGACTAGGGTATGTCATCTGTGAATCCCACAGGGTCAGACACATAGAAAGTATTAGGAAGTCCTCAGTGAATGTTTCTGAAGAGGTGGAAGAATAATTACAAAGGAACAGATAAGCTGGTGCAAGATAACGACTCATACGAGGGAAACTTCTGTTCACTGCTCCCCTTCGCCTGGTTCTTCCACTCGGGAGAACAGACTGCAGGCGCGAGCCACCCGTGTGTGTGTGTGACGTGGTCCCCTGGGCGCCAGTGAGGATCACGACAGCTCTGTCTGTGACGACAGAGAGGAGGCTACATCTGGCCTCCCCAGTCAACCCTTTGGTATGATGTTCTTGGTAACTCAGCCCAATCCATGCTGTCCCTTTAACAGAAGGCAAAGTCATTTTTACCCAAAGATGGATGAATTATAAATTAGGCTTCTTAGAGGATTCTTTCTGTGTGGTGAGTCAGCTGATGCTTTCTTATGGGCCATCTCTCACATGGCTAGGATTGAAACATGTTTGCGGGTCTGAATAACAGGTGTTTCCCAGAACTCGCTCTCCTGGCCCCCGAGGGAGTGCGAGCTGAGTGCAGATCAGCTGTTCAGTATTCTCCAGCTGCACCCGCGGAGGTGACTGTCGGGGGCCCACATTCGGTGCCCACATTCATGGTCACCACCGTCAAGCCCCGTCGCTTGCCTCCTGCAGACACTCGTGCCGCTTTGTCATTGGTGCCCGGCCGTGGAACATCCTCGTCTTCATCTGGGTCTGGGCTTCCTGTGTATCCACCCCTCTACTGGCCTGGGCTGGGATCCTCACTGGCTCACTCTGTCGCCTCTCACTTTACCTGCCATGTCTCTGGGGTGCATGTAGGTGGTCACCTGCCTTAGTGTCGTGAAGCGCTTAAGAGGGCAGGGGCCTGGACGTGGCAGATGGACAGGTGCGCTGGGACAGACGCATCACAGCCCCTGTTGCACGGGTACCTTCCCGGGCCACATACATCTGTAATTTCTTGGCAGTAGAATCGGATGCAATATGGGATGGTCTCCAAGCTGCCAGAGCTCCTCTTTTTTTTTTTTTTTTTTTAACTTATTTATTTATTTTTGGCTGTGTTGGGTCTTCGTTTCTGTGCGAGGGCTTTCTCTAGTTGTGGCGAGCGGGGGCCAGTCTTCATCGCAGTGCGCGGGCCTCTCGCTATCGCAGTCTCTCTTGTTGCGGAGCACAAGCTCCAAACACGCAGGCTCAGTAGTTGTGGCTCACGGGCTTAGTTGCTCCGCGGCATGTGGGATCTTCCCAGACCAGGGCTCGAACCCGTGTCCCCTGCATTGGCAGGCAGATTCTCAACCACTGCGCCACCAGGGAAGCCCCCCAGAGCTCCTCTTTTGCTCCACTCACATCACTTGAAAATTGAGTTCTCTGGGAACTCCCTGGCGGTCCAGTGGTTAGGACTCTGCGCATTCACTGCCAGGACCCGGATTCAATCCCTGGTTGGGCAACTTAGATCCCACAAGCCGCACAGCATGGCCAAAAAAAAAAAGAAAAAAGTAAATTGAGCTTTCCCCCCTCTTTGCACACTGCGGGTATATCCTATCCTTGAATAACTTGTTGAAAACCATAAATGATGTCCTATCTTGAATGCAGAATTGTCTTTTTCCTTCTCTGAACTTTCCAAGTCTGCTGACCTCATCTTCTGAGGCCTTACCCTGCCTTCTCCTGAAGGCTTGGGGTTATCTGGCTAAGGAAATAGGTGAGTAAATGCTGGGGACCTCTTAGGAGAAGAGGGCCAAAGAGGCAAAATAATGCAGCGAGCAGGGTTACAGTCTGTGTACAACTGCTCTCAGATTCACCGAGTGACAAGACATCAGTATGTCTACATTCCTTTCACTAATTAAGGGATTTCAATAAAGTAGGGTTCAATTCAGTTGGCTAACAGAACCCCAGAATTCACTGCCTCGGAACTTCTCCTCTCAAAGTATCTGCCGTATGTTTACAACCAGATCAGGACAACAGTTTACGGCTTAAGCCACTGCCCCATTTCTCTGGGACCAGGTTTCCAGCAATGAGAACGTGGGACAACTCTGGACACTTCTCTGATATAAAATCCAACCAAAGAACCCCCTTCACACCTGACAGGAAGGTGTGGACTACGTTGCTTCCTCATCCTGTAAACCTCAGGATTAAGGAATATGCATTTGGGTAACTTTATTGGAAAATTGCAGAGGTGCTGCTGGATTACAGAAGTGGACTGACCTCATAGCCAGGAGATGAGTTAACTAGTAGGGATTTCACTGGATTACTCACTGGGAAGTGAAAAGAGATAGAGTCTGAAAGGAAAGAGCTGAAGGGAACCGTGACATACAGTGGAGAATTAGCCCACAGAAGGGAATAAATATGGAGAGTATGGGAGGAAATAGATATTTCAAAAGCCGGCATTGGGTTCACCTCTTTCAGCTTCAGACTGTCTACTTTTGAAATAGAAACAGAACCCTTATCACTGAAAATCCTGGACGGACAGAGAAGTCTCTGTTCTAGAAAAGGATGGTACAGTCATCACCTCACCAAAGAGAGATTCTTTTCTGATGTTGTTGGGTGGAGAATCCAATATCAAGAGTGAATTTGTAGGAGTTTTAATCCATTCAACTGGTTGAATCACATACATCCCAAACCCAGGACTATTTATATGAGGTTCAGTCAACAATTAAGCAGGTCATCTATTTGTGTCACTATATTCTTCAAAGTCTTTGCTGGGTTTAGCAGTTCCTGTGATAATCTAGGGAAGAGGGTTATAGAACAGGTGAGGTTATTGAGATCCAGGGAGGCCGGGGCCTTTTCTAAGTTCCTCTTTTTGCTCCTGACCCCTGGAGCCATTTACCTCCCCCCAAAAGATTAACTGGGACAAGTGTGCACCTCAGACTACCTCAAGGGATTTAGCCCAGATTCATGTTTCTGAAACTCAAGTTCATTGTCTCTCTCATTCTGGTAGAGACCATCAAGTGTGAGCTCTTATACTCAGTAGAGCACCTGGCGCTCTACACCGTGAGCTGTTCCCTTCTTAGTAATAGAGATGCTGACATGAAGCAAAGATGGCAGCCAGTGGACATTCTCTGACGCGATGGGGCTTCAGACCTCGCAGTGACTCTGTGATGTGAGCGCTATTGTTATCTTCACTTCATAGATAATACACTGAAACTTCCAGAGGTTAAGAAACTACTCCAAGGTCATGCAGCTAGTAACCGTCAGCCTGTGACTGGAACTGCAGAACCTCCCTCCTGAGCACTAAGCTATATGGCTTCCAAAGAACCTCATTCTAGAGTCATGAAATCGATTTCCCAGACCTGGAATAATTTTAATAGCCGTGTGGTCTACTGTCCTCTTTTTTTGCACATAGGATGCTGAGGACCAAAAAGGGTCTGTGACCTGCACAAGGTCACACAGCTAGAATCAGCCTCGAGCCCTCCTGCGTGCCCACCAGGCCTCTCCTGTCACACCACGCTGCACCATCACTAAATGCGAGTTTTTGAGAGAACCTTCTTTATCCGTGGTCCTTAAAAGTAAAATGTTACCCCCCTACCGAGAAGAATGTCCGCCTGTGTGTGTGTCTGTGTGTGTGGCGTTTAAAGAACATTTCCAGGTCTATAACTAACTAAGCCAGAGAGGTCACATCCTGGAAACCTGGGGGATGTGGAAGGCACAGTCCCTGAGCTCACCTGCTCTAAGGAGCCACAGGTGTATCCGTCGTGGTGTGCAGCGTCTGCTCAGCAGCTGGTAACAGAGGTGCCTGACACACATACCCAGGCGATCGACTGCTCCCAGCCCACACGCATACACTCACACACGCGTCCCAGCATCCAGTGTGTACGCGGCACCTAGCAGCCCAGCTGTCAGGGCAGCTGGCTCAGCTGCACAGAGCCGCACGGTGGTTCCGGGGGTTGTGTACACTCACAAAAAGGAACGAGTGCCCTTTACAAATGTGGGTTGTACAGAAATCCATGTCCTGCGTGCCCCCCCCCACTTTTCGAACACACACTTTCTACCCCAAGACTGTTCCTCTTATTTTAAAACACAGCACCAGGAAGGTCCACCAGGATAGTGTCAGAAGCAGCTGGAAATCATGCAACAGGGACTGTCTCCTACCGAGGTCAGGAGAATCCCATCCCTCCAGCCCCCCCACCCCATCCCCCCATCAGGGACTCAGGACTACTCCCAGAGATGCCCCCCGCCAACTTCGTCGATCCACAGTGCCCTCCCCCTTCCACCACCCTGGGAACCTGCACTTCATCTTTCTGGTCTCAACTGTCACGTGGTCTCCCTTGTGAAGCTTTGGGTCTCTTCCTTGAGATTTAACGTTCTTCTTTCTACCTTTCAATAGCAGTTTTTGTTTTGCTAGTTTTACTGCTGCCAAGCATGATCTAAGAGCTTTACAGGCAAGAATGTGGTTAATCTTTCTAAAACCATTATTATTATCCCCATCTTACAGCTGAAAAATGGAGGCACTGAGAGGTTGAGTGACGTGCCTGAGGTCACACAGCTCGTTAGTGGGGCCACGCTTTGAACCCAGACAGTGTGGCTCTGGGGCATGTGCTGTGACCACTGAGCTGCCTCCTTCTGCCCTGGGTCAGGTCGGTTATTTCCACACCAGCCTCTTCACCAGCGTTAGACTCATTCCTCTCTCCTCTCAGTGCCCCAGCCGTGCCGGGCCTAGTCTCTGCTCATCATGGCCTTTGGGGCTGTCTGGACGGGAGGACAGTCTGGACGCCGCTGCCCTGAGCACAGACAGAGGCATCACGTCACTGCAGCGGTGGTGGGGAGCCCTCAAAGCTCCCCAGTCTGCCTCAGCCTCTCCACTTCAGATGATGGATATAAATAGGGATAATTCGTGCCCCACAGAATTAGTGTGAGGGGCTAGTAGATCATTCTAGGACTGGAATGATGGTGACCCCCGTATGGTCTAGCCTGGACGGCTCTGTGACCCACACAGAGACAACAGATAAAAAACTTTAGAGGACTGCAGTCCTGCTGATCTAAATTGTTACCCTGATACATGGGGAGAATGCCATTGAGAGAAAATATGGAATCTTCTTCTCAAAGATACGTCAGATATCTCTCTAAGAAATGTCCCCTCTGATGGACCTCAGGAGATGTGTATATATATATGTATGTATATATAATATATAGGTGTGTATGTATGTATTATGTATACACATGTATGTGTATATTATATGTTATATATAATATATGATATATATACACATACGTATATTGTATATATTATATATGTGTATATATAATATGTATATATAATATATATGTTGTCATAATGTTGTCATTGCTTAAAAGATTTCTGAATGTCTTCTTTCAGAATCATCTTTAGACTGTGTGACACACATTTTCATTGTCCTCAATGGTGGCAAATCTCCCTCTATTAGCAGGACGACTTAAATTTGGGGAATGGCTAAAAGTCAAGGCCAGTCTATTGAATAAGGTGGGGAACAAGCAGCCTGGGTAAACGTGTTTCTTCAAAGGGCTGATGCTCTGTGACCTAGCTGGGGAGGACCCTTGTCATCCATGTGCGGTCAGAGAGAAAAGCAGCAAGACATCTCTCGGGAGTTCTGCAAGATGACACATCGAATTCCACAGGAGGCTTCAAGGCCACGTGTTTCTTTACAGCAGATGAAAACAAATGTGACGGATATGGATATGACCTTGTACATATTATAAGTATTATGTGTCCATTAATTAATCGATGCTATGGGAAGACCAGATAGAAAACCAGAAGCCCTGTGGGGGGAACCTTAGGCAGGAGCCTGAAGGTGAGAAAGAGGGATTTGCTGGTGCCATGAAGTGACTCCTCCAAATTCACACTATCCAGACCTCCAGCAGCTCCTGACTTCGTGCCAGTTTGAAACAGCCTTCAAGGATATTGCCCAAAGGAGGCCCCAGGGCCCAGATGAAGCAGGTTTGGAAGGGAGGAGCTAGGAACCTACAATAAGCCAGGTACTTATGCAGAACTTTTATATAGACTGTGTCACTTACTCTTCAAAATCTCCCTTAAAAAAAAATCAGTGCTGTTATCCCATATTATGCACGAGAACACTGAGGCTCAGAGGATACGCGTCACCGGCTGCAACACCGCAAGTTAACAAGATAAAAGCCAGCGCACATCTGTCTTACTTCATCACGCTGGGACCAAAGCAATCCGCATTTTCAGGATATTTAAATGAGTGAATGTTTTCATTGCTGTGAGAGTTCTGTTAAAAAAAAAAAAAAAAAAAGTGTGCAATAGATCTGTTCTCTTGGAAGCCTCGTTAGCAGCTGCTCTTGGCTGGGGCCCTTTATGGTCACTGTGCTTCCCAGCAGTGTTTTTGCTCTTGCCAACCAGAGGCCCCAGCAAAGCCGCACTCAGCTATTAATAGAACCGTGGTCACTGTCTCTTCGGATGTCTCCTTTCAGAAAAAGAAAGAGTCTGCTGAAAACCCCTTGACAAACCAAAACTTGTACCAGTGCCTTTGTCTTTTTCCTGCCTTCCACCTCCTTGTCGGTTGTGTCTATTAGGTGGTGCAGTGGTACCCGCAGTTGAAGGGCTGACATTTAATCGCTTAACCCTTCGTGATCATGGGCTTCTTAGCAAAATGAGTCCTTGGGCCCAGGCACAGAGCACAGAAGCAGACCTTCACGTTCTACCCCAGCCCCCTTCCTGCCAACCAGAGAGTTGGTGTTACGGGAGCATCCACGGAAACCTAGCCATCTGTGATCAGGTATACAGAAGAAGGATGCTTTCAGCGTGTGCTTCTGTTCTTCCTGCCCCTCTCCCCCTCATACCCTCACTCACGCCAAGAGGCCAGGCAGCTAAAGTCATTTCAAGCCTTCCTATTCGGTATCTGTTCCCGAAGCTGGGCCTGGCGAGACTGAAGGAAGCATAATTGACCCTGAGCTTCCTCCTCCAAAGACCCCTGTGCTTGGGGCCTGTCCACAGCTTCTCCGCCGCCACCATCCAGCTCATTCCCTGGAGTGAGTCACTCTTGTCCCTGGGCCGGCCTTTCGTTTCCTCCTTTCAGGACACAAGCCAGGGAGAGAATGAAGGGGAAGGAGACCGGCCCTGGCCCCTGCTGGCTCTCCCCTCAGGCCAGCCACTGGTGAGGCCACAGTTGCAAGAACCCAGTGATTCCAAAGCAAAATCCAAGCGTGAAAGTCTATGTCTGGCATTCGTGATGATCTGGAAAAGGAAACTGTTTGGAAACTGTCTCTGTGGCTCCTCACGGCTCTACTGGATGTGATTCTCCTCCGCAAGTCAGGACACCCTTTCCTAGTTTCTGTTGGGCGTTAATCAAACCTCCCTGGTGAGAGAGTGGACTTGCCCACCAGTGCCCCGAATAGGTGTGCAGGCAAGAGGGACAGAGAACGCACCAGAGTTTCCTTGGCTTCTGCCTATGTTTCCCCAGCAGAGAGCTGGCACAGCACTCAACACTCTGCTCTCCCCTCTCCCTGCACCAGGAAACCCAGCTTCACCTCTTCAGGCATTCAGGGGGATCTGTGCCCTCTGACTGCCTGTGGCCACCTCCAGTCCAGATCACCACAAAACTATCATCATAATAAAATTAAGAATTTCCATTGGTTGGGGGGGATACTCACAATGAACCTGCTCTAGGGCAGATGTTATCACTCAGTCCAGTGGGTCCCAAACACATCTGCACTTTGGAGTCGCCTGGGGGCTATAAGAAATTACGGATGCCCGTGTCTTACCCAGAAATTATGATTTTTTAAGTTAATTTTTATTGGAGTATAATTGATTTACAATGTTGTGTTAGTTTCAGGTATACAGCAAAGTGAATCAGTTATACATGTACATACATCCACTCTTTTTTAGATTCTTTTCCCACATAGGCCATTACAGGGTATCGAGTAGTGTTTCCTGTGCTATACAGTAGGTCCTTATTAGTTATCTATTTATATATAGTAGTGTGTATATATCAATCCCAATCTCCCAGTTTATCCCTCCCCGCCTTACCCCCAGTAACCATAAGTTTGTTTTCTATGTTTGTGACTCTATTTCTGTTTTGTAAATAAGTTCATTTGTGCCATTTTTTTAGATTCCACATATAAGTGATATCATATGATATTTGTCTTTCTCTGTCTGACTTCACTCAGTATGACAATCCCTAGGTCCATCCATGTCACTGCAAATGGTGTTATTTTGTTCTTTTTATGGCTGAGTAATATTCCATTGTATATATGTACCACATCCTCTTTATCCATTCATCTGTCGATGGACACTTAGGTTGCTTTCTTGCCTTGGCTATTGTAAGTAGTGCTGCAGTGAACATTGGGGAGCATGGATCTTTTCAAATTATGGTATTCTCCGGATCTATGCCTAGGAGTGGGATTGCTGGATCATATGGCAACTCTAGTTTTTTAAGGAACCTCCATACTGTTCTCCATAGTGGCTGTCCCAGTTTACATTCCCACCAACAGTGTAGGAGAGTTCCCTTTTCTCCACACCCTCTCCAGCATTTATTGTTTGTAGATTTTTTGATGGTGGCCATTCTGACCAGTGTGAGGTGATACCTCATTGTGGTTTCGATTTGCATTAAAAATGATGATTTAATTGGCCTGGAGTGTGGCCGAGGCTTTGGAATTTAATAACCCCCCCCAAATGATTCTAACGTGCAAATTTGGAAACCCCTGCCTTAACCTTAGAGCCCTCTGAGATGGAATAAAAACCACCCCCTGCAGATGAAGAACCTGAGATTAAGCAAACCTGAGTGACTCACCCAGGCTCACCGCAGCCTTAAGGAGAGAGCCAGCCTCTGTAGTCAGGCTGTCGTCTACCTCCTTGCTTCTCAAAGTGTGGTCCGCAGACCAGCAGCATCACCTGGGAGCCTCTTAAATGCAAATTCTGGAACCACAGGTATCCAGACCTACTGATCAGAAACTCTGCGGTGGGGCCCAGCACTTGTCACAGGCCTCCAGGATCGTCTGATGCCTGCTGAAGCTTGAGAACCACTGCTACAGAGACATCAAGGTGCCCCGAAGGTCACAGTAACGTGCAGCCAGCCTGGGGAGCTAGATGTGGCCACCCCCTGGCGACCCCTGCACCTGGAAGGCGCTTTCTGCCGCCACCGCCAGGGGGCGCCCAGCTGCACCCGGGAGGTTGGGGGATGGCAGAGCCGGCGGGAGGGCCCGGCAGGGTCAAGATCATTGGGAACCGAGCTGGCCCAAGGGAACTGGAACAGTCCCCAAGAGAAACTCTAAGCCTTTGGTACATTGCAGAGGCTTTTGGTTTCCCTGACTCCCAGGCATTGAAGCCTCCACACCCGTAGTTATTGAAACTTTGGGGATGGGGAGGGTAAAGACTCTAAAAGAGAAGAATAGGTGACTATACACTATGTCCTACAGCAATCACATTCTAATAAGGCACTTTTATTAGACAAGGTATACCTAGTTAACGTAGGTTAACTTTGTAATTTTTGGAGAAATACACAGATTTTTTGACTTATGTGTTCATTCCATTGAGAATTGTTTAATTTTTCTTTTTTTTTTTTCTTTTTGGCCGCGTGGTAGGCGGGATCTTAGTTCCCCAACCAGGGATGGAACCCCGTGCCCCCTGCAGTGGAAGCGCGGAATCCTAACCACTGGACCGCCAGGGAATTCCTGAGAATTGTTTAATTTTAAAAGTGCATGTATATACTCTATTCGTAGTTTTGTATCTATCCACAACCCTCTGCTTGCATGATTGAAGTCACAAAAAGGTAAAAGCAAGTCCCCTAAAATAGAGGAGACTTTGGTACGTGCCATATAAGCATCTTTGTTAATTACCATTGTGAAAGTAATTAGACATTCTATGAGTGAAATTAGGGTTGTTATCCAATTAGACATCACAAATATGCAGGATCTGCTCAGACTCACTTTACATCTAGGAAAAGAACTGGAAATTATAGATCTCTGTTATTCTGGAATATTTTAGATCTGGCACAGGTATCCATGATATAAATCTTTGAAATATGGATAAGTCAAAATATTTATAAATGATTATCCTTTATAAAGTCACAGATAATGTTCCCATGAAGGGAAAAAAAAAGATTCCCTAAGGAAGCTAAAAATTTAATGAGGGCAGGGACCATCTTTTTTTTTTTTTATAAATTTATTTATTTATTTTTGGCTGCGTTGGGTCTTTGTTTCTGTGTGAGGGCTTTCTCTAGTTGCAGCGAGCGGGGGCCACTCTTCATCGCAGTGCGTGGGCCTCTCACTGTCGCGGCCTCCCTTGTTGCGGAGCACAGGCTCCAGACACGCAGGCTCAGTAGTTGTGGCTCACGAGCCCAGTTGCTCTGCGGCATGTGGGATCTTCCCAGACCAGGGCTCGAACCCGTGTCCCCTGCATTGGCAGGCAGATTCTTAACCACTGCACCACCAGGGAAGCCCCCAAGGGACCATCTTTGTCTTGTGCTGCACTGTATCTCCAATTCCTGATGTTTCTGGCTTACATCTTCCCAAGTAAAGGTGATAAGGCTTATCTAGAACGGCACTGAATTGGCTGCCAGAAAGTTTCATGAGGAAGCAGCTAAGGTAACAACCAGCCTGCACCACACCGGAAACACGGGTGTACCAAGGTGTTTGGCGTTCTGGGAAAGGCCACCCCAGTCCATATTTCTTTTTGTAAATTTTCCCAACCTGGGATTGTCCTTCCTACAATGATCCTATGCTTGTCTCCATGAAATTCAGTTTTACGTGTACCTATTGCATATTTTCTGTGTATGGGACACATACCGGATTTGCTGGGTGTGCAGGAATAAGCAATTGAAAGCCCTTTGCATGCTGGCAGGTAATAAGCAGGTATAACGCGGTGTCAGAAGGGTGTCATCCTAGCAGAACTGGCACATCTTATCAGAGCACCAGCAGAGAGCATCCATGGAGAAAAGACTCTGAAGGGGTGCGGCATTTGAGATATTCTTTGAAGAATGGATAAAATGTTCAGCTAGATAAAATATCTGAGTGGGAGGAGAGCATCCTGCACAGAAGGAATGGCATGTGTAGGAGGCTGGACCATGAGGTCTGCTTGGGGATCAGGCAAACCGCTTGTCTCTGAACATAAAATATATGTGGTTAGAAAGGAGAGTAGTGAAAACAAACAAAAAAAAAGGATGAAGATGCTAGTTGTGTCCAAATACAAAAAAAGATCTTTACCTGCCAGGCCAAAGTTAATTTCTACTTAATTTCATGGGCAGTGGTTGGAAATGGAAGTTTACTGAGCAGAGCAAGTCAGTGCCATTGGGATCGCACTTGGGAGGGTTTTTGCAGCTACTAGTATGGAGGGGATGCAGGAAGTTACCAGAGCCTGAAGATGGTGGCGGAGGGAATAAAAATGTGGAAAACATATTTGAGAGAGATTTCAAAAGCTTCTTAGACTTGGCAGTTGGTTGGGTTTTGGAGGAGGATTGCCAGGTTTTGTGCCTGGGTGACTGAGGAAATCTTAAGAGTCATTAACATAGGGAGTTCACCGGGTTTTGTGTATTGAATTTACTTATACTAAAATGAATCTGTAATTCTAACTTGGGGAAAACACATAGCTACTACCTTCTTCAGGAAAAACAAAAAACAAACTCTAATCTTCACTTTGGGCTCTGATTTCCTGCTCAGTCCTCCTCAAAAATGTTCGATCAGTTCCTGAAACTAGAAGAAATTTAAAGTTCAGAGGAGCTAAAATACTGCAAGCTAACTTTTATAGTTTATTTTTCCAGGCCATTCCTGAGTAGAGATAGACAGGAAATGAATGGTTACTGTAACTGAGATGTTTGTAGTATAAATACAATTTGTTAACTTTAGACCATTTTCCTAGGTTTTATTCCTCCCATAACTCAAATTGTGTTTTATTCTGGGGAGAGAAAAAAATATATAAGTGATCTAAAAAAATAAAGTTAAGCTGTACTTCTGATTTTGTGTGCAAATTGCATCCTATAAATTGTACTGTGACCCGTCATTTAGAGAACTCCAAAAAAAAAAAAAACCCTAAATCTTCATTTCCTTTGTGTTTTCTAAAGGTCAAATGCTGCAAATACTGGCCAGATGACACAGAGATCTACAAAGACATTAAAGTCACCCTAATAGAAACAGAGCTACTGGCAGAATATGTGATAAGAACATTTGCTGTTGAAAAGGTAAGTTTTCACACTGCTTTGAAAAGCTTTGGTCAGACATTAGTGATACCAGCCTCATTAAGTTATCTGGGATAATTCATACGTGGTCACACCTGAATGCAGGTAGGCTCTCTCCAGTGATTTCTCAAGATTGCATCTTGCCCTGTGATCCTGTAATAGCTCAGTTCCGTCTTTGAAGCAAATCATTCCCATTTCATGAAAATCTGTGTTTTGCAACTAAACCAAAAGATACACCTAGCTGTCTACTTCCTTTTTCTTTTTAACCTGATTGATACTGTTCAGCTCATCTCTCTGTCCTTGTTCAGAGGCAGTTCAATAAATGTCCTTCATGCTGTATGTCCATGTGGGTTTCCCAGTGTTGAGTTCGTATCGGTGTGGAGACACAGGTCCTAACTCGTCCTGGATCCCCTCCACCTCCTTGAGGCTTTTCCAGCTTATGGTTTAATATGGACTGATGGATTTTCCAGGTGGAAGCTTCTACCTGGAAACACACATAAGTAGACCTGGGATGCTCTTGCATGAACCAGCGCTTCCATCCATTCACTCCCATGCTGGTTTCAGCCCTCGGGCCCTGCGGGCGTGGGGTCCTGAATGCTGTGCTCTGTCCCACGGCCTCATCCCACATGCATGGATGGGACTGCTGCTCTGTGCCTTCTCCACAGGGCGTAACGGGGAATCTCCTTACTCCCCCTCTTTCTGCTGACATAGGGAGGGGCCGGAAGCGAAGCAAACTGCAGTCCATCCAGAGAAGTGTCACAGGTAGGCTGTGGGGGGTAGTGGAGGTGACGTGGCTGACAAACGCTCTGCCTTCCTGTCCTCACCTTGCCTTCGAAGAAGGGGACCCACGGTTTGGTCTCTGAGGTCCCCCGGCGTCTGTCCACGGCTGAGCCATACACCGGATGTGGCGATGCCGGCATGAACTTACCAGTGGCGGGTGCCCTTGCAGGCGCCGGGTTATAAGTGGACCAGGGCGGTTGGCTCCCAGCCCACCCCCCTACTTCTCACTGCATCTCGATGCACTTTCTGGATTAACAAGACCAGTTTTGGGAAATGAGGAAATTGCAGCGTTTGCTTACTGGCTCATTTACCCTGATTTTTTCAACTACCTCTCCTGGTTTTCAAATCCCTATTTGTCATACAATCACAAGGCTGAAGAGACTTTCATTTATTTTAATCTGTTTCTCAAACTATTTAGCTTTTTTTTTTTTTTTCCCTCAGCCTGTCTTTTTTAATAAGCAGGCAGGAGGCTTAGAGACTTCAAACAACGTGGAGTTCTGGCTGACTCAATTCTTCAAGTTCTGAACCTCACACTTTGATGTCGGGTTTTTCCCTTCTTAGGCAGGATTGGGGGGTGAAAAAAAAATATGGAGGATTTTTGTATGGCTCTTGGCAAGAGCGCTCATGAATAACTGCATTGAAACAGATAGTGATAAAAGACCCAGAATATTTTCTTCTTTAGAACAAAAAAAAAGCATCCAAAAGCCGTCACTTGAACATAGAGTTCTTTGAACAATAGTCAGCTCTCTAATAAGCTGAAAATGCATCTCTGTGGCTAAAGGAAGGATTTGTTTGTCTTTTTAGCCTTTTTTTAACCTCTTAGTGTTCTCGGCTACATCCCCAGCTGCACAGAAATGTTCCTGAAATACCCAGTTATTTAGTCTTCAGAGGAGCAGCAAAGAGGTGGGGAGAGGAAGGAAAGCATGAGGAGCTTGTTAGAGCGTTTGGGGAAATCAAAATGACATGTTGCCGGATTTCCTAACGGGGCAATTGGAATCTCTAAGGAAAACAAATCATTAGTACGGCTGTGGAGCACTTCTTGTAGGTTTTAAACGTCCTCATTAGAAAGGAAACTTAAAAAAAAAATAAAACAGCCAAGTGAAGTGTATACTTTGGGAGTCCTCCAATGCGGATTCTATTTTGAGAGTATTCGCATCAGGGGACCTAAAGGTGAAAAATGGGTTTGGGCTCCGTTCTGCAAACAAGCAGGCAGGTTTGTAGCCTGAAACTGGTCAGTTCCTGTTTTGCATGGGACGGTCATCCTTCCTTTCCCCTGTAGCTGGTGACTCCAAAAGCTTTTAAGTAACAAAGTGCCCATCGTGGCAGGAGGAAGACAGCTGAAAAGTTTCTGTGGATCTAGGCTGTCTGGTGACTGTACCCCTGCCGCAGCTGGCAGAAAGGAAGCTGGCGATGGACACCAAGTTCTCTCTGCCTAGGAGGTGCCTGGGGCTCAGAGAGGCAGGGATATGGTCCTGAATCTGCAAGACAGAGCATGTGCCTAGGGATTCATCCATCCACACATATTTATCAAGCGCCCGCTCTGGGCTAAGCACTACTGTTTGTCGTGGGGGGGGGGGGGTCTTCCTTCCCAGCTATTACAAGGAAAAGGAAATGCATACCTCGCTTTTACTGGGCTGGCCAAAAAGTTCGTTCGGGTTCGCCCCGTAAGATGTTACGGGAAATCCTGAACGAACTTTTTGGCCAACCCAACATATAGCATTAATACTTATTATATTACATATAATATGATACTCATTTATTTAGCATTAAATCTTGTTAATGAGAAATGAACAAAAGATATACTTGATATCCAGTTGGGAAATATTTTGGACTGTGATCACTGATCACATCTATGATTTCCCCCCTATATTACAAAACAGTGAAAGAGGAAACTGCCGTGTCCATGAACAAGAGTGAGAGGCGACTCAAGCCAGTTCCGTTGTTCATCTTGTCAGCAGTGAACACAGTAGAGGGTGGAGGTTTATTTTGGGAAAAGGTTTGCTGCATCCCAGACACTGACATTTACCCTGCTGAGAAAACGAGTCTTAGATCAGTTGGGCGCCCAGCCCGTGTTGGATGGAGTTCGAGTTCTGGGGATGCTGGCTCCGAAATCTAGCAAAGCTAGAAAGGGAAGTGCTCAAAAAATTAAAATTAAAAACAACAGTGTACGGGAGACATAAATGCCCTTTTTTCCTCTTTGGAATGAATGAATCTTTATTATAGGCTTTCCCACTCCCTGGGACCACCCCTACCCTGCCCTGTCGTCCTGTGTAAAGCCAGGGGAGCTCTCAGGGGTTTAGAGGCTCACCATGTGTCTTCTGATGGAGGCTTTCGCCAAATGTTACCATGGTTTCAGTGAGAGAAAGTGTGGGCTCCCACCACCCCGTAATCTTGCTCTGGGGTCACAGAGCGTATTTAGCAGATGACAGTGTTCACTTCCCTTTGTGACTCCCTGACGGCTTAATTCCTTAATGCTTCAACCCCACTAAACAATAGCATGATTTTCAAAGAGAAATAAAGCTTCAGCACTTGTGGGTTATTAAACCAAGACAAATGAATGCCCTGATGGCAAACAAGTCTTAATTTTAAAACCTATCATTGTTTGCCTCTTCTAGTCTTTCAAAGCACATAAAATTTCCGAATTTCTTCCTGGCTACCTCTGCGTGAACAGCGGCTACTGGTGAAAGTGACAGGGTTCCTGGGTGTTTAATGTTAAGATAATAAAACCAAGCCCAGGGCCAATGGAGAGATGGTGTCCAGGAAACAGTGCTGGAAAGAGAGAAGGGGGAAAGTCAAGTCTGATCTCAGGTTACCTCCAGCCTTGATTCTGGAAGTAATTGTTGTTTTCAAAGTAGACTCCTGGGCTTCCCTGGTGGCGCAGTGGTTGAGAGTCCGCCTGCCAATGCAGGGGACATGGGTTCGTGCCCCGGTCCGGGAAGATCCCACATGCTGCGGAGCAGCTGGGCCTGTGAGCCATGGCCGCTGAGCCTGCGCATCCGGAGCCTGTGCTCCGCAACGGGAGAGGCCACAACAGTGAGAGGCCCGCATACCGCAAAAAAAAAAAAAAGTAGACTCCTGTTTTAAAACACAGTCTTAATACATAGGCTCATAGTTAGAAAAAGAAAAAAAAAAAAGATGGCTATAAATCAACTTAGTTATTCTCAAAACAAGAGTAAATGTTAAAAAAACTAAAAACACTTGAAGTCTCTTTCCTTGTGCCTTCCCTTCGGTTCTATGGCGGACCACCCTCTCTCTTCAGGTTACTGGTCTAACATAGAATTCCAGCGAAAATACCTCTGGATTTCCATGGTTTATAATCTCGACATGCCCGTTTCCCACAGGCTGACCGCTGAAGGCAGGAGACACCATCTCCATGTCTCTGCAGCCCCAGCCCCTGGAGTCAGGCCTGAAGCATTGCGTTTACATCTGATTGTTGGTGATCAGATGAATGGATTAAATGTTTACCCCAATTAAAGAGAGAAACCTAACAAACTCGAGTTGCCAGTGAAAAGTGGTTCTCTGTGCTGTCCGGTTGGAAAGTGGTCCTTCTTCCAGTGGCCTTTCTGCACATCCTCAGCGTATGCACAACCCGAGTGCCTGGTGCAAACAGCACCAAAACACGGAAGAGCTCACCAGGGGTCTGCATCTCAGCAGCTGGTCTTGAGCGCACAGATACCCCTTAGTTCCTTCCGTCCCCGTTCTGTGCGTCCTCTGTGGGCTCGCTCCTCACACCGTAGGATCTAAGTGACACACAAACTGTTAACAGAGCCTGCGTTAACAGGTTTAGAAAGAAGTCTCAAGGAATCCCAGCAACACACCCGTTTGCTGCCATTGCACCTGTTAATTAGCGTTTTCCCCAAACATCCCCTCCCCTTTCACCCCCACGAACATCTTCCTCCCTGTGAGGAGGCTTTCAAAGCGTGTGTTGCACCTAAGAATGACCCCTTCCCAGCAGCTCACTTTCCCAGCCCCGGGGCTCCCTGACTGCTTAGGGGTCCTTGGCGCCCTCCTGGCCCCTCACCGTTTGTTCTCCTTTGTTCTCTTCCTGCGCTGTGCTGACTGAACCCTGGCAGCGAGGTGTTCATGAAATACGCGAGATCAGACAGTTTCACTTCACGGGCTGGCCGGACCACGGCGTCCCCTACCACGCCACCGGGCTGCTAGGATTCGTCCGGCAGGTGAAATCCAAGAGCCCGCCCAACGCAGGCCCGTTGGTGGTGCACTGCAGGTGAGGGGGGCCCGAGGCTCCAAAAGGAAGCATGGGGAGCAGTGGGTGCAGGTCTCCTTGGGGTGATGGAAACGTTTGGAAACTCGATGGATGCGAAGGCGCCAGGTGCCACTGAGTTGTGCACTTTACAATGGTCATTGCGTGTTATGTGAGTTTCACCGCAATAAAAATCTAAGCAGAAGCAGGAGCACAGAAGTCCTTTCTCCTCCACTGACTGAGCCCTCTCTCTGTGCAGCGCCGGTGCAGGGAGGACCGGCTGTTTCATTGTCATTGACATCATGCTGGACATGGCCGAGAGAGAAGGGGTGGTGGACATCTACAACTGCGTCCGGGAGCTGCGGTCTCGGAGGGTGAACATGGTGCAGACCGAGGTACAGCAGCTCCCGACCGCCCGCCTGCCCTCCCTCGGGCTCTGACCCCGGTGCCCGCCCTGCACCTCACCTCCCAGGGCAAGGGGAGAGAAGAGCCAGCAGTTCTGTCTTCAGAACCCCCAGGAGAAAAAGTGAAGCACCTGGCCATCCTTCTTTCCCTCCCTCCCTCCTTCTTTCCTTTTCTTTTTCTTTCATAAACACACAGAAAAGGCCAGGAGTCTCCCAGGTAACAGAATCTGAGCCTAACTTTCCCCTTACTTCTGTGTCCAGGGTCCAGTCGAGGCTCTACGTTTAAGCATTCGGGGATTCAATACCATTTCTTTTTACTGTGTCTTTTAAACTAGCTGGTAACCAGAGCGAGACCACTCCTGAGAATAGCCAGGCATTTGCCAAGTAACCTTTAAGGGTAATCTCTGTGCATTTCGTTCTCTTCCTACTGTCCTTAAAAATTCCGTCCAGTGGCCTGGTATCATGGGAATTCGCCCATTTTCTGGAAGTGCTCTATACCGACTAGTACTTCTATAAGTTAGAACTCAAGGTGTATCAGGAATTTAAGTATTTGAGAAAAAGTATTCCATCCTGCTCCTAGGAAATTTACATTTTTACTACTCTTTGATCCTTTTAAGTAGGCATTACACGCACCACCTGGAAAATGATTCATGAAGTAGAATAAGACTCCCTTACATTTAGGTTGTGCATTAAAGTTTACAAAAGCCACTGGGAAACCTAATTTCATTTTTTAACTAACAGAGAAGAATAACAGAAACTGTAAATGCTGCTTCCATGGTCTTTTTTCTTTAGAACAGAGTTTTTGTTTTAAAGATAATAATGATCATAATGTATTTTCAGTGTACTTAACAGTTGATCAAATGTCACCACATCCCCTTTTTCTCACTCAATCCATTTCTGAGGTGTTGTTTAATAGGACTGGGCTGTTTTCGAGAATTAAGAATTCAAGTTATTTATAGAAATTAAAGTAAAAAGTAATGGGCCTCTTTTGCATTTCATGTAATTGGAGAGCAATAATAAACATGCTAACACTTTACGAATTAACTGTAGGGAAAGCCGGGGCCAATTCAGAATTAGAGGGTTGGTTTTTAAACTGCAGGCTTATACGTACACACGCGAGCTCTTCCCCGGACACATAAGGACTTTCGTAATCATCGCATTAATTAATGTTTCAAAGTAAGTAGCTCTAAGTGCTCAGAACTGTTGATTTTTCATAGTGATGTCAAGTTTCCCTGGACCTTCTTTGCACTATTAATTTGGTTAGCACATTCCTCTTTTCATTATATGTAGGTAAGATTCTGCTATTTCCTCATCTGAAATACTGAGTTCCAAACTCGTGGGATCAGAATTGCAGAGACAGTGTAGCTCCAGTCACTCCCACATGACAGTGCTTGCTCTGGGATTTATCAGTGTCTGAGTGGTTTTCATCGATCTGTTTACGGCTTCTGCATTGAGCCCCTGTTTATCTCTTCCTCCCGCTATACTGTACGCCGCACATGGCCAGTCACCAATGTGCCCGCCGTCCCATTAGGGAACAGGATTACCGGTCCTGGAATAAGCCCCTCCTAGCGGTCAGGTCCTCTCCCCTGCTTTCTCTCTGGTGGGAGGGCGTCATCTGTGATGGGTGGACCGTTGTTCTGTTTTCCTGTCTGTGTGGGGCTGCGTTCCCTCCTTCTCTAGTTCTTTCTGGTTACCTTGGTTTCTCTACTACTAACGAGTCCCGTCTGCTTCGCCAGGAGCAGTACGTGTTCATCCACGATGCCATCCTGGAAGCCTGTCTTTGTGGGGACACCTCGGTCCCTGCTTCCCAAGTCAGGTCTCTCTATTATGACATGAACAAGCTGGATCCGCAGACAAATTCAAGCCAGATTAAAGAGGAGTTCCGGGTAAGCATGCTAAAGGGACAGGTGGCCGGCTGTGACCTTGCTCCTTAAGAAGGACCTCAGAGTCGGCTCCTGAACCCATGAGCCAACACAGGGTTTCTTCACCTCAGCACTGTTGACACTGGGGACTCGATCATCCATTGCCATGGGGGTGTTTAGCAGCACCCCTGGCCCCTACCCACTGGATGCCAAGAGGCCTCCACCACGCCGTTCTGACAACCAGATCACGTGCAGACATTGCCAGTGTCCCCGCGTTGAGAACCACTGGTCTAGCAGAGCCAGGCCCCCACTTAGCTGGCAGACACCACACTGTCCCACAGTGTAACACAGGTGCAGCCGGACCAAGCAATGTACATTCAGTGTGCTTGCCGGGCAAGAGTTCTTCGTGCAGTTCCTCATATTCACGTTGGGTCTAAATGCACCTGACTCGGCCGATCTCCACCAGCCTCTCACCCCCAAGCGCCCAGATGTCCAGCCCTAGTCGGACTCGACGGCACGTAATCCTGCACACCCACGGTGGTCCTTATGTCTGATGGGCACTGTCTGTGGACCAAGTGCAAGGAGCGTAAAGAGAAATAAAAATCCAACTGTGTCAGTGGGGTTCGGGGGGGGGGACATCAGCTGCAGGAAACGTGGGTCTCCCGGGGTCTGAGACGGGTTCTCTTCCCAAGTGTGTGTCCTCTGTCCTCTAGACCCTGAACATGGTGACGCCGACCCTGCGCGTGGAGGACTGCAGCATCGCGCTTCTGCCCCGGAACCACGAGAAGAACCGCTGCATGGACATCCTGCCCCCCGACCGCTGCCTGCCTTTCCTCATCACCCTCGATGGCGAGAGCAGCAACTACATCAACGCCGCCCTCATGGACGTGAGCCCCCTCACCCCCTAGGCAGGGTGTGGGGGGATGGTCCTCCAGGGGCAGTGCCTGTGTTATCTCCTGACTCCTCTGCCCTTGTTTTTTTTTAAGATGTAAACTGTATTTGCAACAAAGTGCATTTCAGATTCTGTATCTGTTTCTGTGTGAGGACCAATGTTCTTAGTCTCTCTGAGAGCCCCAGTCCAGGCGATTGATAAATGAAAGATGTCTCGGTTACTCTCTGAGCTTCAATTTTTAACCTCCTGGCCGGAGAGCAAGAGACAGCTATTAAGTCACGAAAGCAGCGAAGTGGGATAATATGGTTTTTGCAGCATTATTTTAGTTGCCATTCCTCCTCATTTGGGCGGTAATTAACATGGGGGAAAAATTGCCTGTCAGCACAGATAGTACACAACTCATTACTTCCTGTCTGTCTGTTTACTTCTAACTGAATGAACATTTGCCGTTCAATTGATGGACAAAGTGAACGGGTATTTTCAGTGCTAATATGGAAATTTTAATTCTATTGGTGTGATATCAGTAAAAGCGCATTTAAACTTGTTTGAAGCTCTGCAGAGCTGTAAAAAGCATGTGTGTCCTTTGATGGCAGGAATAAGTAACACTATCACACATTTAAATGACAAGCAAACAGATTTTAGGAAAAACAGAACTATTTTAATTATGCATATTTTAAAGTAAAGTTAAATTTTCTCCATTAAAATAGTTATGTATAGGGCCAACATTGCCTTTCTACCAGAAATACCAAAAAAATTATGAAATACCGATTAAGTTTTCTTAGTATCAAAGTGAGATTATTTTATCATTATTATTCTGCAGATGAGTCTATATTTGGTCTGTTTTGGCATTGACAATGGTGATAGAATTCAACAGTTGTTAAATACATTCAGTGTTTTATGTCACAAACTCCCATGTGTACAAAATAACTTAGCTTCCTCCTGTTACATTTTCCTGGGTATATTTGGATCTTTCTTGTTTGTGTTTGCAGAGCTATAAACAGCCCTCGGCTTTTATAGTCACCCAGCATCCTTTGCCAAATACAGTGAAAGACTTCTGGAGGCTGGTCCTGGATTATCACTGCACGTCTGTAGTTATGCTGAATGATGTGGATCCGGCCCAGGTGAGACTCGAGATTTATGGCCATCAGGGCCCGTGCCCGGGGTCAAATCTGTGTTTGCTTTGTTTGCACATGGAGAAGTTCAGTCCCCCGTTGGCAGGTCACAAACGCCAGGCAAGGACGGAGAACCGGAGATGCTAAAAACCCGTGTTAAAAACCAGACAGGATTAGGGGTGGGCGCAGAAAATAGTCTGAAACCAAAAGAGATGGTGGGAGTGACAGGGCGAGACAGGGTCAGAAATAGGGACCAGATGGGCTTCCCTGGTGGCGCGGTGGTTAAGAATCCACCTGCCAATGCAGGGGACATGGGTTTGTACCCTGGTCCGGGAAGATCCCACGTGCCGCGGAGCAACTAAGCCCGTGTGCCACAACTACAGAACCTGCGCTCTAGAGCCCACGAGCCACAACTACTGAGCCCATGAGCCACAACTGCTGAAGCCTGCGTGTCTAGAGCCCGTGCTCCACGACAAGAGAAGCCACCGCAATGAGAAGCCTGTGCACCTCAACGAAGAGTAGCCCCTGCTCACTGCAACTAGAGAAAGCCAGTGCACAGCAATGAAGACCCAACGCAGCCAAAAATAAATAAAATAAATTAATTTTTTTTAGAAAAAGGAAAAGAAATAATGACCAGAGGGAGATACAAGGTAACGGGCAGAGTCAGAGCTGAACTGGAGCCTGAAGGTCGCAGAGCAAGCAGACCAGGACTGTGAAGAAAGGCCGTCAGCCTCTGACACAGTCCCAGATCCCGTCTTGGAGCGTCTGTGCGCCTCCTGGCGTGGCCCACTTGGAGCCCTCAGGTGGCGGTCGTCATGGAGGGGGTGGCAGTGCAGGCCGACAAGCCGTTCTAAGGGACAGCAATTACTTTGTCAACTCTTTGGTAACGATATTAAAAAGAAATAAAACTGGGACGTGAAGATAAGAAAAAGTCAGAATGATCAATGGGGCTTTTTCATAGCTCTTCTTCTTAAACATAAAAAGGCAGAGAACTGGGTGGTGGTGACTCAGTGTGAGTAATGGAGTGAGAAGCATTTTTTTAAGGGACTTGTCAGGACAGCGTGAGCACAGGGGCCCTGGGAGCTGGATGTATTGCCTTAGGGCCCGGCTATTCCAATCGAGGGCTGACCTGCTGTGACGGAGGCCCTTGTTAAGTAGTTTGAACTTGGCGTGTTGTAAGAATAAACTTGCTCTGGAACCGAATTAACTTTCTATCTCATGGACACAAATCCCTTAAAAAAAAAAAAGTCTGAAGTATTGCAGCATCCAAACTGGACGAGATTTTTCCTTCCTAAAATCCATTTGATTGTCATCAATCTGCCATGTATTCCATGGACCTTCACTTCAATTCTGTAATGTTTTTGTTTTGGTTTGGTTTGGTTTGGTTTTTGCGGTACGCGGGCCTCTCACCGTTGTGGCCTCTCCCGTTGCGGAGCACAGACTCCGGACGCACAGGCTCAGCGGCCATGGCTCACGGGCCCAGCCACTCCGCAGCATGTGGGATCTTCCCGGACCGGGGCACGAACCCGTGTCCCCTGCATCGGCAGGCGGACTCTCAACCACCGCACCACCAGGGAAGCCCCTGTAATGTTTTTAATTATGTTAGAGGCACTACGTTATCTTGTTATGGCTCTAGCCTGAAGACTAGTTAATGAAATAATAATGATAGTCCTTGCCCTCATCTAGTCCTTTTTACTTAAGAACCCTAAATATTTTAGGAGTCTTCCCCAGTGATTCTTCTCCGAAGGATAGATGGCAACCATTGATAAAGGCAAGCAGACACCACAGCTGGGGGGACTTCAAAGACACAACCAGAAGTAGGACCAAGGATCCTGATTTTCTAACTCCCAATGCCATGGGTTAAATTTCACTCATTCAAGAGTCCTTAGTCATAGACAGAGGATAAGCGACGGTTCCCTCTTCAGAATCGTTGTTTCTTCCCTAATGTAAATCCTGAAATGTAGTGATATGCTATTTTTTTATCATTAGTGAACCAGACATCAGTGATTTTCACGTGTTCTTTTTGAATGACAGTGTTTGAATTCTAAAGCTGCATTCTAACCCCAGACTGTCTGGACTCACACCTGGCAGGAGAGACAGAGAAGCCCCAGTTCCATTCAGCAGACAGAGCCGGTGTTGAGAGTCAGAGAAAACACGCTCCTGGGATTCAGCCTTTTAGAGAACACTGAACGGAGCATTTGAACCGAAAGTCTTTGCAATTGCACAAGAATAGCCCTCAACTACTTTAAGTATTTATAGGTCTGGTTCATGGACATGTTATGCACTATTTAAGCCATTTTCCACACGGTTTCCTTGGGCAGAATGCAGAATGCCATGTGCCAGGAGCCAAGCACCAGCCCAGGCCGTTCCTGTTTCTCTGGTGTAAGTGACAAGCTTTAGATCAGGGCCTGAAGTGAGAGAGCGAACAGAGAGCAAAGCTGGCTCAGTCAGGAGAAAATGGGCAGAACAGTTCAAATGTGCGTGTTCGAGCTTTTATGACCAGCTCAGCTTCCCATCATACACCTGTTAATTTTAACAGTGGGTACCCTTGGGTATCAAAAAGAAGATAAAACTTCAGCAGGCTATCTTTTGACAAGGCAATTTTATAACGTCACCAGGAAGCACTGGTGAAGAAGGAAAAATTTCATGGAAGTATTATTTTTATTTTTATTTTTTATTTTTTTTTGCGGTATGCGGACCTCTCACTGTTGTGGCCTCTCCCGTTGCGGAGCACAGGCTCCGGATGCGCAGGCTCAGCGGCCATGGCTCACGGGCGCAGCCGCTCCGCGGCATGTGGGATCTTCCCGGACTGGGGCACGAACCCGTGTCCCCTGCATCAGCAGGCAGACTCTCAACCACTGCGCCACCAGGGAAGCCCGAAAGCATTATTTTTAAATAATAAATGTAATTTCTAAAATACTATAGACTTAGCTAATGTAAAAAGGACACTTAGTTACTCTACTTTCATTCTTGATCATGAAATCCAAACCTTTAACTTCTGTAGTAGAGGGAGGGAGATGGCTTCCGTTGACCCACTGAAAACTGTCTTACAATCTTGGATGTAAATCAACTTGTAACTTTTGATGATGAGATTTCAGATCCTTTGGAAAATAAAAGTCATCAGTAAAAGGAATTTCAAGCAGTAGGTTCTCCCTTTGAGTTACATCATTCTGCTTAAAATGAGATGTTCTTCATCTGCTCTTGGCCCAAAAAGAAACAGATCATAGAATAATGAAGTAGTTCCCTCTTGCCCCTCCCCCCAGCCACTTGTCCCTCAGGTAAATCAGAAAGAAAAATGTTAAATGCTGCTCCCAAAACATCACTGCATACCAAGTCCCCAAAGAAGTTTCATTGCAGACTTTAAATGCCTTAATTAAGGTCTTCAGGCTTTCGAAAAGGTTTGGGAGAACAGATGGAGGGGGTTTCTCACCTATCTCCAAGTTCAGTGTTTCTGTGGGCAGCAGTAACTGAAAGCCCCTCCCTCATCAGCCACCCTGCCCAGCACCCCGCCCTCCACCCTCATGTCACGTGCATCACATTCTTGCAAAAGTCCTAGTTTCCCAGTATCACCAATACCTGGAGTTTGAGACTCTAGGAAATTGTGTCTTTAATTAAAGCCACTTCCAGGTAAAAACAGCAGAGCAGTTACTCTTATTACACCAGGTTTCCTAGATATGAGCTGGGAGGGTTTGGACCAGAGCATGAAAATGCAACCCAACACTGTTATCAGTATCTTGTCACAAAACAGCCCTGTTCTTAAAAGTGACTACAAACTGCAAGGCAAGCCCAGACGGGAGGGTGGAGATTTGGGTGTTAACAGGTATGTCTTCATCTCAAGTGTCTTAGGTCTTATAGTGGCAGCTCGTGGCATCTCCCCAGGGCCTGAGAAGAGTTCCTTTCAGCAGCAAAAGGGATCTTACAGCATGTGCTCAGTAGCACCCACATGACCTCCTTGGGAAGCAGAATTCCTCGTGGCTTAAAGATGCTTTCAGAGAAAATGGAGAAAAAAGTACTAGACGGACAGGTGGATTTAAGGGCTCAGTCAACAAGAAAGTCCTGAAGTCGACTTGCTGGAAGGAAAAGAGAGAAAAGAAAGGAAAGGAAGTGAATCGAGGGTGTTTGGTCCTGCTGCCGGTAGTGACCGCATCCAAACTGTGAGCAGTAAATGTATTTTTATCATTAATGTCGCGTCTCTGTGTTCTGAACTCAGTTGTGTCCGCAGTACTGGCCAGAGAATGGAGTCCACAGACACGGCCCCATCCAGGTGGAATTTGTTTCTGCTGACCTGGAAGAAGACATCATCAGCAGGATATTCCGAATTTACAACGCAGCCCGAGTAAGATCCGCAGCCACCATGGCTGGTGTTGTGGTTTCATGATTTTCTCATTCATTGAATAGGTAGAGTGTCTGTGTCAGTCACTGTTCTGGGAGCTTGGAGTCCCTTCAAGGAGTTTGTGAACTCACTAACTTTATGGAGCTTATGTTCTAAAGGGAGAAAACAGACAGGAGAGGATAAAGACAACGCATATCCTACTAGATTTGTTAGCAAGCGGTGGGTGCTGTAGGAAAAATAAGTGGGAGGCAGAAGGTGCTAGGGCCTGGACCAGAGGGAGGGCAGATGTGCATGTGAGCAAAGGCCCGACTGGAGTGAAGGGGCAGCCATGTGCTCTCGTGCAGGCAGCTTTGCAGGCAGAAGTGACAGTCAGTGCAAAGGCCCTGAGGTGGGGCCTTGTCTGGTGAGTTTCCGGAACAGTAAGGAGGCTGATGTGGCTGCAGCCCAGGAAGCGAGGGTGGGAGTAGCTGCTAGGGCCAAAGTCCGAGGGGTCGAGGGGACAGAGATCACGTAGGACCTTGCAGGCCGCTGCCAGGACTGGGGCTTTTGCAGTGAAGGAAAGAAGAAGCCATTACAGGGTTTTGAGTAGAAGAGTCATGAGCTATAACCTGCCGTTTGAAAGGCGCACTCTGGCTTCTGTGTTGAGAACAGACAGTAAGAGAGACGCATCAGGAGGCTCTTATAATAATCCAGGCGAGAAGGGACAAAGCAGGACGGAGCGGCAGCAGGGGGAGGGGTGGGAGGTGCAGACACTGATGTATTTTGACGGCAGAGCCGGTCGGATTGGCCGATAGTTTGGATCCCAGGGAGTCGAGGTGGTTCTCAGGATTTGGGTCCTGAGAGCTGGATGGAGCAGACATTAACCAGGTTAGGAAAGGCTGTGCGGGTAACGGGATTGTTAGGGGTGGGGGAACGCATGGACAGAGGGTCCGTTCAGGGGGGAAACATACTGGATTCAAGACGACTGTTAGATGCCTACGTGGGAATATCAATAGGCCCTCGAGTCTGTGAGGGTGCAATTCAGGAGAGAGGTCTGAACTGGAGACACAAATTGAGGACTTAGTGGAAGATTTAAAGCCATGAGACTGAATGAAACCATCGAGAGAGAGAAGAGAAAGGGACTGGGGAACTGAGCATGGGGCCTCCATCAGCAAGAGGTCTGGGAGGAAGGGGGCCAGGGCGGAGAGGAGAGAGCAGTGAAGCGTGAGGAACAGCCAGGAGGGGAAGGGGAGAGTGAGATCCCCTGTGTCAGGTGCTGCCGACAGCCACAGAGGATTTAGCCCGAGAGGTTTAGCCATGGCCAGGTTACTTCCTGAATCCTGCAATTCCATTTAATTATGATGAAGGATTAATTAACTATTGATATCTTAGCAAGAGTCACACCAAGAAGCAGAACCATATTCTACTCCCAGGAAACAGGGTGTAATCTGTGTCTCCCTGAGATCACAAGCAGTGCCGGTCATAACTTACCCTTTACCTTTAATTTACCTGTAATTAAAGTCACGCCTTTCTACCACTTGCTGCCCACTGTGGTCAGTGCTCAGGTTTGCGCTATTTTTCACAAAACTGTGTGAGCAAAGGCCCAACCAGAGTGAGGGGACCCTTTTGCAAAGCAATAGCATTCTGCGTGCTTTTATTTATCTGGCCTGTCATTGGAAACACATGGATTTTTTTTTAACACCTTTATTGGAGTGTAATTGCTTTTCAGTGTTGTGTGTTTCTGATGTGTAACAAAGTTAATCAGCTATATATATATGTATATCCCCATATCCCCTCCCTCTTGCGTCTCCCTCCCACCCTCCCTATCCCACCTCTCTAGGTGGTCGCAAAGCACTGAGCTGACTTCCCTTTGCTATGCAGCAGCTTCCCACTAGCTATCTATTTTACGTTTGGTAGTGTATATATGTCAATGCTACTCTCTCATTCGTCCCAGCTTACCCTTCCCCCTCCCCATGTCCTCAAGTCCATTCTCTACGTCTGCATCTTTATTCCTGTCCTGCCCTTAGGTTCATCAGAACCTTTTTTTTTTTTTTTTAGATTCCATATATATGCGTTAACATACGGTATTTGTTTTTCTCTTTCTGACTTACTTCACTCTGTATGACAGACTCTAGGTCCATCCACCTCACTACAAATAACTCAATTTCGTTTCTTTTTATGGCTGAGTAATATTCCATTGTATATATGTGCCACATTTTCTTTATCCATTCATCTGTCGATGGACACTTAGGTTGATTCCATGTCCTGCCTGTTGTAAATAGTGCTGCAATGAACATTGTGGTACATGACTCTTTTTAAATTATGGTTTTCTCAGGGTATATGCCCAGTAGTGGGATTTCTAGGTCATATGGTAGTTCTATTTTTAGTTTTTTAAGGAACTCCATACTGTTCTCCATAGTGACTCTATCAATTTACATTCCCACCAACAATGCAAGAGGGTTCTCTTTTCTCCACACCCTCTCCAGCATTTATCGTTTGTAGATTTTTTGATGATGGCCATTCTGACTGGTGTGAGGTGATGCCTCATTGTGGTTTTGATTTGCATTTCTCTAATGATTAGTGATATTGAGCATCTTTTCATGTGTTTGTTGGCAATCTGTATATCTTCCTTGGAGAAATGTCTGTTTAGGTCTTCTGCCCATTTTTGGATTGCATTGTTTGTTTTTTGATATTGAGTTGCTTGTATATTTTAGAGATTAATCCTTGGTCGGTTTCTTCATTTGCAAATATTTTCTCCCATTCTGAGGGTTGTCTTTTTGTCTTTTTTATGGTTTCCTTTGCTGTACAAAAGCTTTGAAGTTTCATTAGGTCCCATTTGTTTATTTTTGTTTTTCTTTCCATTTCTCTAGGAGGTGGGTCAAAAAGGATCTTGCTGTGATTTATGTCATAGAGTGTTCTGCCTATGTTTTCCTCTATGAGTTTTATAGTGTCTTGCCTTACATTTAGGTCTTTAATCCATTTTGAGTTTATTTTTGTGTATGGTGTTAGGGAGTGTTCTAATTTCATTCTTTTACATGTATCTGTCCAGTTTTCCCAGCACCACTTATTGAAGAGGCTGTCCTTTCTCCACTGTACATTCCTGCCTCCTTTATCAAAGATAAGGTGACCATATGTGCGTGGGTTTATCTCTGGGCTTTCTATCCTGTTCCATTGATCTATATTTCTGTTTTTGTGCCAGTACCATACTCTCTGGATTACTGTAGCTTTGTAGTATAGTCTGAAGTCTGGGAGCCTGATTCCTCCAGCTCTGTTTTTCTTTCTCAAGATTGCTTTGGCTGTTCAGGGTCTTTTGTGTTTCCATACAAATTGTGAAATTTTTTGTTCTAGTTCTGTGAAAAATGCCATTGGTAGTTTGATAGGGATTTCATTGCATCTGTAGATTGCTTTGGGTAGTAGAGTCATTTTCACAATGTTGATTCTTCCAATCCAAGAACATGGTATATCTCTCCATCTGTTGGTATCATCTTTAATTTCTTTCATTAGTGTCTTATAGTTTTCTGCATACAGGTCTTTTGTCTCCTTAGGTAGGTTTATTCCTAGGTATTTTATTCTTTTTGTTGCAGTGGTAAATGGGAGTGTTTCCTTAATTTTTCTTTCAGATTTTTCGTTGTTAGTGTATAGGAATGCCAGAGATTTCTGTGCATTAATTTTGTATCCTGCTATTCTACCAAATTCATTGATTAGCTCTAATAGTTTTCTGGTAGCATCTTTAGGATTCTCTATGTATAGTATCATGTCATCTGAAAACAGTGACAGCTTTACTTCTTTTCCGATTTGGATTCTTTTTATTACTTTTTTCTTCTCTGATCGCTGTGGCTAAAACTTCCAAACTATGTTGAATAATAGTGGTGAGAGTGAGCAACCTTGTCTTGTTCCTGATCTTAGAGGAAATGGTTTCAGTTTTTCACCATTGAGAACGATGTTGGCTGTGGGTTTGTCATATATGGCCTTTATTATGTTGAGGTAGGTTCCCTGTATGCCTACTTTCTGGAGAGTTTTTAGCATCACATGGTTTTTTATAATGGCTGCAGATTGAAACTCGTAACTCTTTGGGCCAGTAGACGTTTCCTTCATTATTTACAGGCAGGCCCCTCCTTCCCTCGTGCCCACAGGGATGAGTAGGTGGGATCAACCCACTGGAGTTCAGCCCCGGGAATAATGCCTGCTTTCTCTCCACTCCCCACTTGTTGCCCGACTCTCTGCAGCCCCAGGACGGGTACCGGATGGTGCAGCAGTTCCAGTTCCTGGGCTGGCCCATGTACAGGGACACGCCTGTGTCCAAGCGCTCCTTCTTGAAGCTCATCCGCCAGGTGGACAAGTGGCAGGAGGAATACAATGGTGGGGAAGGCCGCACGGTTGTGCACTGCCTGTAAGTGCTCAGATCCACTGGGCTGACGCCCTGCTTCACTGCCTCTCATTTCACTATAAATGGAGAAGAAATAAGCAGGTCTGAGTGAAAGCTCACCAGTCGGCTCATTAAGTGTTTGGTTTACTTTGCAGAAAACAAGGTCATGCACGTTTTACATTTGGATGGGGTGTCACTGCTATAAAATGAGCCCTGACCTTGTGGTTGGGAGCCAACGCCCCCCCTCAGAAAAACAATACCTAGGTGGGTTCAGTGAGCTCCTACCAGCTCTTGAGAGCCCATTGTTAAGCTATGGGGAATTTTCTGAGCTGGTTGTTAAACTGTTGGTAACTTGAAATCATCGGTGGTGGGGGTATTTACATCACGGATGTCAGCAAAGGCCACAATCCGGGCACCCTCCCTGATATGGAAAAGCTGGTTTACCAGCTCACTAGTTGGTAATTCTATTGGATTTCATGTCAGAGGTTTCAAAGGAACCGTCTCCTTCTTCTTTGTGGTTTTTAAGAGAGTTTTGTTTTGTCTCATTTTGTTTGCCTGGGGATATATATATATTGAGAAGATTTGCTTACAGCCAGTGTCTCCAAACTGGTCTCCCTGCTGGCAGTTTTAGCAGGTGCTAAAACGGGAGAACTTGGCTACAGAATGATGGTTTCCGACCTTGGCTACACACTTGGGGAGCTTTAAAAAAAAAAAAAACACTACGCCCAGACCACAGCAAAACCACCTAAATAAAATCTCTGGGGGTGCGAGGACCTGGATTGTTTCAGAGTGCCCCCAAGGTTGAGAGCCACTGGCTCGAGTCTCCGTGCTTTTCAAAGCACTTTCACCTGCATTTTCTCATAGGTGATGGTAGCAGCTAATCAGCCAGTTGGAGCTGGCTTAATGGAGCCGGCGATTAGAAAGCCCTGCAGTCAGGGCAGATGGGTAGAGAATTTGTGGAAACTGAAAGTATTAAGCTGATGTCTCTTTTCGGTGGAGTGTCATTAGAAGCGCACAGTGAGATCTCTCCCGAACTGAAAGGAAGATAAAGCTCTACTCCGGGCAGACCGGCCCTTGTGAAATCAACAGGCGAAGCTAAGGGCTGGGTTACCGTCCACTCGGTGCTGTACCTCCCGCAATGCAGCCCCCGTACCCCAAACCCCACCTCCACCCCGGGGTCCTGGAGCCTCCCTGGGAGCCCCTTTCGGCACCGAACGTGGCAGTGTCTCGTCCTGCAGGAAACTGCTGTGCCCTCGTTAAGAATCGTATGAACTGACTCATCCCTGCCCTCCGTCAGAGGCCCCACCCCCAAAACCTTGCCTTCCTTCTCAGGGACCCAGTTCATTAAAAACATCTCCACGGAGAAAATGTCCAAAAGGATCGATTAACAGCTCACGTCCCCGTTTTTATTTCTCTACGCCCAGATATAACTTCTGATCAGAATATAATCAGAGGGTCACCTGTGTGAGTTCATACAAGCCCAGCAAGGAAAATTGACATTTTGGTTAGAGTTTGTATTCGATCCGTTAGGTTTCTTGGAGATACTAAAAATTGTTTGCAGTTACCGATTTCTGCGTCTGGACTCCACCAGCATCTGGACTAGGAATGCCACGCTTCCTAGTAGCTTCCTAACAAGGGCCAGTGCTGTAACCCAAAGGGCTACATCCCAAGAGGGGAGCTGAGGCACAGGACAGGCCTGAGGGGAAGACACAAAGACCCCTTGAATCACTGCACTTCATAGCCATACTCTCCCAAGGCACAGCTGCGACCCCGAACTAAACCATTACATCACCACCCCACGTGGTGGCTAAGACAGCGGGCTGTTCTTTAACTCCAGTGGACGTGGTGGGCACCTGCTGCTTCTGCCCTCCGACCAGCCCAGCCCCCACCCCCCTGGACTTTTCTTTGGAACCACCGTCCCCACCAAAAGTCCCTGCTGTTCCTGTGGGCCTGCCTCGTCCTCTCTCAGCATTACGGTGGGCATGAGACCCAGGCCTGCTGAGGATGCTGATCGTTGTTGAGATTTAAAAATCTTAATCTAAGGTTTTTTAGTTGTGGGAACATGCCAGGAAGGGATGCTTTGACCCCCAAAGGCAACCTGCTTTCCATCTCTAAGGAGAGATCTTCGTATTCGGCAAAGCGCAGCGCCACCTACTGGCATTGGGCAGAGCGTCCCTGCCCGAGACGCCCTCCAGGGCTGTGAATTAGATGGTTCCTTGAGCCGCATTATGGGTCGCACTAAACAAACGGGATTCTTTTTCTTTACACATGTCTTCCAGCTAGTAAAACCAGACAGAATGGAGAGAATTAAGATATCACCATCTTTCAACCCTTGATGAAAGTAATGGAAGTAGACAGTGGTCGTCGATAGCTGCTGAAAGCGTTAGGTAAAAAGCCGATGGGGGAAAAGCAGTGAGGCGTCAGTGCAAAGAGAGAACACAAACTAAGGGAGCAGAAGAGAAAGTCCAGGAACGGAGCCACACCTCGGGGTCTCCTGATTCACAACAAGGTCCACAGCACACACCTCCTGCAGGGCAGTGGTGTCCCTTCTCATGCTACACACAGAAAGCATCTCCAGGTGGATTGTAGACCAACATGTGAAAAGGAAAACAATGAAGCTTCTAGAGAAAATCTTCAGGACCATGGGGTAACCAGAGGTGTGTTACACAGGACAGTATCCATAAAGGAAACATTGGTAAATTGGATTTCGTTAAAGCTAAGCACTCCTGCCCATCCAAAGACCCCAGTGAGAGTGAAAACACAAGGCAAGACAAGGAGTTTGCGCTACATACATCTGACAAAGGATTCATAGCCAGAATGCCCAAGAACTACTGCAAGTCCATAGGAAAAGGATAGGCAGAACACTTGATAAGAACTGCATTTTTTAAAAAAGAATAGCCAGATAGCCAATAAGCATAGAAAAGGCATCATTAGTTTTCAGGAAAATACACATTAAAATACATTAAAATCGGATGTCCCTGCATGCTCACCAGAATGGCTAAAATTTAAACGATAAACAAATAAATGATTCTAAGTGTTGGGAAGCTGTGGAAAAACTGGACTCCCAAACGCTGCTGGTAGGAAGTAAATATGTACAACCATTTTGGAGCTGGTTAACAGCATCTACTAAAGCTAAATATAAATGTATCCTCTGAGCTCTTCTCCTCTGAGGTCTGTAACTACAGAAATGAGCCATATATGCAATAGGAAACATGCTTATAGCAGGTGTACTCATAATATGGAAAGCTGCAAACATCCCAAACATTTGTCAGCTCCTAGATAAAGAAATTATACAGTAGTACAATTATATAGTAGTATATCCATTCAATGGAATTGTTCTCAGCAATGTAAGAGAACAAACTACTGGTACAATATGGGTTATTCTCACACAGATAATATTAAGTGAAATAAGCCACTCAAAAGAGTATATACTGGGCTTTCCTGGTGGCGCAGCGGTTGAGAGTCCGCCTGCCGATGCAGGGGACACGGGTTCGTGCCCCGGTCCGGAAAGATCCCACATGCTGCGGAGCGGCTGCGCCCGTGAGCCATGGCCGCTGAGCCTGCGCGTCCGGAGCCTGTGCTCTGCCACGGGAGAGGCCACAACAGTGAGAGGCCGCGTACTGAAAAATAAAAAAATTAAAAAATAATAAAAAAATAAAAGAGTATATACTGTATGATTCCACGTATTCAAAATTCCAAAACAGACAAAAGAAACTTATGATGCTAGATGTGAGAACAAAGATTATCTTGGGGTATTGATGGTGTTGATGAGGAAGGAATATTGGGAGGAGGGGGGTTCAGGGGGCTGATAGCAGTCTGTACCTTGATCTGAATGGTGGTTACATGGCATATGCATTTGTAGAAGTTAACAGATCTATATTTACCGTTTGTGGACTTAATTATAGGTATGTTATACTTTATCTAAAAAATGAATTAGGAACTTAATCATGGAATGATCAAGCTGGCATTGGAACACAGAGATCAATCTTAAAATCACAGAACAGGTTGATATCTTGTGCCTGCTTCCCAATGAAAGTTCATTTATAAAGTATCCTTGTCCAGAAAAAAAAATCCTGAATTCTTATGACGCTCTGGAGCTAACTCCCAATAAACAGGAAGTATAGGATTAGAAATTGGTGTGTTAAGTGCTTCTCAGAGATACAGTGAATGAGAACAACCCAGAATGTGGATTGTCATTTTCCCTGCAGGGGAAAATGACCCCATTTCCTCAACAAATAAATTGCCAAGAGAAAAAAAGAAGAGAGCAAAGAGGAACCTATAGATTAAAATAAACTTGCAAGACATGTCAACCAAATTCAACATGTGGACTTTGCTTGGATGAGGATTTGAAAAAGTTAGCTGTAAGAAAATGTCTGAAACAATCTTGGAAATTTGGACAGTGTCTAGAAATTTGATTCTACTAAACTGTAGTATTTATTTTAGGTGTAATAATAATAATATTGTGTTTGTTAAAAAAAGGATCCTTTATCTACTTGGAAAAGAGGTTGATTCCAGAGCTGGTGCAGGGAAGGAGATACAGGATGAGCGTAGAACATCTTGTGGTTCTAGAAAGTAAGGAAGTGCTTGAAAAGAGATGGAGGAACCAGCCTGATGGAGCTCCTAATGGCCCAAACCGGAACAATTTCAGCAACAAAATAAATATGGATACTATTTTAGCTCATAGAAGTGAAATTAATATGTATAAGTCTAAAGTGACTTAAATAAATAATAAAATAGAAATAAATAAGCAAATAAATTTTCAAATGGTGGCTGAAAGACAGCTCTCTCTTTAGAGTAGAATGTAGAAGGAGAGAGGGAAGTGAAAACCAGTCAGGCAGATATCACTGTGACTTGTTGCAGATGGAATCTACCAATGGACACTAAAATCAGTGGGTGAAACTTTGAGGAGAAACAAGATATTTGCATAATCCCAAAGTATCTTTCCCAAGATACTAACTACAAAGAGAAGTTATGAGAAGTTATGATGGTAATTATACATAACTACACAGTGAAAAAATCTGCCAGACACCCACCGTCTTAATAAGCGACCAGGGGTGGGATAGGCAGGGTGGGAGGGAGGCTCATGAGGGAGGGGACATGGGGATGTATGTATATGTATAGCTGATTCACTCTGTTACACAGCAGAAACTAACACACCATTGTAAAGCAATTATACTCCAATAAAGATATTTTAAAAAGAATATAGTAGAATACAACATTGTAAATCAACTATACTTCAATAAAATAAATTTAAAAAAAAGAATATAGTAGAAAAGGCAAAGAAAAAAAAAGTGACCAAGGTCGACATCACGAGCAATAAGACAGTTCAACACCATGAACCTTCAAAGGAGGTAACAGCCCTTCTGTGGCTTTCTTGCCAAAGTGCATAACCTCATTTCCAGTGATGAGAAGGCATCAGACGAACTCAAATGAAGGACTTTCTACAATTTGTATTTTGTGATGACTTCTCAAATCGTGGAAGGGGACCATGGTTGTTTCCTACATCTCACCCTATATTCCATACTCTACAAAATAACTGACCAGTCCTCTTTGAAAGTGTCAAGGTCGAGAAAGACAAGGGAAGATGGAGGACTGATCACGTGGAAGAGACTAAGGAGGTGTGACACCTAAATGCAAGGTGGGTCCTGGACTGGATCCTGGACCAGAAAAAGTGGTGACACTTGACTAAGGTCTGTGGTTTAGTTAATAGTGTTATACCAGCATTAACTTCCTGGTTTTGACCATCTGCTATGGTTATGTGACATTTTTACATCAGGGGAAGGTGGGCAGGCAAGGAACTCTCTGTGCTATTTTTGCAGTGATTCTGTACATCTAAAATTAATCCAGAATAAAAAGTTTATTTAAAAAGAGCCCTTATGTTTTAGAGATAAATCATGACATGCTAATGGATTATTTACGGCCAAATCCGTCTTTGAGCATAACCCACACCCATCACAGTTTTCCTGCACATGCTACACGAGTTGTTTGTTTATTGAGAATTTTCCTGGGTGGTCCCTTTCCATAAAAACTGGTAAATTGCCATATCAGCTTACATCATCAGGGCAGAGACCAACTGGGAGAGCAGGATGTGCCGGTTTCGCATCACCTCCAGTCAGGTGATCCCTGGGCCCCATTTGCATCAGTAGAGGGATGGGCCCAGGTGGGAGCTGGGAGGGCTCAGGCAGCAGGTGCACACAGGTGGTGGGAGCCGTGTGGTGCGAGGGCGACCCAGGCCCACCACCTGCCTCTCCTCCTCTTCCCACAGGAACGGGGGAGGCCGCAGCGGGACCTTCTGCGCCATCAGCATTGTCTGTGAGATGCTCCGGCACCAGAGGACGGTGGACGTCTTCCACGCCGTGAAGACGCTGAGGAACAACAAGCCCAACATGGTGGACCTGCTGGTAGGACCCCGTCCATCCCGCTCGGGGGGGCCCTTTCCCGGTTAGCGTGAGACACCCGGCCCCTCGCTCAGGCTGACCCCTGGGAGGGAGAGACTCGTGTTCACAGTGCAATCGCTTCACTCGTGCGGGTTTTTCTCCCTCGTTCTCCCTTCCTCTGCCTTTTCACAAGGAGACTCAGCTCAGCACATTTGACACATGGAAATAGTTGAAACTCACAAGCGAACATCCTGATTAATTGCTGTTCTCGGCAGCGCCTTCCACGTGGCTAAGCACTTCATCTTCACAGAGAAGAAATAATCATAGCACATGAAATGCCAGATTTTCAAATTACATATTTTATAAATAGCTTAATCACCTAATATTTATCAAAGCTGGGAATTGGAGTTTGACATCCAAACGATTGCATTTAATTACGGTGGCCATATCTGAGGAAAGGATGAAAGAGGTGGAGAAACAAAGGACGATGTGGAATTATTTTCTTAGAGTATTTCATGGAATCTCTTTTTTGTGCGGAGCTGTTGAGATGCCAACCACTGAGACTCAAGAATAGGAGGATAGCTTAAAGGAGGAAGCTTTTCGATGAGGTTTTTGTACTTCTCTGTCAGTGGAGGAAGGATCGGGAGGAAACAGTAAGACCAACCCCAAGGTGGGGAGAATGGGGGGGCGGGGGCGACGGGGTCACTGATGAGCTTGGAAAGCCTGCGTCCTGGGTGCGCAGCACTGCAGCAGGGGGTTAAAATTGTAAATGTAATAAAGGGACTAAAGAGGGAGTTGAGATTCAAGCTGAGGCTGAAGAAGCAGCCATGGCCCCTGCCTGTGATGGCCACATCCAAGCCCTGCTTGGCAAAAGCCCTGCTTCCCCCACTGACGTGCCTCGCGCCCGACGAGCTGCTCCCGCCCCCAGGAGCACCGTGCTGCCTAGGGAATTTGGTAAACAGGCACCTGTTTGGCCAGGTGCAGATTCTCAAACCATCAGCAATTACCATGTTGGTTTCTGTGAAAAAAGGATCTTGCCCCCCACATGGCAGCTCCCTGCCCTGCCCTGGGGACGCCCCTGCAAACCCACCCTCTAGTCTCAGCTCTGCTCACTGAAGTGAAGTAACCTCGGACAAAGTACCTTGGCTGTTGAAGTCGCCTTGGGCGCGTCGCTCTACTTTCCTGAGCCTGAGTCGTGTAAACCAGGGATAGTGTTGGTTTGTTGAGATCATCCCACAGGACGATATGTGTGAGAGTGTTTTGGAAGCTGCCCAGGTGAGAAAGACCTGGTCCCTGAGAGTGGAGGGGTCTACGGGGCACGGTGTGGCCTGGTCCCTGAAAACGAGTGCTGGGTGAGGGCGAGGGGCCCGCCGGAGGGCAGCATGTATACACACGGTGCTCGTAAGTGCCTTTCCCACGGCCCAGAAGTCACGCGGATGGGCCAGGAGGCTGACCCTCACATTCCATGCCCGGACTCCACTAGTCAGAGAACTCTCTCACTCCCCGGGACCCCCCCCATCCCGAATTTTAGAGAGTTCCCCCACCATGGAATTCTCCATCTTCTGGGCTTAGGGCAGTTGAGAAAAGGCCAGTTGGGCAGTTAGAGGCGGCCTGGGTTTAGAACAGATAAGCAGGTTGACAGAGGATGACAGAGGATGGAAACAAATGCATAATGAAAATGTTCTGACTGTGATGTCATTCGGTATTTAACGCCCTGATTCAGGGACGGGTGTGCTGCTTCCAAACTTCAGTTGGTACTTGAAAAAAGCTGACCTTGATTTTTTTTTAAATGTCAGTTCCCTCTCACTGCAGCCTGAACTAAGCAGGTCATTAGAAGCAGACCCTTCCAGGCCTTTCCCCCAGTGGCTCTGGCTACAGCTTCCATCACTCACCAGTTTGTTTTTTTTTTTTTACATCTTTATTGGAGTATAATTGCTTTACAATGGTGTGTTAGTTTCTGCTTTATAACAAAGTGAATCAGTTATACATATACATATGATTCTATATCTCTTCCCTCTTGCGTCTCCCTCCCTCCCACCCTCCCTATCCCACCCCTCCAGACGGTCACAAAGCACCGAGCTGATCTCCCTGTGCTATGCGGCTGCTTCCCACTAGCTATCTACCTTACGTTTGGTAGTGTATATATGTCCATGCCTCTCTCTCGCTTTGTCACAGCTTACCCTTCCCCTCCCCATATCCTCAAGTCCATTTTCTAGTAGGTCTGTGTCTTTATTCCTGTCTTACCCCTAGGTTCTTCATGACATTTTTTTTTCTTAAATTCCATATATATGTGTTAGCATACGGTATTTGTCTTTCTCTTTCTGACTTACTTCACTCTGTGTGACAGACTCTAGGTCTATCCACCTCATTACAAATAGCTCAATTTTGTTTCTTTTTATGGCTGAGTAATATTCCATTGTATATATGTGCCACATCTTCTTTATCCATTCATCCGATGATGGACACTTAGGTTGTTTCCATCTCTGGGCTATTGTAAATAGAGCTGCAGTGAACATTGTGGTACACGACTCTTTCTGAATTATGGTTTTCTCAGGGTATATGCCCAGTAGTGAGATTGCTGGGTCATATGGTAGTTCTATTTGTAGTTTTTTAAGGAACCTCCATACTGTTCTCCATAGTGGCTGTACCAATTCACATTCCCACAAGCAGTGCAAGAGTGTTCCCTTTTCTCCACACCCCCTCCAGCATTTATTGTTTCTAGATTTTTTGATGATGACCATTCCGACCGGTATGAGATGATATCTCATTGTAGTTTTGATTTGCCATCACTCACCAATTTTGATGGGCAGGAGCAACGTGGCTTTTCCCAAATCCACGGTGCAGACTACAGGACAAGGGTGATATTACATGAAGGAAGCTTCTGATCTCAGCCCACTTACCTACAATAGCCAGGGCGTTTCCGTAGTTATGTGTGATTCTGATAGAGAAATAGGGTCCTTGGATGCCCAAAACCCCGAGGGTCAGCACCAGTTTTAGGGTCAACTCAGTGGCTGAGAAATGTAGGCGAGTCCTACAATATCCTGAGAAAAATGTCTGATAAACTTGTCACAGTGCCTGCTGGCAGGATAATGGATAATATCTGGTGACCAGAGAAAAAATGTCACTATGCTCTTTTCAGTGGGTTTGAAGCTTCTTGAGTTGCATCAGGCCTCTTGTCGTTGGCTTGTTCGTTTTTGCCTGTAAGTACAATTTCTGTTTAGTTTGGTACTCGTACATTTGTGTGTTGGCTGAGAGAATTAATTAGTTCAAGTCAAGGAGATAAAATCTGGTATAATTTTATCGGGCATAAAAGGCTATCCAAGACCTGTGTTTCTCCTAAGCACAAAATGTTGTACCAGCAGCTGAAAAGGTACCTCCTAGCTGCCTCTGCGCAGAATGAAGTGGGAGCCAGGATGCCGTGGAGCGCACCCCAGGAGGTAGGCGGGTAGGCGTGGGGAGCCCCACCAGGTGCGCCTGGGTCTGCTCATTGGGGGCCCTTTCCATTCAGACACCAAAATTTGCTGCCACGCCCTCCCTGCCAGGGCCGGATGAATGTTCCGCGGCGGTCGGTGTGCCCGTCTTCGTCTCCCCTTGCCGCTCACTATTTTTCCAAATTGCTTCTGAGTTAGGAACTTCCCTATGCGTTTTGAAGCATGGCACTCTCCAGGGAGAGCCAGAAGGCCCTATGGATTTATTTCTTCAAATGTTTAGGTGTGAGGCTCCAGGGGAAAGCCAGTGGACTGCCAGGAAGCAAAATCATTTGAACACAAGACTAGATGTTTTGATGCAGCAGGGGCCGCTGGGTTTGTTTCCTGACCCCTCTTTCAGGCCAGCTTCTCAGTTATCCACCTCTTCAGCCAGGCTCCAGCCCCCATCAAAGGCCTGGGTTCCAGAGGGGTGGGGCAGGCCGCGACGGTACAGCCTGAGTGAGGTTGGCGCTATTGGCCTGGTCAGAGGCAGACGGGGTCGCCCGCTCTGAGCCCCTATGAATCCAGTACAGTTGCTGGAAAACCTGCTGCTTCAACTAACAGTCCTCTCCCACCTTTGCTTCCACATTTGGCTTTTGAAGTTCCCAGGGCTCCTTTTTAACCGAGAAACAGCCTTTAGGGGACAGATCTTGCCTAGAGAAACATATTGTCCCCTGGGAGTGGTGGGAGCTTTGGCCACCGTGCTGATGTGACATATGTACGCATTATAGAGTGGTTACCGAGATCACGATAATCAGCACATCTGTGGCCTCACAGAGTTAACACAGCTGACTGTGTGTGTGGTCAGAACCCTTACGATCGACGGTCAGCAACTTTCAAGGGTACAGTTTCACATCATTAACTCTAGTCACCGTGCTGCACATTAGAGCCGCAGAGCTTACTGCTCTTACAACTGAAAATCGGTTCCCTCACCAGCATCACCCCACTTGTCCCTCCCCCGGCAGCCACAATTCTAGTCTCTGTCTCTATGAAATTGACTTTTCTTTAATGGGAGCTTTAAAAAGTTCTGAGCCCTGGGCCCATCCCCGAGACTCTGATCCAGTTGACGTGGGCCTGGCTTTTCAGCAGCGGTGGTACCAGCGCCCCAGGTGACCCTAACGTGCAGCCGGGGTTAAGGAACTTAGTAGCTAGTCTAGAAAGGCCCTTGGCCCGTCTGCACGTGAGATCACCTGGGGCACTTCGCGAACACAGATGCCAGGCCACGGCCCAGAAGATTAGGGCGGTCGGAGCCCGCGTGATGTGCTACAGGGCAAGAAACACGGCTCAGGAGGATACGGAGGCCGTCCCTGTCCTGCCACGTGGGCCGCAGGGCGAGGCCGGGCAGCTTCCTCTCCATCCCTCCTTCTCCCACTCAGACCTCTGCCGGGACCTCCCATGACGGACAGGTGACCACCCAGACCGGGCCCCTTCCCTCTTCCCTGCACTGAAATAACATGCTGGCCCGGCACTCCTACAGAGGGCCTTACCCCCGCCCTGCAGCCTCCCCAGCGTGGACAGCACACTGACTCTCCCACTCACGTGTGTACACTGCCCCCTAAGCGTCTGCCTGAGAACTCACGGGAAACTGACGGGCTATGTGAAAGGCGGGGCATGTGGGCGTGGGTGTGCTGTATAGGTGTGTGTGGGTGTGGGCGGGTGTGCATCTGTCTGGCTGTGTGTAGGTGTGCATGTGTGTGTAGGTATGCATGTGTCTGGCTGTGTGTAGGTGTGGCTGTGTGTATAGGTGTGTGCATGTGTGTATAGGTGTGTGCGCGTGTGTGCGCGTGTGGGCGGGTGTGCATGTGTCTGGCTGCGTGTAGGTGTGGCTGTGTATGCAGGTGTATGTGGGGGTGTGTTGTAGGCGTGCACGTGTGGGCGGGTGTGCATGTGTGTGTAGGTGTGTGTGGGTGTGTGTGTTGCAGCAGAGGATGTAGGCCTCGGGGGGGGGGGGTGTCAGAGAGGCTCACTCACGTCCCTGAGCTGTGCCCCCACCGGCCCTGTGGCCCGTCTCTGGGACACTGGTGGCATCCACGTCCCCCGGGGCCAGGCCCTGCCACACATCCCCCCAGGCTCGCAGCCCTGAGCCCACTGACCTGTGGTCACACTCCCTACTCCTGAGGAGTCTGTGTGAATGCCCTGTGCCCCCACCCACCCCAGACTCTGATCCCCCGGAGGCGGACCCCACCCCCACCCCCCCAGCCCCAGCTGAGCTCCTGGCTCCAAGGAGGGCCCAGTAAACATTTGCTGGGAGAGCGGACTTTTCTTCTCTGTACCTGGACCCGCGTCACCCTGAGTTGCTCCCTGGGACCCAGAAGGCGGCGGCTACAGGCTAACAGGTCTGCATAGGGAAGCAGCTGCACGGACTGTTCATGGGCTTTGAGGGAGGAGGTGCTTCAGACTCTTGCAGAGCTATAATGAGGGTAGTGACCCCCCCACCCATCGTCAGAGATGGGCAGCTGCCTCCCAGGTGTCTCCTGGGCACAATGGTTGGTCACCCAGTGTGACCCGCTGGGAACGTTGAACCAAACGGTCCCACCCAGGATTATTGGCACAAGGGGACCACTTCCCCTCCTGACAGGCACGTCAGTCAGAAGGATTTTTTTCCAGACTGAAGGATTTGTCAGCAAGGATCCAGCCGAAACTGAAGCTGGTACTAGTTTCAAAAAGCAGGTGTGCGCGGGAGAGAAACTTTGCCCCAGGTGAGCCATGCAGACTCTTCTCTTTGAATCTTCTTAGGCGACGTGGGGTGTTTGAAGTGACAGACTGACCGTAGGGCCCCATTCTGCAGACACAGGCTGCCGTGCTGACAAAGGCGCCGTCCAGCCCTTCAGGGGAGCCCTCTGCAGCCGCCCACTGACACCGTGGCCTCGTGCCACCCCTCCGAGAGCAGGGACCTTTAAAGCGTGACCTCACTTTGGGTGCCCTTTCAAACTTCACTTTCTCCCCTTTTGTGGAAACAAGAGGTGGGTCTGGAGTGAAGGTGAGGTCAGGGGCCTCCGAGAGGAGTAGCTTGTTGCCCTGGTTATGGTCCAGCACAAAGATGATGTCACCCAAATCGGGAGATTCTGGGACCAAGGCATAAAAGTTCTTTTTTCCCTGAAGCACAGAGCTAGCTCGTGGGGCTTAATTATACTGTTCAAAAGCAAGGAAGCTGAGAGAGGAAACACCAAAGACGGGCCTATACCTGGTGATCAAGTGTAATCCGTTCGCAGTGTGGGAAGATTTCAGGCGTTTCTCGAGGTGCTTGAGGGAAGAGACGCAGCAATTCGTGGCCTTTCTGCTCGTTCCCCTTATTTTTCTGGTTCAGAAACCAGTCATCACAGAGTCCATGGAGGCTGGCAGCTTGCTTAGGAGGGATAAAATGAGAGAAAGAATTCATTTTGAAAACCATAGTCATGCCTATGACCGGGTACTTTCAGTGACGCCCCTACCACAGCCATCCCTCAGGATGAACCCGAGGGATTCACCCCTGGTTTCCTGGTTTCCGCACCCGCGTTGTGACCTGAGACCGGCAGCCGCATGGCCCTCTAAGTGCATTTTTCTGTGTTAAGAGGATGGTTCATCGTCGGCGCTGAAACTAATTGCAAGAAGGGATTGATCTCTTAGTTTTCCATGAAAAAAAAAAAAAGAATTGTCTGTGTGATTCACAAAAACAGAGAAGTGATTGGAGCACTCCATAGCCAGCGTCAGCCCAGGGAGCTGACAGCATAAGAATTTTGAAATTCAAATGATCTCTTTTAGATATTCTGAAAATGAAAGTGTCAAACCCTGAAATAATAAATCCTGGAATGTGAATCAGAAAGTTTTAGTGTCACATATTTTTAGTGCCCTTAGGTGTGCTCCTAGGAGTGGAATCACTGGGTCATAGGGTGACCCTTCGGAGGGACCACCAGATGGTCGTCCAGTGGGGCTGCACCATGTTACAGTCCTACCAGCAGTGTAGGAGGGTTCCAGTTTCTCCACAACCTCACCAGCACTTGATTTTGTCTGTCTTCTGTATTTTAGGCTGGTGGGTGTTAATGACATTGATGTTCAGTTTCGTGGCGCCTTCGGTGCGTTGAATGATCTGTTTACTTTGTCTTCGCCTCTAGATTGTAGGGTCCTGAGGGCTGAGGCTATATCTTGAATTCCCCAGTCTCTAGCCTTAAATGTTAAATGGGTTGACTCAAAAGCTGCTAAACCCATTTTTCTGGTCACCATTTACATACACAACCAATGTTTGACCCCCAGCTGTGTGCCAGGCTCTTTGCTAAGGATGGTGTATTATCCACGGAGGGAGAGACCATGGCCCTTGTCTTCAAATAAATAGGTTGGTTTAGAGGGGCATTTAGAGAACAAAATGTAGGTGGAGAAAGAAAATTGCGATGACTAATTAGGCCCATATAAAAAAAAAAAGGAAATTCCTTTTTTTAATTAATCTGGCAAACCCCAAAGTAAGAGGTGCGTTTCCTTGGTCGTGGCCATCATATTGGATGTGAGACAGTGGTCCTGACCACACGGCTGGTGAAAGCCTCCCTCCGACTGAGGGGGAGGGGGGCCTGCCAGTTGCTGAGTGACTGGGCTGCTGCCAGGGGGCAGATGGAGGCGTCCTCAACCCCCGTGTCCCTCTGCTCGGTTCAGAGGCCACACCCAGGTGAGCATCGGTCAGCTCACGGCATAAACACAGGTGCCAAAGGCCCTCCCCTCCCACCTGAAACCCCACCTGGGCCAGGACCTCACATGGGGCTTGCTCAGGCCGTGGTCTAGGATCTGAGAATTCTGTGCTCGAGAGAGATGAGCTCACTGCCCGATTAAGAGCTGGTATGTGGCTCCCAGAGGGCATCAGACGTCCCCACTCTGTGCCTTTCCTTATCTTGTCGCCTCCACCTGGGATGCTTGCTAGGAGGACCACGTACTTTATCATTCAAACCGGGACACTCTTGAGAGTGAAAGGGCCGACAAGTCACGATGACGCCAGGACACCAGGCATCAATTGGGACTGTCCCGGGCAAACAGGACACATAACCACCGCCCCCCCGCTCACGTGCTCATCCTCAGGCTCCCCCATTACCTGCCACCCCCTGCACATCTTCTTTAAGAAGCTCAGCTCCCTCCTCCACTGCACCCATGTTGGGGAGCATTCGTGGGCGCTGCTCAGCTCTGCCTCGTGAGTGCCATTGGGTGCCCGTCTCATCCTCCTTGTTGGACATGGACTTCTCAGAGTCAGGGACAGGTCAAGCCACTTGGTACTTAAGAGGTGCTTAATAAACTCTCATAAAACGGAGGAAATGCTGCTGACTGACAGTCAGAGGTAAAGCCGGTCCAGGAGTGAAGCCGCGTTTATTTGCTGAGCAAATCATGAAGGCATGTCCCCAGCCCTCATTATCTTTCCTTCCACCTCTTGGCTTTCCAATAATTTGTACTAAGGATGTTGACGTAACAGGTGAACACATACGTGTGGACAAACAGAGATATGTGTTGCAGTTGTCTAGAACTTTCCAGGAATTCTAATGAGCATAGATATCAAAATACCTCTTTCATCGGCCTTGTGGGAAACATCTACAAACGACGAATGTGTGTGTGGTTCAGGACCATGACTTCCCAGTTCGCTTCTGATTCACATCCTTCTCAGTTTGCTTGCTTCCAGTTAAAACCCTAATCTGGCATCATTGCTTTCAGAGAAACTGCATCCCGCTATGGCCACGCTGACATTTTGTCCCTTCTGTGTTCCAGGATCAGTACAAGTTCTGCTATGAGGTAGCCCTAGAATACTTGAATGCTGGCTGACGGCGTACACAGCCCTGCACACAAACCTTTCATCCTGCAAAGCCAGGACGTGCCATGGTGTTTGTGCCGATGAGATGAAGACTTCTCCATATGCTTATTTTGCTTTGCCTAACTGGCTCTCTTGAAGAGCCCAAGAAAGTGTTTATAAAACTGCTTGCCCTGCCCAATTCCCAATACTGCTGCTGCCTGACGGAAAACTACCGTCAGCACCCAGTGGTCCAGCCCCGTCCTCCTAGGCACCAGCTCCGTAGAGCAGCATGGACAGCTGGTAAACTCAAGAGCACAATTATATTCTTATGAAGGAATTTGTACCTTGGGGTATTCTTTTGTGGCCCGTGAACCTTTGTTATTGTTACAACTGAGTGTACATTTTTGTTCTGTGGAGAATGCTACCTGGCATTATGATAATATATTATTTTAGTTAAAATCTGTATTTTAACATGTCGCATAATATATGTAGCTTTCCAAGACTAACAGATAAACATATAACGAACAAAGAGATGTATGAGCTGTTGTTTCTACCAGATTTGTATTGTTCCCAGGGGAAAAGCTTGGGAGGCGTTCAGTTCAGAGAGGCGGAGATCGATGATCAGACTCACAGACCTGAAGCTTTGCCATGTGTTTATATTGTAAATATTTTTGATTTCATCAAATTATTTATTCATTAAAAGAAATTTTCGTGAAGCACGGTGAGTGACAATCATTTTTATCCAGCCCTGGAAATGACTTACTACTGTATGATGCTACCTTGTGTGAATTCTCAACTCAATAAATAAAGACCCGTGACCAGTGTGGTGTCTGCCTACTGTCCTGGCGCCCCGGCGGGGGCAGCTCCGGTCACTCTGGGCCTCTGGCAGAGAGATCGTGCCCGGGTCTGCTGGCCTGGAGCAGGTAGAGTTGGGACTCTGGAGAGAGAACTTTGGTCAGTGAGAGATCGAGGCCCATCCCGGGAGCCTCCCCGGGTGCACAAGCCCCAGAAGCTACAGCCGGTGAACTCTGACCGGCGGGCAGGCCGTTCCAGGGAGCTCTGGGCCAGACGCCAGGGCGGCGACTTTCTGACCAGGAGCAGCCTGTGCCTTTCTCTGTTTGATCTCGGTGGCCTGGGGGTCGTGTCTGTCCTCTCCAAGCCTCATTCAAACCTGAAACTTGCTGAGAGAACGCTCTTTAGAGGGTCCCACGATCAGGGTGCATCCGAGCAGGACACCAAGCTGGACAAGACGTTTCCTGTAGGAGGGAAAGACCGCAGCCCGAGGGCTTTCCTGGCCTCTGAAGAAGGAGGAAGCCGGGCCGAGGACGAACACTGAGTTTAAACTGAGCGCCAGGCTGTGCGAAGTGATGGCCAGTAGATGGTGGGGACGGACCTTTGGCGAACGCCCATTCTGTGCTGGAAACTGCAAGCGCTTTCCCAAGTGGCAGCAGAGTCTCCTCCCCAACCCAGCAGTGTGATCGGGGACAGTATGGAGCCATCGAGCCATCGGACAGCTGGAGACAAAAGATTAAATAACCTGTCCAACGTCACCCAGGCTCGTCAGTGCCAGGTGCCTCCAGGGCCTGGGGGGAGGTAGGGGCAGTGGCCCCAGCACCACAGCCTTCTTATGACACTCGGGATAGGAAGTGCCCCTCGTCCTGAGACAGGAGACAGCCCATCACCCGCTCCGGGGATCTCAGTGACTAAGGACGACAAGATCAAAGGTTGTCCATCAAGGGGACCGAGGCTGACCCTGCATCCAAGGCCTTCCCTGCTCTGCTGCACTCTGACTACACGATCCACGCGCTCGGGAGGAGCTGGCCGCAGCCCAGTGAGTCTAGACCAAGCCCCTCACTGCCCAGGTCGCCGTGGACAGTGGCCTCTCAGCATCCCCACCCCACTCTCTTGGACGAGCTCCTAAAAGATAAAAAGCGCTTGCTGTCTACCTCTCCGGGGTACAGGAATGGGGACAGATGCCTGTGGCCGGCCTCACACTTTGTGTACAGGCAGGGCTGTGAGGGAAGTGGCACCCTCAGTCCTCTTGGACAAAGTCATGGTGGTCTTCACTCCTCGGGTGAAAGAAAAAGCCGGTTCAGCAGGGCCTGAAGCCACCTGAGACTGAGTGTGCAGATGCAGCTCACATCCACCCCTACAGGATCAAACCCCATCTCACGTGGGAGCAATGGTTTCCTCCAGACTTGTGAATCTCTAGGATTTTTACCTTCCTTTCCCTCGGTTTCAGCTCTTAGCAGAAATAGTGATAGGAGAGCAGGAACATCTGGTGGCTGTTTCTCATCTCCCATGAGGCCTTCCTGCAGGTCGGGATTCCATCACCTTCCAGACACAGCAAAGGTCTCTGCCCTTTGCAAACAAAAGAGGCCGACCTCTCTGTGCCCAGGGTTCCCCTCACTGTTGTGTCCTGTGATGGCTGTGAAAGCCCCCCTGACTTCCTGACACGGTCGTTCTCAAGGACAGCCTTGTGACAGCTTTCAGTTCAGGTGCTGTGGTGTCTGTAATGTGTCAACTTGGCCTCACTGGACTGCATTTCCCAGATTCCATTCTCTGTGTGTTTTCAGGTAGGTGGGCCCCAGGGGTCATCCTGTGCCCAGTGCTCTCAGAAGGCCCAGCTGCTACCCCAAGCCAACCAGGCGACCCAGCAGTGACCAGCACTGAGCATGAGCTGTCCACCAGCTGCTCACTGTGTGGATGCAAACTCACGCCTATATGTTTAGGTTTTGTTAAGACATCCCAGTTCTGGGTACCAAAATCAGCATCAGTTACCTACTGCTGAATAACAATTGCCCCAAGATTCAAATACTAAATAACCAATAAACATTGATTATCTCTTGCAGTTTCCATGGGTCAGAAATTCAGGAGTGTCTTTGCTGGATGGTTCTGCCTCTAAGATCACTCATGCAGAGACTGTCCAAGTGTTGGGTCAGGGCTGTGGTCATCTGAGAGCTTGACGGGAGCAGGGAGATCCACTTCCAAGGTGGCTCACACACACCTGGCAAGTCGGGGCTGGTCATTGGCAGGAGGCTTCAGCCCTCTCCGCATGGGCTTCTTCACAAGCTGCCCAAGTGTCCTTGCAGCATGATGGCAGCTTCTCCCAGTGACCCAGGAAGCAAGGCAGAGGTCTTTTATGACTTGGCCTTGGAAGTCATGCCCTGTCATTTCCACCACATCCTATTGGTCACAGAAGTCTGCCTTATTCTGTGTGGGAGGGGATACACTGGGGCACAAATCCCAGTATGTGAGAATCCTTGAGGCCATCTGGAGGCCGGCTGCCACCTGCCATCCCACCCCGGACCCCCACCCCAGCTGGACCTCTTCTTCTGTGGGCTGGTCAGCTGGACACAGTAAATCTTATCCCTGGATGCTAAGCCTGTCAGTCAAGGTCACTCCTGTCATGTGCTGTCCATTCCGTCCTGCTGTACTTTTTTCCTACCAGCTTCCTCTGCTGACATTACCTCTAGTCACTTTTACTGTGCTCTAAGGAACCTTTATTGATATGTAAAGGAACTTACCCCATAGCGTTGATTACCATGAGGCTCTCTTCCCCCCACCTCCCGAGGAAATGGCCCCTCTGGACCTCCCCCAAGTAGATGCTTCCTCAGTTTCAACAGCTGCCCTTCATACTCCACTCAAGCTGATGGATGGCCACAGCCTGCAGCTGGTCACCTGCAATGGCCTCACCTCTGAAATCTTCAACTTGCCAAATTCTGACCCCAGTCTCTTCAGCTGCTAGCTTCCTCTTTGCCATATCCCTGCCATCCTTGTTCTTTGAATTTATGAAGCTCTCCAGACCATCCTCTGGGCGAGCCTCCCCTTCTTACCTCCTTTCCCAGAACAACCTAAGCCCTGTGATGCATCACTTCATCCAGATTTACCAGCACCCTCAGTGCCCTTGACTCCTTATAGTTCCATCATATCTATCCTACAAATGGTCAGATTTAGAGAACTCCATCCAGGACTTCCAATCCCAGACAAGTTAGAGTATCAAAGACCAGATTTACCCTCCTAATTGAAACAAATAAAAAATTGGGGGAAAAAATATTTTTTAAGGTGGTTCTCAAGACACTGGACATCAAATAATGAAGGGAACAGGAAACAAGTTAGATGAACCCTAGGATCCCCCAGCTAACAGCCTTGAAAGAATTTCCAGATAATGGGTACAGGAAGGGGGAATCCAGGTGTAACCCAGTGGTCTCCCTTATTTGAAAGGAGAATTCCCTTATTTGAAGTGAGCGTTCAAAAAAGCCAGGGTGGTTAGAGTTTGCAGGGCAGAGCAGCAGAGATGAGATGATGCATAGAGAAGGAATTCTGAACATCTGCACGGTCCCAATCAAGTCTTCAGTTCAGTACTGATCAGGATAAACATGGAAAGGACTTGAGGCCAAAGAAAGGACGACTCGAAAAGATTGGAAGGAAGAATACTCAGAGTTCACACGGAGCCGTATAGCTCCTATTCCCATTGGATAGAGAACCCAGAAAGCTTTGGCCTCAGCAAGTGGGGAAATTAGCTCTAGACTAAACACAGCTGTAGTCCTGCCTAGCGAAGCAATAACCAAAAGGATCAAACTGTTTCCAAGTAGCTTAACTGCACCACAGAACAAAACTCAAGAATATAGGGATACAAAAATATCCCGCACCCAAGAAAGTAAATTTGACAGTGTCTGGCATGCAATCCAAAATTACCAGGCACACAAAGAAGCAGAGAAATACGACACACAAGAAAAGAGGAGAAAAAACAATCAAGTGAAACTAACCCAGATATAATATGGATGAGAGAATTAGTAGACAAATACATTGAAACAGTTATTTTATAACATTATTCCAGATGACCAAGAAGCCAGAGAAAAGATTTAGCATATTTAAGCAAAAATATGGAGGATATTTTTTAAAATCCAAGTAGAACTTCAAGAGATGAAAACTACAAAGCCTGAGATTTTAAAAAATGTTCTAAAGGGGGTTCACAGCAAATTCGACTGCAGAAGAAAAAAATAGTGAACGTAAGACATCAGTAGAAATCATTCAAAATAAAACACACAGAGAGAAAAGACTGAACAAAAATGATCAAAGTATCAGTGAACTGCTGATGTCGCCCCAAAGTGGGGGAAAAAGGGAGGCAGAAGTAATGGCAAAATTTTCCAAACTTGATGGAAATTGTAAACCCACAGATTCAAGAAGCCTAATAAACTTCAAACACCAGAAACATGAAGAAAGCTACACCAATGTACATCATAATCAAAATGTTTAAAGCCAATGACAAAGAGAAAATCTTTTTTTGTTTGTTTGTTTACATATCACATATGACCATTTTTTTCTTTTTTTTTTTAATTTTAGAATTTTATTTACCTTTTGATACAGCAGGTTCTTATTAGTTATCCATTTAATACATATTAGTGTATATATGTCAATCCCAATCTCCCAATTCATCATACCACCACCCCACCCCGCCACTTCCCCCCTTGGTGTCCATACGTTTGTTCTCTATATCTGTGTCTCTGTTTCTGCCCTGCAAACTGGTTCATCTGTACCTTTTCTCTAGGTTCCACATATATGCGTTAATATATGATATTTGTTTTTCTCTTTCTGACTTACTTCACTCTATATGACAGTGTCTAGATCCATCCTTGTCTCTACAAATGACCCAATTTCGTTCCTTTTTGTGGCTCAGTAATATTCCATTGTATATATATATACCACATCTTCTTTATCCATTTGTCTGTCGATGGACATTTAGGTTGCTTGCATGACCTGGCTATTGTAAATAGTGCTGCAATGAACATTGGGGTGCATGACTCTTGTTGAATTATGGTTTTCTCTGGGTATGTGCCCAGTAGTGGGATTGCTGGGTCATATGGTAATTCTATTTTTAGTTTTTTAAGGAACCTCCATACTGTTCTCCATAGTGGCTGTGTCAATTTACATTCCCACCAACAGTGCAAGAGGGTTCCGTTTTCTCTACACCCTCTCCAGCATTTGTTGTTTGTAGATTTTCTGATGATGCCCATTTTAACTGGTGTGAGGTGATACCTCATTGTAGTTTTGATTTGCATTTCTCTAATAATTAGTGATGTTGAGCAGCTTTTCATGTGCTTCTTGGCCATGTGTATGTCTTCTTTGAAGAGATGTCTATTTAGGTCTTCTACCCATTTTGGGACTGGGTTGTTTGTTTTTTTGATATTGAGCTGCATTAGCTGCTTGTATATTTTGGAGATTAATCCTTTGTCCATTGATTCGTTTGCAAATATTTTCTCCCATTCTGAGGGTTGTCTTTTCGTCGTATTTATGGTTTCCTTTGCTGTGCAAAAGCTTTGAAGTTTCATTAGGTCCCATTTCTTTATTTTTGTTTTTATTTCTATTACTCTAGGAGGTGGATCAAAAAAGATCTTGCTGTGATTTATGTCAAAGAATGTTCTTCCTCTAAGAGTTTTATAGTGTCCGGTCTTATATTTTATAGTGTCCGGTCTTACAGGAGAATCCATTTTGAGTTTATTTTTGTGTATGGTGTTAGGGAGTATTCTAATTTCATTCTTTTACAGGTATCTGTCCAGTTTTCCCAGAACCACATATTGAAGAGACTGTGTTTTCTCCATTGTATATCCTTGCCTCCTTTGACATAGATTAGTTGACCATAGGTGCATGGGTTTATCTCTGTGCTTTCTATCCTGTTCCATTGATCTATATTTCTGTTTTTGTGCCAGTACCATACTGTCTGGATTACTGTAGCTTTGTAGTATAGTCTGAAGTCAGGGAGTCTGATTCCTCCAGCTCCTTTTTTGTCCCTCAAGACTGCTTTGGCTATTTGGGGTCTTTTGTGTCTCCATACAAATTTTAAGATTTTTTGTTCTAGTTCTGTAAAAAATGCCATTGGTGGTTTGATAGGGATTGCATTGAATCTGTAGATTGCTTTGGGTAGTGTAGTCATTGTCACATTGTTAATTCTTCCAATCCAAGAACATGGTATATCTCTCCATCTGTTTGTATCATCTTTAATTTTTTCATCAGTGTCTTATAGTTTTTTGCATATAGGTCTTTTGTCTCCTAGGTAGGTTTATTCCTAGGTATTTTATTCTTTTTGTTACAGTGGTAAATGAGAGTGTCTCCTTAATTTCTCTTTCAGATTTTTCATCATTAGTGTATAGGAATGCAAGAGGTTTCTGTGCATTAATTTTGTATCCTGCAACTTTACCAAATTCACTGCTTAGCTCCAGTAGTTTTCTGGTAGCATCTTTAGGATTCTCTATGTATAGTATCATGTCATCTGCAAACAGTGACAGTTTTACTTCTCCTTTTCCAATTTGTATTCCTTTTATTTCTTTTTCTTCTCTGATTGCCATGGCTAGGACTTCCAAAACTATGTTGAATAATAGTGGCGAGAGTGGACATCCTTGTCTTGTTCTTGATCTTAGAGGAAATGGTTTCAGTTTTTTCACCATTGAGGATGATGTTTGCTGTGGGTTTGTCGTATATGGCCTTTCTTATGTTGAGGTAGGTTCCCTCTGTGCCCACTTCCTGCAGAGTTTTTATCATAAATCGGTGTTGAATTTTGTCAAAAGCTTTCTCTGCATCTATTGAGATGATCATATGGTTTTTCTTCTTCAATTTGTTAATATGGTGTATCACAATGATTAATTTGCATATGTTGAAGAATCCTTGCATCCCTGGAATAAATCCCAGGAAATCTTAAAAGCAGCCGGGTGGGGGGCGGGGGGCGGGGGGGGGGGGGCAGGTGCGGAACGTGTGCAGCAAAAGATAAAAATTACAGCAGACTTTTTTTGGACACAATGCAAGCCAGAAGATAGTGGAGCAATAATATAAAGTATTGAATGAAATAAAAACTGTCAACCTGAAATTCTGTACCCAGCAAGAATATTTACCAAAACAGAGGTAAAATAGAGACACTTTTTGATATACAGAAGTTGAAAAATTCATCACCAGAAGATCTATGCATATAAGAAATGAAGGCTATTTCTCAGGTGGAAGTCTGCATCTATACAAAGGAATGAAGAGCACTGAAAAGAGTGAGTACCTGGATAAATATAAAAGGCTTTTCTTATTGTTATTTAAATATCCTTAAAAAATAATTGACTGTTTAACTTTAAAACGTAATAACAATGTAGTGTGTAGTTTATAACATAGGTAGAAGGAAAAAGTATCACAACAATAGCATGAAGATAGAGGGGATGAACAGAAGTATCCTGCTGTAAGTTTCTTCTGGTGCAGAAGTGGTAGGATATCACTTTGAGGTAAACAGTGATAAGTTAAAGATTAAATTCTAAACCCCACGGCAACCACCAAAATGCCACAACAAAGAGTTACGGCTACAACAAAGGAGATAAAAATGGAATCATAAAAAAGACTTGATTCATCCAATAGAAGGCAGGAAAAGAGAAAAAATGGAACAAAGGACAGATAGGAAAAATAGAAAACAAAGAGCAAGATGGTAGATTTAAACTTGACTACATCAGTCATCACATTAAAATGTAACTGGGCTGAATGCCCCAATTAAAAGTCCAAGATTATCAGATTGGATTAAAAAAGCAAGACCAAATTACATACTGCCTATAAGAAACACACTTTAAATATAAACAAAGAAAGAAACCTAACCATCTGCTTTCTTTAATATACCCAAGCTGCTGAGAGCTGCTAGAAAAAAAAAATATGCAAATGGACATATTATTGCCGCAGTATATTTATGGTGTCCATCTTTCCTTTCCAACTCCCCATCAAATAATCCAGGACTGTCTACGCTCGAACTATGTACACTGCAACAATGGCTTTATTTCCTCCTTCGCAGGAAAAATAAATGATCCACCTCATACCTATAAATGCATTTATCTCCACACCCATTCTCACCTCCGTTTCACCAAATTCAAAGAAACAAGCCTTCAAGAGACAGGTTCTGGGGGCAGGAACCATCTCTGAAGTCCCAGGCTTAGGATGGTATCAGGGATGAACAGGTGGGTTTGCTTTCTCTCTCCTGGGGAGATCCTTTTCACCGCCTCTGTATTTGACACCCTGTTCCCCCAGTTTTTTAATCGGGAAATCTGACCTTTTCAGAACCACCCACCTAAGCTGCTCCCAGATTCCTGACCCTCGGAAACTGTGAGATAATACATATTTGTTACTTTAAGCTAGTAGGTTTCAAGGATAATTCTGTATCTCTGACTTAGGTTCCAATTCTGGTACCTAATAGGAGCTTCCAGAAAGAGGTACTTGTAGCCTAGAAATTTAAGGTGTAGATCAATGCTCTTTATTACCCCCTAGCTTCCAGAACCTCCTGCTCAGGGATTATTTCCCGAAGTACGGCATGCAGACCACAGATGGTTCATGTGATAATTGTAGCTGGTGCAAAGATGAACATTTATTTTTATCATATTTCTGAGTATCTCACTATGTATTAGAAAAGCACTGGCTTTCCACTTTCAGTGCTGATGGATTTCTTAGTGTCAGAGGGGCATCTGTGCATGGAGAGGAATAGTCACTACTAACTGTAATTTAAGCAACGTCCCAGTTATTAATCTTAGGAATTTATTAAACAATTAACATTTTTTAGATATTAGACAATCAACTTTGCCCTAAATATTTACAATTACTTACAACTAATAAATATTATAGATTCAACAAAATAAATGTTCCCAATCAATAAAAACCCTATATTACAAAGTTACCCCAGCACTTTTAGGCATCCCAAGTCTAACATATTAATTCCCTTCGATATGCTGACTCTTTAAATGCAAAATGGTCACACACACAAAATATAAAAGCCACAAAACTGATTAATGCCCTTACACCAAAACAGGTTACAAAGATACTG